>NC_034181.2:42378220-42735720 GCF_002021735.2 Oncorhynchus kisutch | reverse complement strand
TGCCACAAATTGAGAAGCAAGTACTCCAAAAGATCCACTTTTTTTCAGATGGTATTTTGTCCTGTGGAGCCCCTAAATGCCATCCACGAGATGCAGCGACAGAGCATTTATGGAGAGGTGTGCGTTGCACCGCGAATCTTCTGCACAATGCCTGTAACAGTTGCTGGAGGGGAACGTGCCTTCAGTAAGCTGAAACTTGTAAAGAACTATCTAAGATCTACAATGAGCCAAGACGGGTTGAACAGCCTTGCGATCCAGTTAGCTGCAAAACCAGTTAGCTTAGTAAATGAAACTTTAAAGACATTGTAAACGAGTCCGCTCACAAGAAGGCTCGACGCTGGGCTCTTGGTGCAGTGTAGCCTCGGAGTTTTGTTTACAGGGAACAAACACAAGGACAAATGCCTTAACCTGTTCTACCCAAGCCTGCCCGGGGATGGGTAAAATACTGTCATTTTCCGCTATGGTTTATCTCCTGCTGAACTTACTCAGGAATGCCCACCTAATGTCTTGACACTACAGTTGCAGTCTCACAGAAGCATGTTCTCTGTAGGTACCACTTATAGTCCACATAGCTCAGGATTATTTTTAATTTTAGGGTACGTTATTTAGGCATATTTTTATAAATTGTGCATAGGGCAGAAGAGGGTTAGCCTTGTTTATAAGAATTGGTAATACATTCTTAATCTGAAACATGGATCATTGGTAATTTCTTCATGAAAACTGACGACAATTCCATATACAAAAAAAAGAAGTCACCAATTGTGTAGTTATTTATAATAAAGCACCATACAAATATCACGACACACAGCTTCTGTTAACATTAGGAACCAAACATGTTTGCAATACTGTTAATATAGGCAAAGGATGAAGGTGGAAACTAGAAATCTGCACAATTGTAGTATATAGCAGCAGAAGCTTATAGTTAGCACATTTAATAACATATATTGTTCAGTACGTTATTTTAATCTGAAACATTCTGATTTCTATGTTAGGGGCACGGTCGTTTTTTTTCATGTAGATATGGGTAAAAGTGACTAGGCAATCAGGATAGATAATAAACAGAGTAGCAGCAGTGTATGTGAAGAGTGTGAAAGTGTGTCTATGTGTGAGTTGTGTGTGTGTTTGTGTTTTGTGTGTGTGAGCGTATGTAGTGTGTGTGTATGTGTGTGTATATGTGTGTTGGAGTAGAGTATGTGTGAGTGTGTGGGTAGAGTCCAGTGAGTGTGCATAGAGCTAGTGCAAGAGAGTTAGCGCAAATAAAAAGGGGATTAATGCAAATAGTCAAGTTAGCCATTTGATTAACTTTTCAGCAGTCGTATGGCATGTGGGTAGAAGCTTTAAAAGACTTTTGGTCACAGACTTGGCTCTCCGGTACCCCTTGCCGTGCGGTAGCAGAGAGAAGTTGGGTGGCTGGAGTCATTGACAATTTTTAGGGCCTCACGACCCATACCAGCGCAGTAGGTGAAACCTACTAGGTGTAGGTGAAACCCACTAGGTGTCTGCTTCATAAACACTATCCCGTGCTTTTACATTGGTTCTCTGCATGGAGGAGGAATCGGATTGGTTCACGACCCTGTGATAACATGATTATTACCTGGGGTCTAATAGGACAATAAGAAACATTCAAGTGTTGACTTTTCTGGCACCTCTCCAGATCACCAAGACTATAGATACTCAATTACATCTCTCCCTCTTTCTCTCTCTCTCTCTCGCTCTCTCTCTCTCTCTTCCTCTCCTTGATATTTGACTGGAGCTGTAAGCTGATGAGAGTGGAGCGAGAGAGAGAGAGAGATCTCCAGAACAGTGCCCAGCTGGTTGGTAATGATCGAGGCATGTTGATTATACTGAAGCGTTTGTCTCTTCTGTTCTCTACCGACACCTTACATGAGCCAAAAACACAAGAGCTAAACCTCCCCAATAACAAACCAATTACACTCGTCCTGAATACAAATGACTCGGAAGAGATTAGGAGCACTGCCAACTGTTTCGGTCTACTAGTGTGAAAGAGTCAAAAACGTCAGATGTGGATGGACCAGATCAATGTACCAGTGAAGGAATAAATGTATCAATACAGATCTTTCCTACAGTGTCCTTCAGTGTATCATTGAGGTCTTCAGCAGCTGAGAATCTCTCAGGACTGAAAGAGGAGAAGAAGACGGATAGATATCAATAGAGTTTTGCCTTTCCTTTCCTGAAATGAAATCTGACAGGATGCACCACGGAAATCGAATATCAAACGACATCCTCTTCTCTACGATGATATGAGCAGCGCCATTCTGTATAGGCCAACCTCAGATGAACTACAGACCCTATTCCAGCCTTCCCTCTGAGTTGGGGAATGATGTCACCACACCACAATGAGCTCCATATCGAATGGCCACCAAGGCTCAAGACAACAGAGGTTGAAAGAAGAGACAGGACACGCTTTCAACTCCCCTTCCCATGACGTATGGAAAAAGGCTCTGGACTTCAGTACAACTCAAATGATTCACCACAGAATGGCTCCGTTGGGCTTTAAATACCATGGTGACATTTACAGTCATACCAAAATGCTAAAAAAAACAAACCCCCGTTCAGACGCAAGGACCAAAGGCAGGTAGCGACTGGATGATTAACTGTCATAACAAGCCCACTGGAATCTATAATGCAGTGGGACAGAAATACAAACACCAAGGCTTAACTAGGCCTGCTGGCTGCTGGCTACTTGCTACATGACAAACTCAACAAGACACCACTCGAAGGTCATGTGAGGCTAGTTTGGAACACATCCTAAGTGGTGTCTTCCTCAGGTGGCAGGAAGTTGAAGGAACTTACAGGAAGTTGAGGTTCTGGTGCCAGAGGCTTTAGGGAAAGGTACATTCTACCGGAAGAACAGTAGCTGAGCGAACATGCAGGCTCAGAGGAGGCATCACCCACTCACTTTAAACTTTTTTTTAAGTGGTTGGTAGAACACATGGCACAGTGGGGGTCTGTGTCTCCAGCTCATATTATATCCTAGAAAGAAAAAAAAATCACCAAGTAACACCTACATAAAAAATAACAACCCTAACCCATACCATAATCTTAACACCTATACTGTACCTAAAAAAAACACACACACGTATAAACAGTACACACTGACACCCTTTCAAAGTCACATGCACCACAGCCTCACACCTCGCAAGGAACAATGTTTGTTTTGTTTTTCACATGGAAATAGAAAATACAAGTAATGCATCTGATCAACCATATGTGCATGTGAATTTATCTACTACAACATGGAGTGGGAAGGCCTAGTTAGTGGTGGTGCATTTCACTGGTTGGCTTGCGAAACGCTGCACTGTGAGTCACTGACCTCACATAATGCCCACATGTGAACGCAATTAACCGTCTGACACGACCTTTGTGCCGGTGATGTCACCGTAGGCACTTCCTGTCGCTATGGGATCTCTAACCAATGTTCTGGTCCCCCTTTCCACTCTGTAATCAAATGTAGTCAGTTACGTTTGCCTTGAATGGAGTGTCCAGTGGAGGACTAGCAATATCTCCTATCCCATTGTCAGCAATATCAACATGCTAATAACAGAACATTGTTGTAGCACCTTTGCTGCTATCAGGGCTGGAGGTTTGGTGGGGAGAACAGTGTAAGCCAAACAAACTGTGAATGAGTGTGTTTTCACAGCAGAATTCTCAGGGGCCCTAGAGTTAGAAACCTATTGTTGCACAGAATGGTTCATGGTCTTAGGATGCACAGTGAGAATATACCGTGTGCATTAAAACCACCAAAGGCCTCACAATGTGGCATTGTCTGCTAGAGGACTTCAACGGGTCAGAGGCTGAACATCCTGCCTCCTCACATACTATACACCCTCCTTCCCTGTCCCCTCGTGACGGATAGCATCAACAAATAGGACAAACATGTTTACCACAAGGAGCTCCATTTACCTACATGTACAAATTACCTCAACTAACCTGTACCCTCGGTACCGGTACCCAATGTATATAGCCTCGTTATTGTTATTTTATTGTGTTACTTTTTTTATTGTTTTTTACTTTAATATATTTGGTAAATATTTTCTTAACTCTTCTGCAATGTTGGTTAAGGGTTTGTAAGTAAGCATTTCACTTATTGTATTCGGCGCGTGTGATAAATAAAGTTTGATTTGATTTGATTTGAGTGGCTGATTCTCTGCCGCATACGGGGGAGGATGAAGAGAGAGAGGGGGGGGGGGCACAGGAAACACATTTGTATGCATTTCCTCTCATAACAGGAAGAGCCCGGTGGCTTCCCCTTCACAATGGCTTCGCTTCTGCTTCCCACCTCCTGCCTGCACTTCCCTGGGGGGGGGGGGGGGGGGGAGAAAGACAGGGACCGAGAGCAGGCATTTAACAAAGCTAACACACACACAACATTTTGTTAAGACTCATGCACGCCAGCACTCATTACCATGGCCCTCCTGGGGCTGTTGCGGTGACCGTATTACCGCCACACCTGAGTCATGACAGCAATAAAATTTCACGTGACCATTGAGTCACGGTAATCACCTCTTATGCCCTCAGGACATGTTTTGGAAGTACTCTAACAACCATTCGGTCCCTAACAGCCTGGTAGTCAGGGCTCTATAGTCCCTCTAACCACTCTGACGTCAATGCAAATACAATCGAAAATCACATCAAACACTTATCATCAAAAGAGTACGCCTACAGTGCCTTGCGAAAGTATTCGGCCCCCTTGAACTTTGCGACCTTTTGCCACATTTCAGGCTTCAAACATAAAGATATAAAACTGTATTTTTTTGTGAAGAATCAACAACAAGTGGGACACAATCATGAAGTGGAACGACATTTATTGGATATTTCAAACTTTTTTAACAAATCAAAAACTGAAAAATTGGGCGTGCAAAATTATTCAGCCCCTTTACTTTCAGTGCAGCAAACTCTCTCCAGAAGTTCAGTGAGGATCTCTGAATGATCCAATGTTGACCTAAATGACTAATGATGATAAAAACAATCCACCTGTGTGTAATCAAGTCTCCGTATAAATGCACCTGCACTGTGATAGTCTCAGAGGTCCGTTAAAAGACTGAAGACTGATCAGAGATGCAGCCAAGAGGCCCATGATCACTCTGGATGAACTGCAGAGATCTACAGCTGAGGTGGGAGACTCTGTCCATAGGACAACAATCAGTCGTATATTGCACAAATCTGGCCTTTATGGAAGAGTGGCAAGAAGAAAGCCATTTCTTAAAGATATCCATAAAAAGTGTTGTTTAAAGTTTGCCACAAGCCACCTGGGAGACACTCCAAACATGTGGAAGAAGGTGCTCTGGTCAGATGAAACCAAAATTGAACTTTTTGGCAACAATGCAAAACGTTATGTTTGGTGTAAAAGCAACACAGCTCATCACCCTGAACCAACCGTCCCCACTGTCAAACATGGTGGTGGCAGCATCATGGTTTGGGCCTGCTTTTCTTCAGCAGGGACAGAGAAGATGGTTAAAATTGATGGGAAGATGGATTGAACCAAATACAGGACCATTCTGGAAGAAAACCTGATGGAGTCTACAAAAGAACTGAGACTGGGACGGAGATTTGTCTTCCAACAAGACAATGATCCAAAACATAAAGCAAAATCTACAATGGAATGGTTCAAAAATAAACATATCCAGGTGTTAGAATGGCCAAGTCAAAGTCCAGACCTGAATCCAATCGAGAATTTGTGGAAAGAACTGAAAACTGCTGTTCACAAATGCTCTCCATCCAACCTCACTGAGCTTGAGCTGTTTTGTAAGGAGGAATGGGAAAAAATTTCAGTCTCTCGATGTGCAAAACTGATAGAGACATACTCCAAGCGACTTACAGCTGTAATCGCAGCAAAAGGTGGCGCTACAAAGTATTAACTTAAGGGGGCTGAATAATTTTGCACGCCCAATTTTTCAGTTTTTGATTTGTTAAAAAAGTTTGAAATATCCAATAAATGTCGTTCCACTTCATGATTGTGTCCCACTTGTTGTTGATTCTTCACAAAAAAATACAGTTTTATATCTTTATGTTTGCAGCCTGAAATGTGGCAAAAGGTCGCAAAGTTCGAGGTCGAATACTTTCGCAAGGCACTGTATCATACTTTTAAAACTCGCCTCACTCTGACGATCGATTTGAAGAAAGATGGTCATTGTGGATGTTGTTTCAAAGTCTAACACGACAAGATGGACAGCGCTTTCTAAGGTGATGATTAATTCAAACACCCATATGCATATTTGAACTTATACATATGCACAGGCTTATGAGTCCAAGCCTGAAAAAAAAACCTGAATAAAAATTACGATTGCAATACAAAACAATACATAGCCTACCGCATATTATGCATTGCTGAGAAACAAAGTAAACTGATTGAAGATCAGATTTTGAGTAATCGCCTTTGAGTGTGGACTATATTACTATGCATACTGGACGGACTGGGTTACCTTATGCTGTGCTTCAAAATTTCTATCCACGAGTCTGGGAGAGAATGTAATGCCATCGATGATGCTGTTGGTTCATTGATTGTGCAGGGCGGCTTACAATTCTGTTGAATTTGTATACGATTTTGGATAGCCAAGTAATAGGGATTTTTAAAAATATTTTCATCATTAATAGACTGAAACATAGCAATACAGAATATCTCACCGCCATAAGTTTCCATCTCCTCCTCTCTCTGTCCTTTATTCCTTTCTCAAGTGTGCAGAGGGGCTGTCAACAGTTTAGTGAAATATGTTTCGTTGTGAAAACTGCCAATGTTCCCGAACCAATTTCCCTTGGTTTCTCAAATTAAGCACTGGGTAGCTGCAGGAACAGGGTTGGAGAGCCCATGGCACACCGGGTTTCGGCGGAATTATCACCTGTCGCATAGCGAGAGCCTGCTCTGCAAAACAGTGGTTGATGGGTGGAGTAAAATAAGAGTAGTTATATTTACTTCTCAGCTGCTCTTACACTTAACATAGCCACTTCATATGCACACTTGCTCCGGGAATGGGAAAAATGATCTTTCTATGTTATTCAGCTAAGTTAAATTATATTCTTCTGATTATAAAATCATATAATATAAAATAATGTCATGGGACTAATAAGCATGTCTGGTCTGCTAAAATAACAAACCTACAGACTATGGCATGGAGCATAGTCAGATAACATACAGTAGGCTAACACATTCTGTTCTTCTGACATACATTTTCTTCATATCACAATGTTTCTTTAGACCTGACTCAAATAAATAATGGGTTTATTGTGTTGGTGTTGTTACATTTATTTATTCAACTTTTTAATTGTAGAAGCTCCAAAAGGCGCACGTCCGCGGCTTGAATGCAGCTTATATGCGTGGAAGCCTGGAGATGCTACATTTCATGACCGCCACAGCCCTATGCCCTCCACACAGACACTCATTGTCAGAAGCCAAAGCAGGAAGAGATGGACTCCTCACACAAAAGGATTAAGGAGAGGAGACCCGAGACCTGGGCTTGAACTCTCCTTCTGGGCCAAACAGGCTTCTGGAGATGCATGATGACAACAGGAGCTTTGTTCCAGCTCACATCTCTAATATATGCTTACTCTACTCCCCTGCACCACCCAGCACCCATCCTAATAGCCTGTCCTAGACTTTCAGAGGACAGCAAAAACAAAGGTCCTGTGCAAGAGATCACATTTGAACATTACAATTGAAGTTAATCAATTGAAGTCTATCAATAAGTAATGTCTGAATTATTTTTGTTGACATTACAATGTGAAGAATGGCGAATGCAGAGACTGCATTGGCTTTTATTTTCCCAGAGGCACCGAGTTCTGAGAAAAGCACTCCTGTCCGAGTATGGTCGTGCTCTGTATGTCCCTGCTTATTCTGTAAAACCACAAGTGGAAAGTCATATATCCACTGCCTGTTGGGCCGTGCAAGGGCCACGTTGGTGGCGAGATTCACCAAAATAGCTTTTCCTTTTCACTCATTTGTGAGGATGAAAATGCCTCGTGGCACAGAGCTCAAGTTGAACGATAGAGGGGAAAGAAGGAAAAAGGGAAACACCAATAATTCTATTTTGACTTTCGTGTGAATCGCCGGGAAACAAAAATGCACGAAAAGAGGACAAAGTAGAGAATGGCAGCACAAGAGGAGCACAAAAGAGGCCGATAAAAGAGATAAGAAGACAAAAGAGGGCATGAAGTGGAGGAAAGGTGAGGTATTTTTGCGAGCGCTCTCTGGGTTGAGCAGGCGGGCACGGAGGAGCCTGGCTCGCATAGGTAACGATCACTAAAAGAAGGAGAAGAGAAAAGGTGGGAAACTGGAGAAGAGGAGTGCAGGGGTGACGAAATACCCTGAGGGCCTCATTATTTTCCTGCTGTTAATTTACCTTGCAAGCTTCCTCACCACACCACTGTTGATTGGAGACACGGCACAATTGTCGTGAGTGAAAGAACCATGTCTCGTTCTGCGGTGCTGTGGTTGTCTCGATAAGAGAAAAATAAGAAATAAGATATATCATTGTGTTCGCTTCTCTCTGAGTGGGGGGATGTGATTGGGGAGGGATGTGATTGCTGGGGTTCAGTGGTCTACTTCCTGTGACTGATGACCTCATCCATGTTTAACCTATGACCCCTCCAAAGGGGCTCTTCCCGTTTGCAACCCACCACCCCCACTGTCACACAAGCACGCACGCGCACACACACACACACACACACACACACACACACACACACACACACACACACACACACACACACACACACACACACACACACACACACACACACACACACACACACACGTCTGAACTGTCACTCTGCATTACCCTCAATTTTACCCAATTAGCTGGAATCCATGATGGCTGACCCTGGATATTAACGACAAGACGAACTGTAGATGTGTTTACCTCAGTGTTTCTACTTAAATGTACATGTGCTTGTGTGTGTTAAATACAAATGTATGTAAGTGTGTGTGTGTGTGTGTGTGTGTGTGTGTGTGTCTGCTCTCTGTCTGCGGCCCATGCGTTTATGGCACAGGGGGCTCTTTCATGTGCCCAGGGCTGGGAGAGGGTCTGAGTGGCCGGGGGGGTGGGAGCCAGGGCTCAAACACTGATGCCCTCTGTCCAGAGCTCTGGGCAGGCATTCAACGCCAGGGAGGCCTGGCCGTGGTGCCCCTGCTCAGGGGAAGTGTTTCGGGGCCCGGGGGTGGCAGGCCAAAGTGGCCGCCCAGAGAGACGGAGGTTCTGTGCCCGCGATGATGGCGCCATGGTGGGCTAAGGAGCCCGGTGGGTGGCAGGGTGGTGCTGACAGCCCTAACAGAACGGTGCCACTCAATAAAAGGCAGGGAGAGCAGGGGAGCGGACGCTTCTAGTGAGTAGAGGTGAAAGGCTCCCTTAATGTCTACATTGTGCCGCAATAGCAATGATAGTATGAAATGAGAGGTCAAATGTCGACAGCCACATCGGCCTGATTGCCCACATACCAGTCAGAGTGAAACTAAGATCTACCTCTTCAAACAAATTTTTATCTATTCATTCATGTGTGTGGATTGATTGTGATTTAGAGAGTGTTAAGTAGATTTTATAAGAGTTTTGTTCAGGGCAGGCTGGGAACTCGTTTGCATGAAAATAACACAAACATGCGAAGAATGTGGAGGCTAAAGATAACACCTCTGATGTTTATTTGGCTGAAGCGCACAGAGGTTTCCTCAAAGGGGAAGTGAAAATATGCAAAGGCCAGGCAGCCATTTCGACAAAAAAAATAAAAATGTTTCTGTGTGCCAAAGGCCTCTGTCTGTCTTGTGACGGTCACCTTCTTATATCCTTATTGCTAGGCTCAGACATAAGAGAACTGATGTCATTTTACCACCATTGCCATGTACGGCAAAAAGCAAAAGAGCTTATTCAAAAGTTGATTAAAAAGTTTACATCAGGATTTTGTATCAATATGAATGCAAAGGAATGTGTAAAAAGGCTTGTGTAAAATGACTTACATGAGACCTCAGGTATAAACTGTTATATGCTTGTTCACTTTCTTTCTCTCTCTACCCCCCTCCTCTTTCTCCCTCCTTCCCTCTCTCTCTGTAAGCGAAACCCGGATATCTGTGGCATCGATTCCCCTCAGGTGTCCTTCCTGTCTCCCTCTCTCCCCTCCTCATCCTCGGGAGCCGGAGTGCCTGGTGCGACCGGTGAGCCCGGTCTGCGGTGGGACAGGGAGGGAGGGAAAGGAGACTGAGATAACAGCAGACAGGAAGTGGGCACTGGTGCAACGTGATAGCCTTCTCCACTGAAACTCCCTGACCTCCTCCACACTCCCTCACTCTCTCTCTCCTCCTTTTGACTACAACACACTGACTCCAATGACCTGTCACTGATGTCTGGGAACAACTGTAGATCTCCCAGAAATTCAAGTAGGAAATAACAGTTTATGACAGCTCCACTCCCCTCCTCCTATTTTCACCAATCTTCTCTCTTTTTGTCTTATTTCTTTTGTCTCACTAATGAGCACTCAGTCCACCCAGCTGCAACAGCCACTTCAGGGGAGTCCAATTGATTTCTAGCACATTTTTATGTCAAGTCACAATGGCAGTGTGAAGAGAGCCCAATGACAGTATTTATGTGGAGATATCATACTGTCAGAGGTTAGAGGGCTCAGTGAGCAACTCTGTTAGATGTTAGCCCATTCAGAATGACAAGCACAGTAGAAGGATCTAAGATAGTCTTTCAACAACTGTGCTGGATGTAATAACCATTGAATATTGTGACAGTAAGTTGCATGGGATAATGGTTCACAGAGTGGTGAGGATTGGGGAGGGAGGGACAGCCTGGGTGTGTGTGACCTGTGAGGGGAGGGGGCACGTTAGCAGCATATGGATCGAATTGGACTGACAGGGAGCTGACAGAGTGGCGGTGGTCACTGGTGCCACAGGAAGTGATGGATTGTGGGCCTGGAGGGCAGAAAGAGAGAGAAGTTTTTCTCCATCCATTTCCTGGGTTGTGTGGCTAATGTTTTGTTGCTTTATATTTAAATTAACTGTCCATTGAAAATCTCACCTTTAAAATAATGTTGTTGACTCATCTTATATTGGTTTGTGGCCAAAGCATAAATTGGAGGAAAAAAACGCAAACTTACTTTAAGATCTGGCCACAAATGAAGCCAGTGTGTGATATTGATTGTAAATACTTTGCCTTTATCTACATTTTGCCTCATATTCTAAAATGTATTAAACATTAAATCTAGAATCTTGAGTTTTACATACATTTTTGGACTTATAAATTAAAGCTATATACCCATTTATTCTTAAAAAATACAACTTGTAAATGCCTCATGAGCTTAGTTCAACTCTCATACCCCACTAGAAATTTAAATATAAGCTTGTTTTACTCCAATGGTTGGAAACAAAGTACATTTAGTCAAACACTGTATAGCCTCAAAACATGTTAAAACTATCATTTTGATATCATGGATGGTCAGTCCTTGTATCCATAGCTCTGTCTATGAATTTGAGAGTTGTTACATTTCTCTGGGTCCATCCCTCAGACCTTTGCCAAAACAGAGGTGGGGTGACCCTTTGTTATCACAAAGTATAGACTACCGATTGCTGTCCATGGTGCTGACATTGCGACATATCTATGTGGCTGCATGCCTGTTGAATCGATTATAGGCTTTCTGTGGTACCAGGGTATGTATAGCATTGCATTAGCTAATAGCCATAAAATTATTGGTGGGCATATTTTATCGTCATTTTCTCAAGTCTTAACATTTCACGAAGCTAAACACAGTGTTGCAATGCTGCCACGTTTTGCCTGCTGGCTGGTGGCAGTATTGCAATTACGTGTTCTGTAATTAAAGTTGGAAATTCAAACATTGCAGATGGTTAAATATATGTTTGATGCAACAGCATACTAATCAGCTACAATAGATGTGTTAGAATATACAACTGTTCTGTATAGACAACATGAACCTGCATGACATGAGCCGTCCTCGCGTTCTCTCCCAGCTTGGATAGAAAGTTGTTGTACGTAAAACCAGCCTAGTGCCAAACAATACAGCCAGTCCACCCTTAAAACACTCGCTTACTAGGGATTGTTTCCTTATGCAATGTACTATCTATATGCCGTATTTAGCTGCTATTTAGCTGCTATTCATGAACTTTTTTAAATAAAAAATGACACATCAAATAGCTTTATTTTATTTTTTTCAAGTAGTCGGCTTGAGGATAAATTCACCCACAATTTATTGTTGAACTCAGCAGGTTTTGTCTGGCCAATACCCTGGTCTCCATAAGTCCTCCATTTTAGTTTGTAAATGTTTTCACCACGGTCTGTATGTAGGTCCAGGTTGCGGGCCTGAATGTTTTCTCTACTGAGTATTTCCAACCCAGACAGTCTTTCCAGAGACATTGTGCATAATATTTCCATTGCGCTGCACACAATTTAAACTTGAAACTGAATGATGCATTCTCAGATATACCAGAGATAAGGGACTGTTCATATTGCAACCACACAACTCAAAAGTCGGTTCACCAGTATGAACAAAATCGGAAACAGCTTTTTTTGTTCAAGCCCCCATTGAACTGTTAAAGATGATAATCCATTTGCATCTGCCAATTTATTGGGATGTCCGGTATCCAAACAACCTGTCCTCAGAGCTTCCTATAGATGTAATCTCTTTACGTAATGTGTTGTGAACGGCAATTAAGGAGAATGAGAGGCTCAATTAAAGATGTTGTAGAACTGCTTATTTGAAGCACCACTTCCCTCTTCCCAATTTCCCTGACGTTGCTATGGAAATCAAGCTGTTTTTTTTTACCATCCCTGTAACTGTCGCTTCACATAAAGAACTACCTAAGAAGCATTAGGCTCTTGGTCTGATTAGCACTTTTGAACACCTGAGGAAGCTCCACTCATTGCACTGGAGCCGTCGTAGTCTCGACCACGGCATTTGTTCCCTGATATCCCCTTATACCTTCAATCAGTAAAAATTTTTATTTTTCAAGACCTGAGGCACATTCCTGAAGCCAAAGAAACAAACACTTAGCTTCATAGTACACATGGAAATGAAAAAGGTTTATGAATGACTTTTTGGAGGGTTACTGTCCAAATGATTTAGAGCTTGTGCCCGCCCTCCTGAACATTTCAACTCACCACGCTATTAAAAAAAGGCCTTCTTCAATCGTGCTAGGGGCGACACTTCAGTTGTGAGTTTCACAGATCCCCCATCTGCTACACTAGTGCACGTTGTCAAGAACCAGCCAGGTTACACGCGTGGTTTGGTGATCCAGGCTTATGTGACGAGAACCTTGCCTGAGACACGAAGACGTGTTAGTTTGATGTGTCAGTTTGTGTTTGACATAGTCTAGTTTCAAGCAGGGGCGGACTGGCCATCTGGCACTTAGGGCAACTCGCGACCAGCTGTGATCATCATAGAGGGGAGCACATCCATGCTCCAGAGAGTCTTAGCTTTCAGGAATGGGGTCATAATAGCTTAAAGTCAAAGCGGTTCAAATGCTAGAGCCAAATTCATAGAAGGTAAATAAATTCAAAATGGCTTCAGAAACCGCCTGAAGCTTCTGTTTACCACAGAGAGCATTTGAATCTATCTCTTCTCCTTTCCTAGCTGGCAAAGTACCAGGATGTTGTCACTGGTTTTGAATCTTAATTTAGAGAACTGAATTCGTAAACTGAATCTGAATGCATCTGAGAAGCTGAATATCTTAAACTTTGGTTTACTTGAAATTATGGTTTGTAAACTTGATACATAGACAATTAATGCAATATGTATGTATGTATACCATTTTGAAAATGTATGTTTAAATATTGTATTTGAATATTCAATTAAATTGACATTTAATTTTAAAACTGAATGCAAATATTCATTCAATTCAGTTGAAATCATGAAATTCAAGTTAAAATTGTGACTTCAATGATTCAATTTGTGCATTAAACATTCCAAAATATCCTAATAGAAATTCCAAATTATACATTTCAAATACACTTTTGGTTGGCACTGAAATTGCTCCGTAGATTATTTACCTGCTGTGAAAAACTGATCAAATTAAGTGCATCTCTACCGGGAGAGGAAAACTACAGAAGCCCCAATAACTAGCTCAGCCACAGAGGGAGCATGTCTGCCTCTCAGTGCTCTCTCAGCTCCACCCACCTCTCTCAGCTCCACCCACCTCTCTCGGGCTCTGCACCCACCTTGGACCAGCCTGTCTCTGTTTGGTTGTTTGTTTGTGTTTTCTACCACCCTTCCCCTCCTTTCCCACCCCCATGCATAGTAATATTAAACTGCCATGGCCTAAAGCGGGTGGCATGGTGTGATAGGGTATGAAAGGGTGTCACCAGTGTTTGTTGCCCGTTAGCCTCAGAGTAGGTCGCTAGATTTAACAAAAACAAGACCCACTACTACCCCCATGTAAACTACTACCCCCAGGGTACCCATAGCAATCATCCTGCTATTTATTTTACCTTTATTTAACTAGGCAAGTCAGTTAAGAACAAATTCTTATTTTCAATGACAGCCTAAGAACAGTGGGTTAACTGCCTGTTCAGGGGCAGAACGACAGATTTGTACCTTGTCAGCTCGGGGGTTTGACCTTGCAACCTTCTGGTTGCTAGGCCAACACTCTAACCACTAGGCTACCCTGCTATCCCACCTACACCCTTCTGCCTCCCCCCACCACCACCACTAAGACACCATCCTATCCAGACTCCCGAAGACTTCAGTCAGCACACCTACCGTCCTCTCTCCCAGGCCCACAATAAGGTGTTTGCCCACCCCCTCCTATACTCCTCCTCCTATTCACCCCTCCACTCATCCATCCTCCTTTCTCCATGGGGCTTACCTGTCTGTTGCGTTCATCCATAATCCGCGTGATCTGAATCTTTTTCCTCCCCATCGTCCCGTCCTTTTCTTCTCTCCTCTCCCTAAAGAACGTTGCGCTTTCTCTCCTTGCTCTTCTTCTGCCTTTCCTCAAACTGCTCCTTCTTCTTCTTTACTTGCTCCGATCAATTCAAAGATTCCAGCATCCGTACCTGCATGAGAGGAAGAGACAGATAGAGAGAGGGAGAGAAAAGGAGAGAGAGAAGGCGAGAGAGAGAGGATAAACATTAAGTGAAATGAAATATGGCAAAAAAAACAGGGGGGGATTGGGGGGGGAGAGAAAAGTCACATCATCGCAGCCACAGGGGAGGGTGAAGAAAGACAAAGAATCCGTCAACATGTTGTGAAAGCAGCGCTGTGTTTTTCACTGTTGATATCATGCAAATCAGGTTTGTTGCATTTCCGTGCCGACTATGAGGAGAGACAGTGCTGTCAGGCTCTCGCCTCGTTCACAGAGAGTTTGACAGTGTTTTGAAAGTGCTGCTAACTTAAACGCTCTAATCACCTACGGTGTAACATTACCTCCAGCCTAAGAAATACAGTTTGTTCCTCCCGAAAAACAGCAGTTTGTTGACAGAACGACAGCAAGGTATGACTAGTCTCGTCTACCTCCAATACGGTTCCAAAATGGGTACCATGGAGAATGGCTTGGATGCTGATATAAAACCTAGCCTTGCCTTGTTCAGACAAAAACACTATCGATTTTACCTTTAAAATCACAGCAATAGAGCTGATTCCACACAACCAAATTCCATAAAGAACAGAACTTAAACCACCTGGACACAGTGTGTGTGTGTGTGTGTGTGTGTGTGTGTGTGTGTGTGTGTGTGTGTGTGTGTGTGTGTGTGTGTGTGTGTGTGTGTGTGTGTGTGTGTGTGTGTGTGTGTGTGTGTGTGTGTGTGTGCATGAGTGTGTGCATGAGTGTGTGCATGAGTGTGTGCGAGTGTGTTGTTCCAAAGTCTGGGATATATGTGGTGGATTTTTCTATCTATTGCCATACTTGAGTAAAAGTAAAGCTTCCTTAATAGAAAATTGCCCAAGTAAAAGTGAAAGTCACCCAGTAAAATACTACTGAAGTTCTGTCACTCTCCTTGAAAAGCATCTACGCAAGAGGTGGTAGATCTGTTCTATGTACGCTATTTCTATGCGTCCCATTCTTAAATTTAGTTTCTGCATCTTTTACTTTTTGGTTTTGAACACCAGCTTCAAACAGCTGAAAATACAATAGTTTGGGAATGGAAAATATATTTCACAGCGGTTTAGATGGTACAATGATTCCCTACACTATACTTGCTTGTTTCGTCACATAAAGTGAAATACTATTATAATTTTAGCTACCAGGAAATGACAGAGTGATTTCTGCCCAGTGTATCTTTAGGCATACCAGACGGCGCAATTTTTTGTGTTTTTTTAAATTGTATGGACAGACAGGGGCACACTCCAACCTCATTTACAAATGCAGTTTTTGTGTTTAGTGAGTCCACCAGATCAGAGGCAGTAGAGATGACAACAGGTTATAATGATAGTTGCATAAATTGGACATCAATGAGTGTCAGGGAAAATGTATGGGAGTGTAGTGGAATTAAACTAAACAAATTGAAATAGTAAAGTAAAGTAAAGTACAAATACCCCAAGTGGTACTTTAAATTATTTTTACTTCAGTACTTTACACCACTGTCTGTGAGTGTGTGTGTGTGTGTATGAGCATGCGTGCATGTGTGTCTGTCTGTTTGTGCGTGCGCGTCTGTTTGTGTTTGAGCGTGTGCAGTGCATGCACTCGCATTTGTGTGTGGGCTGAGCTGGACCGATGGTGTGTGTGAGAGTGAAATAGCTGACTTCCAAAGAGGTTGTGCATATATGTGTGTGTGTGTGCTTGGGTAAGCCAGATCTCTGGTGGTTCTCTCAAGAGTGCTAAAGTAGGCCAACCCAATCTATCTCAGGGAAGAGCAGAAGAGCTGTTGTTGTGTTTTCTTTTGACAGTAGAGGTGATAACGTCCCTCGTTATGCAAATGAGCATCCCATTATTTAAGCTCAGTGCAATGCAGGGAGCTGTCAGAGCCGTCGTATTAAAAACCCTCCATCTACCTTGCTTTTTTTTCTCCCCCTTTCCCTCTTCTCTTTTCTCTCCTTTCTGAACCAGATTTCCAGCACCTGGCAGCATGAGCCGGATACATTGATGTGGAAGACAACACCGCTTCACCAAAAGACATGTCAGTCTTTCTCGCTCTCTCTCTCTCTCTCTCTACTGCTCACACACACACACACACACACACATGTATGCATGCACACATACGCACACACGCATGCGCACACGCACGCACACACACACACACACACACACACACACACACACACACACACACACACACACACACACACACACACACACACACACACACACACACACACACACACACACACACACACACACACACACACACACACACACACACACACACACACACACACACACACTTCCCTCCCCCTGTCTTTCCTTTCCTGTTTGATCTCCCTCTAACCTGAATCCATGTGTTTACTAAGTGACATAAAGCACAGGAAAGCCCCTCCAAACCCCCATAGTGAACACACTGCTGCATGTTTGACCCTTCACTTGAGCGGAAACACAAGTCTTCCCTGTAACACTCCCATCTGATCTTGCTTTAGGAGCACAAGTGAGAATTATCCTCAGCATTGGAGAGCACAGGTTCAAAACACCTGTCCTTCTGCATGCCACTGGTGTGGCCATCTCTCCTGAGAGGTGGCGCGAGCGGTAATCTAGCCAGTTAGACATGGCCCATAGCCTGATGGCTCCTAATGGTCTCCAGGTTGACAGTTTCTCAGGCTTCACATGCTCATTCCAACATGGCGATCAAGCTTGTCCCCTTGAGTCAATTGGCGTGCCCGCGCGGAAATGTAATTAGCTTAATAAATAAATAAAAATCTGTCTGTTTAAGGTCGAGACTTCTCGTTTTTGCATGGGTTGCATCTCAACCCACCCAATTCATCAATGTCAGCGGTGTTTGTCAGATCAGGAGACATCCCGAAAATCGGTCTTGTCACGAAAACAATCGGCAGAGTCCAAACGGTTTGTGCTAGAAACTATGAACCCAACTATGGAAAGCTGAGACTCTCATGAACACGACGGTGTTCTCTGTTTTGCTCTACGACCCCCACAAGCTTCACAAGACTCGTCTAAAGATAACTCGTTATGGGGCTGTATAATACATGGAAGTGAACGGGGGTAGTTCCACATCAAATGTATACACATCATTCCATGGTAAAATTACTATGAAACCCTTTCCTGAGCTTTCTTATATTTTGTTGATATGTCTGTCTCTCTCTCTCAATTCAATTCAAGGGGCTTTATTGGCATGGGAAACATGTGTTAACATTGCCAAAGCAAGTGAGGTAGATAATATACAAAAGTGAAATATATGTACAGACATATATATATATAATATATATATATATATATATATATATATATATATATATATATATATATATATATATTATATATATATATGTCTGTACAGTGTTGTAACAATGTACAAATGGTTCAAGTACACAAGGGAAAATAAATGAGCATAAATATGGGTTGTATTTACAATGGTGTTTGTTTTTCACTGGTTGCCCTTTTCTTGTGGCAACAGGTCACATATCTTGCTGCTGTGATGGCACACTGTGGAATTTCACTCAGTAGTTTATCAAAATTGGATTTGTTTTCGAATTCTTGGTGGATCTGTGTAATCTGAGGGAAATATGTCTCTCTAATATGGTCATACATTGAGCAGGAGGTTAGGAAGTGCAACTCAGTTTCCACCTCATTTTGTGGGCAGTGAGCACATAGCATGTCTTCTCTTGAGAGTCATGTCTGTCTACGGCGGCCTTTCTCAATAGCAAGGCTATGCTCACTAAGTCTGTACATAGTCAAAGCTTTCCTTAAGTTTGGGTCAGTCACAGTAGTCAGGTTTTCTGCCACTGTGTACTCTCTGTTTAGGGCCAAATAGCATTCTAGTTTGCTCAGTTTTTTTGTTAATTCTTTCCAATGTGTCAAGTAATTATCTTTTAGTTTTCTCATGATTTGGTTGGGTCTAATTGTGCTACTGTCCTGTGGCTCTGTGGGGTATGTTTGTGCCCCAGGACCAGCTTGCTTAGGGGACTCTTCTCCAGGTTCATCTCTCTGTAGGTGCATTATTTGGTGCTCTACGTTCTACACGGAGGATATTTTTGCAGAGTCTCTCTCTCTCTCTCTCTCTCTCTCTCTCTCTCTCTCTCTCTCTCTCTCTCTGCATAATGATCCCATTAACGCCTCAACAAAGGCGTGCTCTTCTTTCGCGCCCTTGTGACAAAACCACACTCATGTGATGATGGTTTGGAGCACCACTGCGAATGACACGATCACGGAGCACCGGAAACAAGACCACTGACTGCATTAGCAACCATAGGAAACAACGGCACTAAAGATAAAAGCAGAAAAAATCAGACAGTGGTTCATTCTTCCAAGACACTTTCTATGGTTACACTGAACAAATCTTAAGGAGTCTTCACAGTAAAAACAACAACGTGCTTTCAGGAAGACGAAAGTGTCATCAGACAAACTAACACTAGAGCCTAACAGTGGTGCTCAACACTCCACAGACACAGACACAACAACTACATATAAATCCCCCAGGCCAGCATACCTCAATCAGAACCTGACCGTGTCTTGAACATTTAATCTGGGCTTTGACTCCAGCAACCAACACGCCTGATGTGAGGTACGGCTGCTTAGCCCCACACCGGTGATCCCCCTTCCTCCCTTTTCCTTCCCCTCAAACACGAGATCCCCCCCCAGCTCCTTAACGCTCCCTCAACCCTCAACCCCCTTTCCCACACACCTGCTACCATCCCATTTGAGTGCAAGGCAACTCAGTCCTCAGTCCTCCCTGAGATCGCCCACTGCCTCCCAAACATCAACTCCCTCTCTCTGTCCCTCCCTTCTACCTCCTCCAGGGCTGGCGAGGGAGGGATGGCTGGCGACAGTAATCACCCACCACCCTGACAGATTACCACAGAGCAGCTCAATCCGATTTACCCCTCTGATGCCCTCCCACCATGAGACGCTGTGGCCAGAACGAGAGAGAGAACGAGAGGGAGGGAGCGAGAGAGAGAGAGAGAGAAAGAGAGGGAGGGAGAAAGAGAGAGATGGAGAGAGGGAGAGAGAGAGAGAAATCCACCCCAACAAGGTAGAACTAAACTCAGCAAAAAACTAAACGTCCTCTCACTGTCAACTGCGTTTATTTTCAGCAAATTTAACATGTGTAAATATTTGCATGAACATAACAAGATTCAACAACTGAGACATAAACTGAACAGGTTCCACAGACATGTGACTAACAGAAATGGAATAATGTGTCCCTGAACAAAGGGGGGGTCATAATCAAAAGAAACAGTCAGTATCTGGTGTGGCCACCAGCTGCATTAAGTACTGCAGTGCATCTCCTCCTCATGGACTGCACCAGATTTGCCCGTTCTTGCTGTGAGATGTTACCCCACTCTTCCACCAAGGCACCTGCAAGTTCCCGGACATTTCTGGGGGGAATGGCCCTAGCCCTCACCCTCCGATCCAACAAGTCCCAGACGTGCTCAATGGGATTGAGATCCGGGCTCTTCGTTGGCCATGACAGAACACTGACATTCCTGTCTAGCAGGAAATCACACACAGAACGAGCAGTATGGCTGGTGGCATTGTCATGCTGGAGGGTCATGTCAGGAAGAGCCTGCAGGAAGGTTACCACATGAGGGAGGAGGATGTCTTCCCTGTAACGCACAGCGTTGAGATTGCCTGCAATGACAACAAGCTCAGTGCGATGATGCTGTGACACACCGCCCCAGACCACGACGGACCCTCCACCTCCAAATCGATGCCGTTCCAAAGTACAGGCCTGGGTGTAAGGCTCATTCCTTCGACGATAAATGCAAATCCGACCATCACCCCTGGTGAGACAAAACCGTAACTCGTCAGTGAAGAGCACTTTTTGCCAGCCCTGTCTGGTCCAGTGACGGTGGGTTTGTGCCCATAGGCAACGTTGTTGCCAGTGATGTCTGGTGAGGCCCTGCCTTACAACAGGCCTACAAGCCCTCAGTCCAGCCTCTCTCAGCCTATTGTGGACAGTCTGAGCACTGATGGAGGGATTGTGCATTCCTGGTGTAACTCAGGCAGTTATGGTTGCCATCCTGAACCTGCCCCACAGGTGTGATGTTCGGATGCACCGATCCTGTGCAGGTGTTGTTACACGTGGTCTGCAACTGCGAGGACAATCAGCTGTCCGTCCTGTCTCCCTGTAGCGCTGTTTTAGGCGTCTCACAGTACGGACACTCACATAGATGAGCAGGGACACTGGGCATCTTTCGTTTGGTGTTTTTCAGTAGAAAGTCAGTAGAAAGGCCTCTTTAGTGTCCTAAGTTTTCATAACTGTGACCTTAATTGCCTACCGTCTGTAAGCTGTTAGTGTCTTAACGACCGTTCCACAGGTTCATTAATTGTTTATGGTTCATTGAACAAGCATGGGAAAGAGAGTGTCAAAACCCTTTGCAATGAAGATCTGTGAAATTATTTGGATTTTTACGAATTCTCCTTGAAAGATAGGGTCCTGAAAAAGGGAGGTTATTGGCCATTTATTCACTCAAAGAGTACTCCACAGAAGAATGAGACTGACACTTTTGAGGGCAGAGTGAAAAGAGAGGAAGAGAGAAGACTTACAAGACTAACACGTTTTCTACGCCACACTAAGCCAATTCACTCATCCAAAACCAAACCATATTGGGAGAGGACAGAGCAGACAAAATAAAGAGATTGGGAAGGAGAGACCGAAGGATTTTGTTTCTCTCTCTCCTTAACAAAGTGAGACGGATGGCATGTTCGCATCCCAGCACAACTGGGGGAGGAGGGCCAGTGTGGGTAAATGCTAAAGTCATTGTGGACATTGGGAAATCAATTATGGGCAGAGGGAGCGAGAGAGCAGGATAAAGAATGGTGGCCATACCTATACAGAATAGTCTGGACTCAAAAGTAGCAGAGTCTAGAGAGAGCTGACAGAGGGAAAGAGAGAGAGGAGAGAAAATGAGAGAATAGCCAAAAGAGGGATCTATGAACAGGCACCAGACCTCTCAGGGGGGAGGGGAAGAGCTCTAACCACAACCCTCCCATCTGTTAGGCAGACGGAGGGAGAGAGAAAGGGAGGGAGAGAGGGAGATTCAGCACATAGATCTAATGAACACTAATTAACACTCTTTCTGTTTTCACCAACTCTCTCTCTCTCTCTCCCTCTTTCAGAAGTGGAGCTGGGAGGGTGATGGGAACACATACACTCAGTACACCATGAGGCTTGATTCTAGGTCACTTCACTCCCAAGTGTTTAGTCACCAAAAAACAATATACATCACGTCGGCAGCGTTTCTTCTCGCCTCAATAGACACAGTTATCCACTGAGTGTACAATACATTAAGAACACCTGCTCTTTCCATGACATCACCTGGACTCACTGACTCGATATTAGGAAGGGTATTCTTCGTGTTCTGTCGTATGAGGACTGCACCGGAGATAATCGAAGAGTGAAGAGAAAAAAAAGAGGAATATTATCTAGGCTGGTCCTCAGCTCTAATTCCTCTCTTTGATAGGAATGTACATGGTGCAAAACAAGGCTTTTGGTAGAGGGAGGGGGAAGACAGAAAAAAAGAAAGAGAGAGAGAGACATGTCAAGAACATATACTGAATGATGAGGGACCACAACTCTGAAACCCAGGTCCTCTTCATGAAGAACACAGACACCAACATATGCTGACATTTTATATTTTTTCAACCGTACTCGAGGTAGGCCTATGATGCTGAGAATTGGATAAATACATTTATCATGACAGGATTGGTGAGTGCTTTTCCTAGAACCCCACCTCGGTGGTGAAGCCGCTCTCTCCCCATTGCACATCTGATACACATTTGCTAATAGCATGTGCATTGAAGAAAACTGCAGTATCCTCTATCCTCATAGGACATTAGGTTGTGAGGATTTGAAATAACATATTACACTGCAGTAAGTAAACCTTTTAGGAGGTGTGTGCTACATTAAATAAACCCTCTCTCTTTTAAAATAAACTCCCATTTCCTTGAAGAGGAGGGAAAAAACAGCTTTAATACAGTTTCCGAACAATCTGAATATGAGTACACACACACATACTCTATTGGCTCTGTTTCGCTTAAGAATCCCTGTCATATATCTTCTCTTAATCCCCCCCCCCCAAAAAAAAAAAAAAAAATGTCATACTGTACGCAGGGCTAGTGTTTAGAGTTGTGTACTGTTTGTGGAGGTGCAGCTGTTTATCTGTGTGTTGCCTGGGTGTGGGAGGGAGAGGGGAGACAGTGGCCAGGGGACTGTGTATTGCCTCTCTCATTGTGTCTCTAATGTCATTACAGGCAGTGACTCCTCTGTGTGGCACATCAAGCAGCGGAGAGCTCTCCGCCTGTCAGGCCCAGATAGGCACGGTGACGAATGGCTATCAATTCCTCTCCCTCCCTCCACGTCCCCATGTCCTTTAGGAACACACATGAGAGAATGACCTAAACCTGGGCTGTCGCCCGTGCGTAGGTGGGCCTCTGTGCTGGTGGTGAATCACACCAAATATTAGGGCTAATTTAACGCGTTAGCAGCTAAAGAGATTAGCAGAATGTACATCTGGGATTAGCTTGATAGCAGTGTATCATGGTGTAATGTGTTCAAGCGTTCTTCCAATTCAGAGGCTGTGTAGATGTGTGTGTGTGTGTGTGTGTGTGTGTGTGTGTGTGTGTGTGTGTGTGTGTGTGTGTGTGTGTGTGTGTGTGTGTGTGTGTGGTACATGCCTCTTTCTATTAACTCATGTTATAGTTGGATCATTAGCGGACAGAGATGTTTTTGAGGAGAGAGAACTGTCTATTGTTAAAGGTGCAATATGCAGAAATTTCTCCGCCATTTCCTGGAAGGAAAAATGTGAATAGTTTGCCTAATTTCAGTGTATGTGACAAAACAAGCACTTATAGTGTAGAGAGTCATTTTACCATCTAAACCACAATTAAATATATTTTCCATTACCAAAAATATTGTATTTTCAGCTGTTTGAAGCTGGTGTACAAAACCAAAAGTTAAAGACGCAAAAACAAAACTTAGAAATAGCTCACATAGAAGAGATCTACCACTTCTCAGACTTGCTTTCAATGAGAATGACAGATCTATAACTCACATTTCTGTGTGAATTTGGTCAGGTCGCCCAAAAAGTTACATATTGCAGCTTTAAGGAGAGAAGGGAGGCAAGTTGCCTCTTCATTTTCACAAAGTCTATTCTATCTGACATTGATTGGATTAGCTGGTGAACTGGATCTAGGCGTATCATTAAAGGCTAACGGCATATTATACCTCAATTCCACGGCCCTGTATCCACTCTAAACCCACCCCGAATCCCAAACCCAAAGACTCGCCTCATGGCACACCCCAACCCACCATTACCCCCTGTTCACTCCCCCTACCCCACCCCAGTCTCCCCCAGGACCTCAGTGGACAGAAAGGCAGGAAACACAGACGCAAGCACACTCAGTGGAAGGATGTGACATCAGCAGCCACAGACAATTAAAGGTGTAAAGGTGCTTCCTTCCCTAAACTCCCTGCGCTTCCCAAGCCCTCCGCCCGGAGAAAAAGAGATGTCTGAGTCTTCTGCCCACCTCAACCAGTCAGCGTTTTACCCTTGGGAAGACCATCGGGAAGACCAACAGAGGTTCCCTCCATATCCCATGTCGTGAAACAAGGCACGTCTAGTGGCAAAAATACTTCTGGAAGAAATCTCTCCAGTTTTTAGCCATCAAGAGAAACAAATCACCACAACTGCACTGCCCGCCATCAGATCTGTATTTCCTTATGATGCAACAGGACACATCGTTGTGATTGTGAAACCTGAACCGAGAGGACTAAAGCCCTTTTTTCTACTGTATAAAAGGTTTCTCAAAACACCCGTTAGGCCTACTCTAAATGTCCTTTAGAAAAAAACACAGGAGGGAAAAAAGAGTCAACTAAAGGCTTTATAAGCGATCGTGTGACATTATGGATGAAGTGCATATTTGTGTGCCTTTTGAGTTACTACGCTAGATTAAACCCTTATAGGAGAGAGGAGCATTTTGTATTTGTGCATTACAGAGCATCCTTTCAGCACCTCAAACTGCAATTGCTTTCCTCCACAAAAACTGCATCAAGTGGAAATTGGTTTTGCAGCTCCAAACAGTACCCTGCCCGCCCACGATGAGTTTTGAGTAGAAAAAAAACCTGAAGCCTTCAAATGGCTTTAAACAGAAAACAAAACACATATGAGGAGGTTGATGATGTGTCTATAGTTTGTTTCTGATGTGAAGTGGACAACAAGTACGTTTTTTCAGTCAGACAATATTTCTGTACTTTTATTAACA
Source organism: Oncorhynchus kisutch (assembly GCF_002021735.2). Classification (NCBI taxonomy): domain Eukaryota; kingdom Metazoa; phylum Chordata; class Actinopteri; order Salmoniformes; family Salmonidae; genus Oncorhynchus; species Oncorhynchus kisutch. The sequence goes on along the minus strand of NC_034181.2, from coordinate 42,710,405 downwards.
CACGATGATAAAGTGGCATATGCAAGTAATTATGTTCAAATGATAGAGGCTTGGTTATTGACTTACCTAAAAAAGCTACAAGATGTCTATTGCGAAACCTCATCCAATCAATGAACCTCTGCATTTCCAACTAGCCTTCTGTTGCCATGCATTTTTATTAGACCAATGGAAATCCATTCAGCACACAGTGGTCCCCTCTTTCATCTATTTGTGCTTTGAGAGACAAATAAACACCTTTTTAACTCCTCTCTCAGTGGAGAGGCTGTGAGGTAACAGGGGCTTTTAAGTCCAGCGCTGACTACTACAGTATTGTGTTCTGACCTGGTAGAGCAGGGGGGAGAGGAGGAGGAGGAGGAGGCAGAGGGAAACAGGGCCCGAATGGCGGACAGGTAGCCATCTGTCAGAGCCAAAATGGAGACAGGTGAGAGCTGTCTTTCCATAGCCCATTGCTGACTCCCCCAAGGATGAGGGGACTTGACACAATACGTCAACCACCCTTTGAAAGCAGGCCAATAGCTGTATAACTGCAGCTGCTTCATGGGCCCAATGGAAGCAGTGAGTGAGAGGGAGAGCTGCCGGACAGCTGAATACTGCTCCCTGTCGCCTGCCTGCCGGCCTGCCTGCCTGCCTGTTGGATTTTGCTGCATCAGGACTAGCGACGTGACTTGGGGACACTAGCTACAGTTCATGCATGCAATAGCTGATAAGGTTATCATGGATTGAGCAGGTTTATTGGATTGTGGTTTGATTAAAACAAAGCATTCACAATACCCCAATGGACAATATGGTGGGTTTAGAGGCCAATGATATTATTTGGAAGAGCGTTGCGCAATAATGGAATGTTGTGAATGATAACGTGTTCATGTAGAAGCTGGTTCTCTGTGTGCTGTGGCAGATTATTGGATGAACAGTAGCTACTCATCAGAGTGAAGTAAGTGGGCAGACTGGCGAATCTGACACACCAATGTCCGTGTGCCACGGTGGACCAAAGTGCAGCAGCGAAGAGCAGAAAAAGCAGAAGTAGCGGTAACCATGATTCGGGAAGGCCCCAGAAAGGCTCTGATGAATCACCGCTGTGGTGTGAGCCTTTAGTTTTTCCATGGCATGAGTAAAGATGAAGAGGGCGATGGACTGAGTAAAACAGACATCAGGGTGGACAGGGTCCAGGGGCCTCATTTATCAACCCGTGCGTAAATGTCTTATTCAATTCTGCCGTGTGTGTAGATTCAAGGGTTTGCGTGTGCCACAAATAATTGGTATTTATCAAACTGTTGCATGCAACATATATACACGTTTCCATGAAAAAAAATCTGAGCCGTATCTGTGCGCTCGTGAACTAGTGCCACAATCTTGCTTGGAAAACGCCCTCCCTTCACCTTTTATGGTAACAAAAAATGGCCTCATTTGCTGTATGATTTGGAGATATTTGAACAGGGCCATTATAGTTTCTGGATAAATGGTAGCCTAATATTTGTTGTGTAGCGGGAATAAACCAGTCTTGTCAGAAAAGGAGAGACATGTCCTGTAATATGATTATGATTTAGGCCTATATAACAAAAGTTCAATAAATATATTCGGCGAAACATGCTGCTATGCGATCTTCACACCATTGGCAAAGGCATCTGTTTAATCGTCAAGTCTACATTGGAATGTTATCATTAGCCTACCGTTATTATAATTCCAGCGCATCCAAACACCTCCATTTCCCCCAAAAGCTTGCAATGCAGTTGATCAACCAATAGTAATTGGTCGTACGCATGGTCTGAGATTTGTGTGGAGATACAGACACTTTCCCAGTTAAAAATGTATAAATACTAACCTTGCCGTACGCAAGGCATAGTCTTTTTTGTTGTTGTGTACCTTTGATAAACAAGACTCCAGGTGGGGGATGATGGCAGGAGGATGAAGGTGTACAAGAGTGAGGTGGTAGTGGTGGTGCAATGGTTAGGGACATAAAAGCGATGTCATGTGTGGTGGAGAAAGCAACCATTGTTCAACGCTGAATCACATTGCTTTAGTTTCAGCTGATCACCGCAGCTTCCCCTTCTTCCTCTCTCGCTCTCCACCTGTCTCTCTCTCTCTCACGTTGTTTTCCCCACAGTCTGTGCAGTACGTTCACCTCAAGCATACACATCTGAGAAGGGGTAATGTTTTTCAGTAAGCGTCCAACCACTGCCTAACATCACATGGTGCTACGTAGGTCTGTAGGCCCCAGGTGCAACCACCATTTAGGCACAGACTGCTGGACTGGAACATAAAAAATAAAATAAAAACACAGACTCTCGTTTCTCACACACGCACACACACACACACGCGCACACACGAGCACACACACACACACACACACACACACACACACACACACACACACACACACACACACACACACACACACACACACACACACACACACACACACACACACGCACACACGCGCACACACGAGCACACACACACACACACACACACACACACACACACACACACACACACACACACACACACACGCACACACACACACACGCGCACACACGAGCACACACACACACACACACACACACACACACACACACACACACACACACACACACACACACACACACACACACACACACACACACACACACACACACACACACACACACACACTTTATCCTTACAGTCACTAAAGATTTTTGACTTGCTTCAACTCATAAAGATGCTGATGAAGTAAACCAACACCATTTACGAAACTATCTTATCATACTAAGACAGAGAAAGGAGGAGGGAAAGCAAGCCATAAAGAATAAAAGCATTTCCCTTCAATAACTACTACCCCACCCCCATGATAACAGCCCACGGCCATGTCACTAAGAACACACAAATCACTGACATATTCCCCCAATTATGTTCTCCGCCAAGGATGACAATGTCTGTTGATATAGTTAACAATGTTCAGCATCTTGGGGGTGGGGGTTGGGGTTGGGCGAGGGTATAGGGGGTGGGGCCCGCTTTGTCTCCTTTTCAAACACTGCAAACTTCCGTGACGTCTCGTGGCGGCGGCGTCTTCTAACACCCGACAACGTGGTTAGACGACGACGATCCGCCGATGATTCCATCGCACTTTCTTTCTCAATTTTTTTGCTCATTCTAAATCAGCCTAATTAAAAGCTTTGTTCATTTCGAAATCTCTGATGACAATTTGTTTCACTCTACCCTACAGCAGTGACTGTGAAGAAGAGAATAAAATGTGATCTTCTGACAGCAATTACTAAATGCTCCCTCCTGGCCCCAATTAGAGACACAAGCTAAAGCTAACATGGCTAACACTCCTACGTGGGTGCCAGCTTATTTTCTATTCACTTTTCACCACCTTCTTTTAGCACTTTCTGTCTTGTATGCGGTATTGTGTTATCGTGTACAGTAATCTATTTTGCATACTCCATTATGGGACTAACTTTCCAAAGTTGCTTCCTTTTTCTCCCCCTCTGTTCGCCTTGGCCGACCCAGAAAGACAGACACAGAGAAAAATATGGGGAAGTTGAGGGATATAACATATATATATATATATATATATATATATATATGTTGGGATCCATCAGCACACAAAAGTTGCTAAGTTCTATATGCAAGTGTTTATAGACAATAGACCTATTAGCAGAGTCTATGAGGAAACACTAAAACAAGTCATAGGTGCTACTGAAGTGTGACCTGTTTATAACCTCTTCTTTTTTGGTTACTACATGATTCCATATGTGTTATTTCATAGGTTTGATGTCTTCACCATTATTCTGCAATGTACAAAATAGTGAAAATAAAGAAAAACCCTTTAATGAGTAGGTATGTCTAAACTTTTGTCTGGTACTGTATGTTGGTTATGCTATGAAAGGGGATGGGGTGTTTGGAGGCAACGACGTAGGCCCGGATTGGATCTGATCGCAGACTCTGACTGTGGAGTGTGTGTGTGTGTGCATGTGTGTGCGTGTGTGTGTGTATGTGTGTGAGTGTGTGCGTGTGTGTGTGTATGTGTGTGTGTGCGTGTGTGTGTGACTGTGTGTGTATGTGTGTGAGTGTGTGTGTATGTGTGTGAATGTGTGTGTTTGTGTGTGAATGTGTGTGTGTGCGATTGGGGAGTGGTTTCGGGTATACTAGGTCAAGTCAGCCTTAAAAAAAACTGGCATGGCAACCCTTCACATCAGGCTCCATGGTAACATTTAGGCCACTAGAAGCTAAATGCTGAGTATATCTACCAGAATAGGCCGGCTAGACTGCTACTGTAAATGGTCCAGGATATTTTTACCAACCTCCTTAACGGACAGAACCTTGAGCCAAAAAGCATCCTCTCTGTGACTTCGGATCGAGGCTTGATGATTACCTGTTGCTTGTATTGTATTGTATTACCCTAAATGAGGTATAAATACGTCAACCATTCCTTTGCAAGAGTAATGTGGTATTATTTTAACACGCTTTGCTCAAACTACAGCAATGATGAACAACAATGCTTTGCATTCCTATTTGTGTAACATTACAGTGGTATTATGTATCTCTCTCTAACAGTCTGGCTGATCTAAAGCGAGAGCCACAGCCTTGAACTGAGACTGTGCACAGCGTGGAGGTAATTTGCAAAGAAGTAGAAGGTTGCACACTTCAACAAGGATGTCCTTCATAAATTCAACCTTCTGTTGTTTTTTTTTAAGTCCCTGTGCTCCATAAGAAACCGAGTAACCTAGATCGCAGAGTGGAGAGAGAGAGAGAGAGAGAGAGAGTCGAGCAGAGAGAGAGGAAGAGGGTAGAGAGTCGAGCAGAGAGAGCTCTGAAGAAAATACTGATTCTGATACCCCACCCCTCTGATCCCTTGTTCCCTCCCTGGCTTATCGGAAAATATGTGATCCAGTCTGCTAGCATGATGTCACAGTTCCTCTTATTTTTTCTGCCTACCGCAAGCTGATCGGGTTGATTATTGGTCAGCATTGTTGCCCTGTTGACGTTGCACATCATTAAACTGCGAGTGTTCCAGTTAGTGTCTGTTTAAACAAGACTGGTGTAATGTTTCCGGGTAGTATCTCTGTAACACACACACACACACACAAAGAGTTTGAATGTCCCCACATCAGTAATTTAGGTTGTACTACAACACATTGTTTCAATTCAGAGTTGGCCAGAATATAGAGTAAAACATACAGAGAAACAAATACAAAATGGACACTTTTAGCTTATCTAATTGAATGAGTATGTGTATACGTATATTTAACTCTACCCACAATCATATCAATTACATCATAAACAGGGTGGATCGAGCCCTGAATGGTGATTGGCTGAAAGCCGTTGTATATCAGACTGTATACCATGGGTATGACAAAACATTTATTTTTACTGTTCTAATTACCTTGGTAACCAATTTATAATAGCGATAAGGCACCCAGGTGGTTTATGGTATATAGCCAATATACCATTTCTAAGGGCTGTATACATGCACTCCGCATTACGTTGTGCATTAGCACAGCCCTTAGCATTGGTATATTGACCAAACACCACACCCCCTGGTGCCTTATTGCTTAAGTATATCAATGGTATATCAACAGAGTTTGAAAGAAAAACTCAATCCATGCCCAGTAGCTGAGCTGCAGCCTGCTCCTACAGCCCTCTAAGCAACAGTGGGGTGTGTCTGTGAGGGAGGGTGAGGGAGGGTGGGTAAAGTTTGTGTTGAGTGTGGAGAGCGGGCGGGCAGGCGGCGTACCTACAGATCACACTTTGTTAGTGGAGCTGAATGAGGCTGGGGGGCGGCCCCTCCAAGCCCAGACCCATGCCAGAGCCAGGCCAAGCCTCTCATTAGACGGCGGCTGGGTGCCGCGCTTCTGTTTGGAGTGGTTAGGGGGACCAGCGAGGGGCTGGCAGCTCCACCGTACTCCACTCCCCGCACCATCACAACCCGACCTCATCAAAGACAGCGCTCGTAATTTGTCACAGAAAGCAGCGAATTAACATATGTTAGGGGAGGAGGGAGGACAAGAAGAAGAAGGGATGAGAGGAGAGCAAGTGAAAAATGATAGCGTATGATTAAAGAGCCCGCACAGCTGCACAAAATCAAAAAGGCAAAAAGAGGTTTGAAAGAGACCTCAGCCCGGGTGATCTGATAAAGCTTACTGCTACTTAACCCCTTCTAGAGAGGAGGAGGAGGAAGAGAGAGAGAGAGAGAGAGAGAGAGAGAGAGAGAGAGAGAGAGAGAGAGAGAGAGAGAGAGAAAATGAAAAGAGACAAACAAATAATAAATTACTGCCGCATGGCTACACGTCTTGGCAGAGGCACTCGTCTCCTCTCTGTACGTGACTATAGCAAAGGCCACTGTATCACACAAAGATGGCCCATCTTGCCAAAAACCCTACTGCCGCTTTGGCCAAGCCCTATTTTTAGCCCACTGCGCACCATGAGAAAATCTGTCAAGGTACTCCCCCTCCTTTTTGCCTCACCAAGTGATACTGTGTATGCTGTGCCATGTAAGCAAGGCCATTTTTTTGTTAGCTCTTGCTCTCAACATACAAGAGAATTTTCTTTCTCTTTTAATTTCCCCGCCAGAAACTTTCATACAACTTCTTTCACATTATATCCTCCTTGCTTGCTTTCAACTCCTCGGGTTCTTGAGCTTAGGTTCCTTTCTGTGTGTGTCGTTGTTGTAGGAGTAGCGTGTGATGTGAAGATGTGTGATATTTTGCCTTGTTGTTGGATACCGTGGTTGGCTGTATGCATTAGCACAGCACAGTGAGGCTTTGCTCTGTTCTCCCCCCCCCCTCTCTCCCTCTCTTGTCTCACTGTCGCCGCGCTGGTCCTGTTTCTGTAGCATGTGATCAGAAATGGTGACAGAGATGTTTGGTCTTTATCTGACGATCCGCTGACGATCTGTAGATTCGACCATGTCAAACTAAAAAGGAAACCTTTAATAGTGCTTTCAGAAACATTTCTTCATGTATTTTGACTGTTATTCTGGTCCTAATTTCCATCTGCACTGAATGAAAACTGTTTCTTGAGACCAGAGATAAAAAGAGATAAGAAAACAGCAAATGCCTAGAGAGGCATATATAAATCATGTCTGTGTTTTTTTCACTTCTGCAGTCTTATCCTTGCCATCATCATTTATTTGTTTCTTATTTGGGAAGTGAAGAGCTAGCTGAGTAGGGGGGATTTGGTTCACAAGGCTCAGCTCTGGTCCGACCGTACAGTACAGTGAAGAACCTGGCTGCTTAGCTGGAGTTCCCCCCTCAAATCCCTCAGCTCGGAGCACAGCTGCTCCGTTCACATAACCTCGCCCCCCCCCCCCCCCCCCCCACCCTCGGATAATGATAGCAAAGCACGTCCCCTTCGCTAACCAACGTCTTTTTCCACTTCACACACTCACACTGGTGGGCACATATCTCTCCCTCACTCGCTCCCTCTCCTTCTCTATCTCCGTTCCCTCCCTTAATTTTCTCATAGTTTCAAGTTTTTTTTCTCCAGCCTGAGAAACATTTCCAGGCCACATGACCTCAAGAATGGGCTGAGAATGATGAAGGACCCTCCTCCCCCTCTTCTCCCCCTGACCCACCCAGTCCAGTAAGCGACCTGTCCCAGGGCTGTGTGTGTGTGTGTTTGTAGGGGTGAAAGGCAACTCTGGGCCCCTGCCGCTTCTGCTGAGCATTATCCCAAATAAACAACTCATTACATGTGTACTTAACCGAGGGGAGCTAGCGAGCATCGGAAGCTAATCCCTGTTATCGTTCCCAGCGTTTCTCTTCCGATTAGACTAGAGGGAAGAGGAGCCCAGGAAGGTAGGCAGCTAACCCGTAGAGGAGGAGGAGGAGAAGTAAAAATATGGAGGAAGGGGAGGAGGGGAGTCAGAAAAGGATTATGAATTTACTTCCGGCAAATATTAACAAGAGCTTTTCCTTCTTACTCTTTCTCTCTTCCCACCTCTCCCTCGTTCTCTTCGCTCTATCTCTCTCTCTCTCTCTCTCTCTCTCTTCCCATCTCCCTGTGGAGTTTCGCTCTTCCTTGTTTTCGACCATCTGAGAAGTGGGTCATCGACAGGCATCCTTTTGAAGAACATAAAAAAAAAACGGTCTGTTCTCTGAGAATAATCATAGCCCCATTATCATATTAAGCTGTCAAAAGCACATTAATAACAGTCAGTACTATTCCCTTCAGAAAAGAAAACACTGCTCTATTACTTGATTATTACTAGTGAGGCTTGCCAGCCCTGGCTCTCTCTCTCCCTTCTCTCTCTCTCTCCCTCCTATCTCCCTCTCCGTCCCTCCCTCTCTCTCCTTCCCTCCCTCTATCTCTTCACAAGGATGCCCTAGTTAATATAATAATGGGCCCACCATTAAGAGGACCACAGTGCACAGTGCTGCTCATTTAGAAAGAGAACAATAAGCCGAGGTAAGATGCCAAAGGCAGGGATGGTATGTGTAATGGAATTACTCGCATTGCGTGTGTGTTGTCTATCTAGATCTCTACCCTCCCTCAGAACTGAGTTAATTACTCAGAGGAAGCCAATTCGCTTCTCTAAAAGACGTACTATGGATGCCCTTTGCAGCCGGGACAGGGTGAAGCCCGGGCCCCTCTCTCTGGAGCCAGAGGGGGGGGGGGGGTTCAAGGTCTCCTTCCCTGGATCCTAGGGAGGCTATGATGGGTGCATGAGGGAAGGACCTCGGACCTCCGGGGATAACTGAGAGGCAGCAGGAAAAACCAACAGAACTAGTATTTGTCCACTCAGCTCAGATCACTCGACATCATTAATTCAAATTACGCGAGGGTGCATGCAGCCCTGCTCTTCCTTCCACCTTGGCTGCTGCATAACCAAACTGAACATCACCGGCAGTGAACAGAAGTGTGATAAATATGACTCAAATCAATTCAAAGATTGATTCCATGCGTGTCCTATACATGGGAGGACCTGATCACCCAACGACTGAGTGCCGTGTGAAAACAACTATTTCTAAAGGGAGGCAAGAGTGTCTGTGAAATGAAATTAACATGACAGGTCTGCATATAGATGGCAAAGAACAGTGAGGACATCGCGCCTCCAGTTTACACACGCAGACGCAGTGGGTGTCAGAAAAGACATCTCCAGCGCAACCCATTTTACACTCCTTTCACAACACCACCCTCACAGCCCAAGGCTGTCATCACTGCTGATAGTCTCAACAATCAGAGAGACATGCAATTATCACCAGTTCACTAGCCTCATTTTCCAAAATGTCACCTCATTCGACCACGCTCAAATCTACACTCCAAGACGACAACAGCAACGTCTCCAACTGTAGAGGAATTCCTCATTGGCTTGACTTTTCTCACACCCTCTATGTGAGTCCTATCCTGTTTGGTAGTCCCCCATGGGGGCTGAACTGGAGTAGCCCAGCGAAAGAGCACTGTAATGGGGTCGGGATGTGACGTAGAAGCCCTCAGAGGGCCTGTGGAGGAGGGCGACCAGCACGGTAGGTATCCCCCCCACACTTCCTCAACTATTTATAAACCACGAGCCCAGCACAGTGCCCAAAAAAAAGACTGGGGCCATTTTTAGCCCAAACAATACCGCTCACTCACACACACACAAAAACATAAACACGCTGTATAGAAAGATAGGTAGGTAGAACAATGCCAAAATCAAGAGAATATAACACTATGACCCTAAATGTTATGACCCCCCCCCCAGTATGACCCCCCCCCAGCCAAAAGTCAATAACAAGGCAAGGCTGTTAGAGAACACTAGTGTGAGCTGGGTGCCAGTATTCTCCTTAGTGGAGCCTGGGTGTCACTGCAGCTCTGTTCCTATACAAACACTCATTGCTCTTCACCTCTGGCCCTCCCTCTTCCCTCATCCCTTGTCTTATTGTCTGAGCTGACGCACACAGATACACAAAGGCACCATTATCTATCCCGATGCCTAGTCATTTTTACCCCTACCCATATATACATAGCTACTTCAATGACCTCGTACACCTGCACATTGACTCCCTGTATATGGCCATGTTATTTTGAATCTTTATCTTTAACTCTGCATCGTTGGAAAAGGACCCGTAAGTCAGTATTTCCTTGTTAATCTACACCTGCTGCTTACGAAGCGTGTCACAAATCAAATTTGATACACACGCACACGCACACACACACACACACACACACACACACACACACACACACACACACACACACACACACACACACACACACACACACACACACACACACACACACATAGAGGAGTTATTTGTTTTTCCACTGGGCTGGTCCACAGTGGCAGCCAGGTGAAAGCATCCATCAGCAGAGCACAGAGGGAGTTTGGTGTTGAGCACAAGGCCCCACTCTGCCCAGCAAAGCTTGAAGTGAAGCGCCAGGCTGAAGTTTCAAACAAAGTGGCCCCTCATTCATTATACATGAAACACCGCACTGCAAATCTCCTCTCCGCAACGCTCTCTCTTTCCATCCATCTTTTCTGGTCTCTCCTTCTTTCCTTGTCTCCTTTCTTTCGCTGTCACTTTCTCACTTTCTCCAGACATTGCATCTGCAAAGTGTGAATAAAACGAATGACATCACGAGTTGCACTTTGGAAGAGCCACTGTAGGAAAAGTCGATGTATCAAAGCAAACAGCGAGCCGGACAGAAAACCCTTAAAAGGTGAATAGATATAGAGAGAGACACAGAGAGAGACACAGAGAGAGAGAGAGAGAGAGAGAGCAAGAGAGAGAGAGATACTGTATTTTTTATAAGACATTTTCCCTGTCCGTTCCTACCCCTCCATGCCAGGCGGTGACACCTATACATGTTTCTCTGTAGACTTGCACAAGAAAGTTACACAATTTCATATGATGGAGCACACTTATCCTAAATGCATATTTCAGTGGCACAAGTTCCTATTTGGCACGAAGTTTAGCTGATAAAGTAGATTTATTAAATGTTAACTAAAGCTTCTAAACATATTGTTGAATTCAAGAATTATTACCGTAGTATAGAAAATAATAAAATAAAACTTATTTCATTTAATAAAGAAAATGAAAAACATTATTAATGAACCTTATAGCATTCTGGAATATTGACTTGTTGAAATCCTCATTTCACTCTGAACCAAATTAGTTTCTGAATTATGTACCTTTCTGTGTGGCACAGCTCAATAAGTTATATTTACCTGTTATTATCAATATGCTGTGAAGTTTTTTTCTTCATTTTTTTTCTTCAAATGCAACAAAAATCTACCTGGAAACATCCTGAACGATTTCAGACAATCAAAGCCTTGAACTCCTTTAAAAAAATGAAAACACGTTACCAATTATTTAGAACATGGCAGTAGAAAGGGTACATTCTTCAAGACGGTCAGTGTTGTCTAACATTGAGTAACACAAACAGACGGCCCTTCACAGCCATATAACACCCAGATGAAGTCAGCTTTAGGAACGTGTCTGTCGCTCTCTTTGATTCTCTCCCCCTCTCAGTCTCTCTGCGTCTCTCCTTCCCTGTTCCTCTTTTTTCTCACCCCGGCACTGAGTGTTCGAGACAGCCCTGTACGAAACATTCTTTCAAGGCCCGGACCCTGGTCTGGGGAATGGCACCGATGACAGTGGTAAGCAACAGTGTTGTGGACTTTGGCAAGAACAGAGGACTCGGACGGAGTACTTCCTGCTTAGAGATCTAGTGGTTACGGAGCTGTGGCTTGGGGGACATAAAATAACCTGGAGCATAAAAAAAAATGCACACTTGATAATCAGCTTGGATCCAATATTATTAACATTTATACATCAGTCAACGATTACAAAATCAACTATTATAACAACATCTATTTTTTTTTGTAACAGCACAGGGTGCATATAAGGGCCTACACCTCTGGCTCCATTGTGAACACTGAATCTTAAAAGAAAATACCCATTAGTGAGCTGTGAAGCATTGCGGCAGGCAGAAGGCAGTGGCGGCAGGCAGGCAGCATTGGTGGCAGCGGTGGGCTTTCAGATGGATGTTAGATTATGTGAGGCCAGGGCACAGAGGAACCTCTGTGTGTCTTACCGGACCATGTTTCAGAGTGACTCGGCTATATTGCAGGGGTGACAAAGATAAATTACAGCCCCGGGAAAATATTTGTGCACTTTTTTTTAACCCCTCCTCTTTTTTTTCTTGCCATTGGTTGAATTCCAACAGCATGCCACACCAAAGGGGGAGGTGGGACTTGCGTCTGAACAGTGAGGGAGAAGTCGTCCCTCGCTACGCCACACCACACCACACCACGGCAGAGACACAGGTCAGCCACTGTGTTTTATCATGAAACATGCCTTCCATCTCAGAGTTTATGTGCACCAAGAGCAAACAACTCACCCCTCTGACCCACCCCCCCCAAAAAAGGATTTGGAGTTAATTCCAGTTTTATTTCACACCACGTTTAGGGCAGGTCAAATAGACCCTTCCAGAGCCAGGCAGGCTATATTTGTTTTTTGGGAGACTAGCTTCCCACGTACAGTACGAGGTGTCTGGATTTCGTCTGCAATAAGTCAGCTATTAAAAAAAATGTACCACAGGGAATCTTTTATTGAAAGTAAACATATAGAATCAAAAATATAACGTGAAGTCTTTAATGGCTTATGTCTGGCTTTTCTAATTGCTGAAGACTACATTTTACTGACAACCCTTACATACATGAATACAGTAAAAACCATTCATATCTACTCTACGCGAATACCACCCAGGCTCATAATATAATTGTCAAACTTACTGGATGCATCTCGTACTGTTTAAGTAAAATCTCCCGATCCTTCTCTAAATGTTTCTCTCCCTCTTATCACATCCAACCCTCCTTTATCTGTTGTCTACTGTCCTCCTCTCTCAATCCAAATATTCAAGGGTGGAGGTCTATATGGTGAGCTCCATATGTGGGTGTTTAAGGTGTATCTTAGCCTGGCCTGTATGCAGTTAAAAGCTAGAGCTGGTGACATGATTAGTGTACGTGGTCAGTAGCGCTAAGGTCTGTGCATCCTGGTCCTGTCCTGCCCAGACCACCCAGCGAGCAGCTGCCATGATGACCAGGCCTGACAGGAAACAGGAAACAGGAAGAAGCAGGCCGGAAGTCCTGTTAATCTAGTCTAGTTGACCGTTTGGATCCCAACACAACATCTCTCTCACACGTTATGAGATGAATCTACTGACATATTTCTGCCCAACAGACAGAAACACTTATTCTTTCCCTCTCTCCCACACGCTCTTCAATTGTGACAATCTCTTAAGTATTTAAATTCTGTCTCCTTACTTTCTCTTCACAACTGTTTGTTTTTCCTCAGTTTATCTTTCCAGACCTCACAACGACACTTTCTTCTATACCATTCCATCTTTCCAGACATCAATTCCTCCATGTGAGAATGAAAGAAAACCGAAATACATTAATTTTTATTTAAATGTGTACCAACAGACACAAGAAAACTTAGACAAACAAACAAACACACACACACACACAAAAGGAACACCAAACACAAAGCACAGCACAGCTAGAATTCTACTTTATGCAGAAATATTCTAAAATGTGTTTTACAATACAATTAAACATCAAAGCATGAGCTATTCCTCTGTGATCTTTAACACCCTAGTGAACAAACCCCACACACCCTCTTCCACTTACAGTGCTGAGGAAAAGTTGCTGAACGTCATGGCTAATTACTAGATAGAGACAGAAGACTGCATCGTTATGTGAACCAGGACACACTCATATCTGCATTCATATACATTATAAACCATTCAAAGGACTACATTATTTTATTGTGCTTATTTCTTAACTGTATTAGTAATTGCATCTTAATAAAGATACGGAGACAATGCTTGCAAAAAAACACAAACACCAGGGAAAATAAGGCTAACACATACAGCAGTTAGGAAAATAAAAGTGAGATCTGCACTAAATGACTAAATAAACAGATGCTGAGGTCGGCTCGGATACTTTTCATGAGCTATAAAAATGGTGCAAAAAGGGAAAAAGAGAACACTATTCCTTCCATACCTAGCTATAGAGGGAACACCTGCTGTAAAATAAACACGGGCTCATACTGAAAACCCGGCGAGTTACCCGGCGACTCCTGTGTACTGTACGATTGAGTTCCTAGGTGTATGATCGTTACGTTTAGAGTGGGAAAAGCAACCAAAAATACAAAGTCATTTGTGAGAATATGATGTAAACTTTAATGTGCCCTCCACATCTGAAATATAATTGCTTCGCATATCACTCACTTCTTTAAGCCTAAGGGTTTAAAGAGTACTTACAGTATCTACCACCAGATCTTGCAAACCTGCAATCTGCAAATGAAAGTGTTTTACTGATGTTTAACTGAGCAAACTCTGCAAACCCCTTCCAAAACATTTGCAACCATTGCAACAAAAAGAAATACAACTTTAAAGTACACCAATAAGGGCTATTAAACTATTTGCTTAAACGTAAACGCATGTGATGTTTCTATTTATACATATTTTTTCATGGATTTACTTTTTCCTTCGTTAGGATGGTAGCCTATTTTGAACCATGCTTTATATAGCATATGCTCATAGGTATCAACGTCGAGACCATTCCCTTCAAACCTAAGCGGCCAAATTTAGCAGTCCTTTTTAGAGTTTATGGAGCATGCTAGTGTACGCCTTAAATCAAGCACTCTTTGACAGATTCCCTTATTTCACTGAATGCCAACAGAGAGCTGAACTCTCTCAGGTCATGCTGTTGAATATCAACCAGTAAATCTTCCCTTTATTCATAAATTACTACTACAAATTCTAACTACACTGGCCACTCAGAGGAGGCTGAAGCTACTTTTTGGGATTATTGCAAAAGCATTGATCCTGGCTCAAAAGGTGTCCCTTCACTTGAATAAAGCTTTAATGAGGCCCTGGTGTACGGCAACGTGCCCCGACAAATTGGCTCAATGCGCTGGCCAATCAGAGTGACACGTGACCCCCTAATCCCTCTTTATGAGAAGGGTAAGAGTGTGTTGTCACTGTTGGTTTTTTGAATCGGCAGCCAAAATCCCCAATGATTTGTTAGGAAGGACAGATCTGAGAAGAGTAAGAGAAACAAAGCAGCGCTGGGGAAAGAGTGAAAAAGAGAGGGAGCGAGAGAGGGGGAGAGAGAGAGAGGGAGAGTATGTGTGTGTCTCTGAGATGACAGAGCTTGGCTGAGAGAGTCCTCTGTGTGTAATCGTGTGTCCACATGCGAGCGCTCACCTTCCCTCTGAGCAGATTAACCTAACGCTCAATCCCGAGAGAGCAACAGGCGAGCGACACACAGAACAACTTCATTGATGGTGGGGGGAAAGAGTAGAGTATAGGCGTGAGCGTACGTCCTTTGCTCCTTGCCAAAGGCAATTTCACCTCTGTTATTTCACAGCAGAACGTCAAGAACACTGAGTAATCCAAAAATACAACGGCGCCTCAAATCAAGCAAACAAATCACACTTTACTGAAATCTTACTAAGCTCATAGAACTTATAAAATCAGAGACATTAACCTTGCACTGAGCTGTGCTTGTATTTACAGTAGTCACAAAACAACCCAGAGATGGTCGCAACACCAAATGCCCCTGGATGTGGCTGTACTTTTCCAGGATGTCTTCACAATCACGGCCTTTACTCAATTACTTTTCGCAAAAAAAAGGTAGTTAAATAAAGTTGAATCATTTGCAGAAATCATGACATTGAGTAAATAGTTCATTTGCATCTCGAATAATGGCACTAATTTACAGGTAGCGTATAAACAGTTGTATTATATTCATCTTATATATACGAGTGAATACAATTATAGTGTGCATACGATCTGCATTTGACACACTCAGTCTTAGCTATAGCCTCTACCCACTGTTTCCCTATGGTAACAGAAATGAAAAGTACAGAGCCACAATCTAATATGTGAAACAAGCCTTACTCTATGTGCAAATATCGATAAGGGGTTCGATGCCAAAATATGAATGCAAATGTATCTGACATTTCTTAAATGCAATGGCAATTGCCACAGGTTATTTGAGGTAGTGTTCCCTGTCCCACCCTTTATGACAAACTCAAATTAGCCTGGTAAAAGAGACACACACATTTCAAGAAAACGGTCAGAAAAAAAAGTTAACAGAACATTGTCTACTGTACCAAAAGCTATCAATATCGATATGTTATGTATAATATATATTTTAAATATATTTCTTCAATGAATATAGAGCCCTGATTTACAAGCACCATCTACACTATACACATAGCTGAATAAGTACTTATCTTTCTGATGGGTAGAAAGGGCCACCTACTAGATCTTCCTTAACCCACAAGAAAACAGACAAGCTTCAGTTTGTCAGAATAGTCATCACCAAGCTATCTTTCCTCCACAATTTGGCTACATTGCTTGAGCGCCTTACTTTGCACCAATAATTAATTTCCAGAGACTGAGTATAATTCCACATGGACATTGTACTATAAATACAGTAGGGAAGCTGAACCATTTGGCCTGGCAGTAATGTAAGTTAACGGGTGTGAATGTGACTTATTGTACACTGTTTAAAACAGTAAGGTATAATAACTAACCCTCATCTTGATAATATGCCAGAAAAACATGTGAAGTTGAGTTGGATTCATTCTGAATTCTTTGGAAAACTTTGTCGAATTGTAAAATGTGTTTATCTAATACGAGCCTAACTTTTGACAAGTTGAATTCAACCTAGAAAATGAGCCGCTCATATAAGCCTACAATTATTTAAATATTAACAGTCCATACTTTCCTAATTTGTGGGACCCGCAGAAATTGTGAATGTTATTCTGGGTTGTGGCCCGTTATAAATGCATAGGCTTCGGTAGATTCACACGCGACTACCGGTACATATATTGAAACGAATAGGCCTATACGAATATTTCAGAGTAATCATTTTCAAATACTACATAATACAAGTCATATACCGAGAATATGAGTCGCCCTAGTAGCCCATTGTGCGCCTGTTGATACGGCGTTGCGATATTGTGGGAAATAAACACTTCAAGGTCAAAGCACACATTAACAATACCACAAGACAAACCTTGACTCTCGTAAATAGACTCCGCAAAACGCTACTTTGCTGCGTTTAGCCTATAGGTCTGGAGATACAATGATCATGGCTACGTTGTATAGTTTGTTGGGAGGCAACGCGCTTCAAAATCGCGCTCAAGTATACCGGTGATGTCAAACTGACACATACAATTATAAATAAAGAGACCTCGCTGCTCGAGATACAACGTGTCCTCTGGATATGACAAAAAATAATTATAGATGTAGGAGCACGCTACTCACTTTATTATGCATGAAATCTGTCCGGTAAGTGTGAGATACCACAGGCAGTCTCCGGCTGTGTCGTCCGGCCGAATGACAGTGTAGAGGAAGCCGTTGCGTGCCAGGGATGGACTTCGCAAAGACGCACTTAAATCCAGCACAGGCAGGAACGCAACATGAAAAAGAACCGTGCCGAAAAGTCGCCTATGTGTGTCTAAAATGACAACAACAAAAAACAAGTCGGTCTCTCGTCTGAAAGTGTGTTTGAGGACAGTGAGGATGGTTGCTTGGTCTCCAGTGATGTGTCGGCGAAAGGAATGGGACGGTTAAAGCCGTGGACGTCTGTAGCTGATGATGTTGTGAGGGCTGTTTCTGATCGCTCCCACAATCCCGGTCGAGTCTCTCACTCACCCTCTCTTAGCGCGAGGAGAAATAATCGGTTTTACTCCTGAAAGGGGGCGGGCTCACATTTCCCAACTACTTTAATGAAAGAGGCATAGCAATAATGCATTACTATCTCAAACCCGATCAAGAGGACAGACAATTAAGCACCGTGAAAGGACTGTCAGTGTATGATTATGCGATCTAAATAACCGTGGTGGGTGCGTTTTCAACTACATCAATTCAAGTTACCAAACTGTTGTTGTTGTCCTTGTAATATATTCTATTAACTTTACGCACTGACATTAATTAAGCGCTAAATATAGTTGACTTTAATCTGTTTTTTATTTATTTATCGGATGCAGCATAGCCTATAGGCCTAGATGAAACAACCACAATACGACTACTACTACCAATAATAATAATAGTAATAATAATAATATATAGTTTCAATTGGTCAAAGGATATTTTCTAAAAACATTCAAGATCTTTGCATAAGTAGATGTTTCTGTGAGAAAATGCAATGTTCCGGATCTACAAGAGCTGTCCTGCATCTGCCAATCATTCTCCAGTCCCCAGTTATCTCACAAGATAAGGCCTGACACAGACAGTAAGCATGAGGAAATTAGCAAGTGTTATCCCCCAACCAAATGATTTGAAAACATCCACTCTATTAGTGTGAAGATAACAATAAAAACAGCAAGCATGCCTCTTCAGATAAGACAGAGGAGCCAAACCTATTTGTGAGATGATCCCAGATAGGCCTGGTAATACCAGGACTCTATTATATTCAAATGATATGCATCTCAGCCTCAAGTTTCTTGAATAGTAGTTGGAAAAATAACAATCTTAATTTCCCCTTTTTGTCAAACAGTATTCCTGGCCATAGACTCGATTAACATTATTTTAACCCCTGTACACGCCTTTCACCTCAGTACAATACAAAAAGGGGAAACATGAAATCAGACATAAATAAATCACGCTTGCTAATCTGCTTGACGGGCGGACATTACTGCCTGCAACTGAAGCCTGTGGTGTCCGATAACTCGGGATACCACCTTCACACCACGTGACCCTTTCATCTTTAATCGCATATCCTCTGACTAAACCCCAGAATAATTGATAGGCTAGAATGTGTTAGACATAGTAGGCCCATCACAAAACATGACAGTTATCAATGGCAGGCCATGAAGCTCAGCATGCTGAAACAGTGTGACCCCCCCCCCCCCCCCCTCCCCCACACACACAGGTCACATAGTAACTCTAACATATCATATCACTTTGTATAGGATAGTTGAATCTGAGTGTTATGATGATCATTTGTGGAGCCTTGCTCACAGGGTGGTGCTGTGTATTTTTATTGTGTCGTGTGTTGGGGGTTGCTATGGATTGACAGACTGTACAATTTATGGGAGATTGTACCCACCACATTCACTATTCCTTCGTTTTCAGTCGTCAAACTCCATGCCCTTTGTGGTGTGTGTGTTGTTTGTAGTCTGTCAGTTATTCATCCGAATTCATCAGTGTTTGAGGTCGTCTTCAAATGGTTGGCACTTGGAGAGATCAGAGGATGGTAATCAGACTGGGAGAATGCTGGGTAAACCAGTCACTTATAGAAGAGTGTGTGTGAGATGCAATGGCTATATTGAAAATATACAACTATTGGGGAAGTTGACCTGAAGTGGCGAGGATCTAGAGGGAGGAGTCTACGGTAAAGAGACTTGCTCAGACAACGCACACAAATGACTGAACTTACTCGAAGGAGTTGCAAATTAGATGCCACTATGGCTGCACAATGTATAACTCAATGGCCTCTGAACAGTATGAAAATAGTAATAAAGTAGTCCGTGCTCTGCATCATGGGCAAACAATATGTGTATGTAACGTTATCATATAATTTATATTGGATAACTTTATATAGGGATTGAGTTATTATAGCACTTGATCGTATTGCAGAGAGGCGTGAGACTGATCGGGTCAGCACATCTAACTGAGTCTGTTTTGTCTTGTGGATATACGGTTACTGACGAAATGTTACAAATCTGAAGACATTGTTGTGCCACTCTCTTTTCATGTGAACAGCCATTCCAGGACATTGTTACATCTTCTCATCTCCCATTCTCCTCATAGTCTTTGTCCTGCCTTGTAAATAGATTGACTTGCTAGTTTCCTAAACTAGCCTGACATATCATTATGGCCTGCTGATAGCAACCCCTACACCCTCTTTTATCTTGCCACAATATATAATGTTGAATGTTGTCCGTTAATCAACTAACCATATTTAAGTAAATCTAATTCCCCTAGCAATGCGTCACGTCGTCTAATTGCAGCAGGGTCACGGAGCATAATATACAACATACCTTTGCTTTTAACATGGCCCGACATAGAAGATTTGGCTAGTTTAGTATATTGTGTACAACAGCACATAGACCTATATTTCCCATAAAACAACATTTAGCCCACCCCTGGATCCCACTGTCCCCCCCCCCCCCCCCCATTATGAGAAATTCCCAACCTGTACATGTTTAGCACTTTAAGGGAATTGACAGTCACGTGCATATAATGTACTGTTTGCCAGAATGATTATGCAATTTGAAATATGTCACTCTGTATATACACACGGTAGGCTTTTGGTCGAATGCAATTTCATGAGGTTTGGCATGAATTGTGCATGGAGGAGATGAGGAAAACGATGACTGGTTGTGAGTCAAACACACAAGTGCGGTTACGGATATTGATCTTACTCAGATAGTCTTTAAAGAATTCTCTGGCAGTGACTTTATAGCATGTGACACATAATAGGCTGCCTGATGTGTGTGTGTTTTTGTAATGGGTAGAAAAAAAGGGAGCCGGTCTGCCTTTCATAAGAGCACTGTAAACACCAATACATTTCCTGGGTAAACAGGAACAGCCCAGGCCAGGTGTAATCTGTTGTCGATCATGCTCATGTGAAAACACAATCTGCCTGTCACAGTTGATAAGGTTGTCAAGCACTCAATCCCACCCCGGAGAATCAGCTTAGCGCTGCAGTGACATATTTGAAGAGGCTTCCCATTGTTGGTGTGTAACAGTCTCTCTCTGTCTCCTATTCCGTAATGAGTTGGAGAGAGACAGGTGTTATTTTGACATTGGCTAGATTTTACATGATGAGGCCAAATGCATTGTAGTGACCTACAGGCTAACTTCACACAGGATCTATAGGTCTATAGATTGTGTGTGTGTGTGTGTGTGTGTGTGTGTGCGAGTGCTTATGCCTGTGTGTGTGTGTGTGTGTGTGCGAGTGCTTATGCCTGTGTGTGTGTGCGTGCGTGCGCGTGCGTGTGTGCGCGTGTCTCTGCGTACCACACTACAATCTCCGTTACTGTGCTTAAACAGTAGCGGAAGTGCCAGAGATCTCTAGATCAGTCCACCATATGTACCCATACAGTGCACAGGAGAATATTCAGAGACAAAGATATACACTGTGGGATCTTTCTCTTCCCCTCTTCTGCAGTATTTGTGTAAGTGATCCAAAGCATTACATTACATATAATTTTGTCTGCCTTATTAATAAAGCCTATAATGAAACTCTGAAGGCAATATCATTAGTAATTACAGTTGTAGAATGATACCACTGTACAGTATAATTAGAAAAGCAACGGCAAGAAAGCCACTTTTTAATTAACAGATGCCATATGCCCTTATGCAAGACAATTGTGTTTAATATATACTTCTGTACACAATGACACAATAGTTTCCCACATTTCAAGGGTGAGATTCTGACAACATCGTGCAACGAAGTGCATTTGCAATGTGGTGAATTATGAAAAGGTTGTGTAGCGCTCACTGTATACACTGTAGGAATTGAAAAGTCAAGTATCAGAAAAATATCTAAATATGTTTTGTTTTGGGTTTTTCACCTCTCTACAGGAAGTGAGAAATGGTTCAGTACTACTAATGGTTCAGAACTACCAATGATTCAGTGATTCTAATGGTTCAGTATGGCCTAGTGGTTTTCCAGTCACCCTCTCTGGCCTGAGCCACTGAATTCACCCATAAAAGCAGTGTAACTGTCACGGACGTCCTCCTCTTCATCTGAAGAGGAGAGGCGAGAAGGATCGGAGGACCAAAATGCGGCATGGTATGTGTTCATCATTCATTTTAATAAAGAAAACACCCCCCCCCCAAAAGGTGCGGACTCCGGCCGCAAAACCTTAACCTATAGGGGAGGGTCTGGGTGGGCGTCTGTCCACGGTGGCGGCGGGATGTGAACCCCACTTCACCATAGTCTTAATCCGCCTCATTGTCCGCCTCTGTGGCTTCCTAACCACGGCGACCCTTCTAAATGACCCCACTGGACAGAGGGGCAGCTCGGGACAGAGGGGCGGCTCGGGACAGAGGGGCAGCTCGGGACAGAGGGGCGCCTCTGGACTGAGGGGCTCTGGCGCCTCTGGACTGAGGGGCTCTGGTGCCTCTGGACTGAGGGGCTCCAGCGCCTCTGGACTGAGGGGTTCCGGCAGCGCCGGACAGGCGGGAACACCTGTAGGGAGGAGACAGAGAGACAGCCTGGTGCGTGGGGCTGCCACAGGACCCACCAGGCTGGGGAGACCTCCAGGAGGCTTGGTGTTAGGAGGAGGCACCTGAAGGACCGGGCTGTGGGGGAGCACTGGAGCTCTGGTGCGCAGCCTTGGCACCACTCCCCCAGGCTGGATCACTACTCTAGCCCGGACCCTCCAGAGTGCAGGCACAGGTTGAACCGGGCTGTGGGTAAGCACGGGAGATCTAGTGCCTACTACGCGCACCTCTCCCTTAGGCTCCACTCCCACATTTGCCCGGCACGAGCGGAGCGCAGGCATAGGATGCACTGCACCCTCCCAGCGCCCCGGAGACACAGTACACAGAGCCGGCGCAGGATACCCTGGACCAAAACTGCATACCGGCGACCAGACACGCTGAGCAGGCACCATACGCCCTGGCTCGATGCCCACACTCGCATGACACTTTCGGGGGGCTGCCCTATAGCGCACCGGGCTATGGGCACGTACTGGCGACACCGTGCGCTTAACCGCATAACCCGGTGCCTGACCAGTAACACGCTGCTTATAATAAGCACGAGGAGTGAGCTCAGGTCTGCTACCTGGCTTAGCCCCACAGCTCGTGTGTCCTCCCCCATTTTTTGGGGGGGGGGCTGCCTCTCGTACCTGTCGCGCTGCCGTGCTGCCTCCTCATATCGCCGCCGCTCAGCTTTCGCTGCCTCCAGCTCTGCTTTGGGGCGGCGATATTCCCCAGCCTGTGCCCAGGGTCCCTCTCCGTTTCAATATCTCCTCCCATGTCCAGGAGTCCTGTGATGCTGGCCGCTGTTGCTGTTGCTGCTGTCGTCGCTGTCCTTTACCACGCCGCTTGGTCCTTGGTTGGTGGGTGATTCTGTCACGGTCGTCCTCCTCTTCATCTGAAGAGGAGAGGCGAGAAGGATCGGAGGACCAAAATGCGGCGTAGTATGTGTTCATCATGAATTTTAATAAAGAAAACACTGAACACTGAAACACACTATACAAAACCAATAAACAAAATAATGACCGTGAAGCTAATGAGAACTGTGCTGACACAAGCAATCAACATAGACAATCACCCACAAACAAACAGTGCAACCCAGGCTACCTAAGTATGATTCTCAATCATAGACAACTAATGACACCTGCCTCTGATTGAGAACCGTACTAGGCCGAAACATACAAATCCCCAAATCATAGAAAAACAAACATAGACTGCCCACCCCAACTCACACCCTGACCATAGTAAATAAATACAAAACAAAGGAAATAAACATCAGAACGTGACAGTAACGTTAGCAGGAGACACATGGGGATTATACTGTACTGTAAAACCCCCAGACCTACAGTCCAATACAGGGCTCAACTAGCATTACTATCTTTCTTTTAATTGCCCGACCCCCTCACTATTCCCCCCACCAGCAGTGGATCAAGAGCACTGCAAAATATTCCTCCATACAATGCAGAGATCCAGCCTTTTCACTATTCATTGTGGCAGTACTTTATATGATTTCCCCCATAAAGTCCTAAAGAGCTTTCATTTAGCTAGAGGCGATTTTCTGGGTGAGGCATGTATAATTACATTTTTTTGTAGGCCCGAAAGCTACAATACCACGACGCAATGCACATACAGTGGTAGCATGTTCACAATTGTACTTCTCGATGCTAAAAGCTTATTAGATGTCGAATTCATTTGATATCGTCGACGGACTATCGTAACTGCACGTTGAAAGTTTTTCCACAACTTTTGCTTGACGACTGGTGAAGTAGTGATGAAGTCGTCACTGAGCTTTGCCACGTGAGAGATGCTTTTGGTAACTTGCGTGTTGTCTTGTTCAAACAGCGTCCGAACACTACACCTCTGATACATTATGGATGAGGCACAAGCAGCAGGACAAGCTCTCCCTTTATTCTGCCTGACACCTCTGTTACCCCACAGGAAAAGGCCCCACGGTCGTGTGACTGTGTTCGCTGGCTGAACTACTGCTATTGGTACCGAAGGGTGAGGCCACCATTGGGGACGTGTTGGGTCTTCACCTTGAGGTAACCACCTCCTACCCTGCTCTGCCAAAACGGTTCACAACTAAACATACGCCCCCAAGACAAGACTTGGCTGGTCATTATATAGATAAACTCATTCATTATTCAAATAATGATACGATAATCACATGGCTTTCCCAGGATTTGATGTTGAAAGCTCAAAGTATTCTTATGTCCTCCATGTGGAGACCAATGCACGGTATGTTGAGTTGTTATGCAGTTATAGGTGCTGTCTATAGGGGAGCCATAGACCCTTGTCAAAGCTGATTCAATTGGCTTAGCAAATGAGCTATGCGTGGCACTGGCCAGTGAAACTTACGACGACTCATTGTTCAACTATCTAACAAGAAACTGCAAATGATAGTATCCCACACAGTTTTCTTGTTAATGGAAAGTATACATGTCATTGCTACATCTTTGTTTCAATGGGTCGTAAAATATTAAGAATTGCCATTCCTTTGTAGATAGCATCCCACAGCCTCATTAATAGTGCTGAATATTTAATCAATACATGAAGAGTTTTAATATTCACATAAACTTCCATTTGCTGTAGCCCCTCAAGCTGCTAAAAATCGCAAACGCTGACAGGGACAGTCGTCTCCGCTTCCTAAACTCCCTCTTTTCTTCTCTTCAGAGAACGCAGGATGGCTGTGGTTTCGCTCTACACGTCAGTCTTTCACTCAACGTTCCCTTTGTCTCCAGATGACTTCATGGGAGAAAAAAGAATGGCTTCTCCCTCGCTAATGATTTTTCCTCCTTTTGAACGGCTGGAAAGTCATTCGCTCCCGACTGCTCAGAAACAGGCATAGTTATTTTATCATTTCACATTAACATTTTCTTTTCTCCAGTGGAGGGGTGCCAACCAGTGTTTCCTGAGGCTGAGCAGAGGCTGTACCTGACAGATGTTGTGTGTTACCCTGTGGCATTGGAAAGATCACACACGTGATTTGACATTTCAGCAGTCATGGTCATAATGTGAATATTTAAACCGATCAAGGTAGAGTGTCGTCGTTGTTAACATAAATCCCACTGCCGTCAGGTAAATCATATTTAAGAATCTGACATGATCATCATTTGTAGTTTTGAGCTGTTATTATACAGCATATACAAGAAGTTTACACAGTCTGAATGCTCTTCACCAGCTGCTGAATTCATATAAAATGATATATTTGCCCCTGAAGTATACATGCAATTAGGCATGCTGCACACACACACACGTACACACACTTGTGTACAGTACATGTATACACTTACATAACACAAGTGCACAACTTGCTTTAGAACCATAAGAGCTGGTATAATGGGCAGAAGAAGAGTGGTGTAACAGAATTGGTTGATAGGTTAGGGGGTGTACAGTGCAGTATGTGTGTGAGTGGGGATGGGCCCTGTGGCGATATTGCCCTACTCCTTTGGCACGCTACAGGGGGAAAGAAATCCAATCATAAATTATTCAAATGAGATCTGAGAGTCCAGGCCACTTGCGTGACAAGGATGTCCTTCCACCTAGGTCTTGTTCAGCCTGGTCCCCAGGACCTCTCAATACTGTGCCCAGACCTGATCTAGGGTCAGTCCATACGCAAGGCTTCGGGCCTTTCAGACACCTGCATGGCTTGTAAACCACCAGGTTAAAGTGGTACAGCTGTTCAGTAAGGCTGGGGCCTAAAATGAGGGCATGAGGTCTGGTGACGGGAGAATAGAACTGATGATTCCCATGACAACCACTACACAGCACAACTACCTACAGCAGCGGTGACCTCCACCCATTCTCCTAACTACTTAACATCACTCGGCAGAACTATGCAGCATGTGTCTCCCACATACAGCAACTGACTCTGATAACATCTAGCTGTGAAGCAAAGCAAATGGAAGTCGTTGTGCTTTAATGTGAAACGCAGCCCTAACATGATCCAGTAGGCCCCGCGACCCCCGGCAAAGGGAGACACAGTGTGGCAGACGTGAGGCGGCGTCTAATCTCTCCGTGCCTCCAGCGTCACACTTATTCTTATTCACAACGCCATCAGACAGGAGGCAAGCCACTGAGATTAGCTGCAGATCAAAAGGCTTGCTGCCTCGCGTAGTGCGAGCACCATTAATGTTTTGTAGATTTAGGCAGCCCCAGTGCACTGGCACTCTGTAGGGGCGGCAGAGAAACCGAGCGGCGTACTGTACAAACGGCACCGACACTGCTCAGGGGGGTAGACTTAGACTGGAAAGGTATTTTTCATAAACGAGGCCTGACTGCCGCTGGGACGTGGAAATTTGAAATGAAATAATAAAGCGAGTAGAAGAGAAAGGGGGGGAAAAATACTAGGCCCGTTACTGAAAGCAATTACAGTGGAACAAAGATACTTGTCCTTTCTATGCCTTTGTGATGAAACTGCTTCCATGTGTATAATACGTCTTGGTTAAGTGATCATTTATTTTGAATACGAATTGCACTTTCTACGATAACATGGCTTGTGTATCCAAAGATCATGGCGTCTGGATCAGCAATATCCAGCATGACCATGACAACTACTGCCAAGCCTTATAACAAGAGAAATTAAAACACAACAGTAGCTATGGACGCCTATAGATCCTGCTTTCTCCGCAATCTACTTTCTACGTAAGGCTTAATGTAAATCCAAACAAGCATATCGATTGCACCAGACTTATAAAATGACCAGGACAATGTGCTCAAGTCTAATCTCTGTAATTAAGGTAGCCAAGTTTAGATACAAACAAAGACCTAAACACATGGTTATCTTTTTGCTGTGATTGTCAGGTGTACTACTGACCCCACAATAAGCGTAATTTGTCATTACGGATAGAAGGTCAATTTGGAGTGGATCAAGACTGTGAGAAGCTTCCAAGAGGATGGGTAGGTACAGGAAAGTGACACAGGAAATGGTACAGAGTGGTAGCGAAGCGACAGGATGGGGGTGGTGGTTGGAGGTTCAAAGGGAGAGAGATGCTTGCGTAAGAGAGCTCGCCACCCTGCAGAGAGGGTTTCCTCAACTCCGCTTCCGATCAAAGCGGTGGAATTTGGTGGCAAAAAGTTTGTAAGTGAAGAGAGATCTTTGTAAACTGGTTTGAAGAGATGTCTCCTCTTTTCAGGGTTAATGTTAAGAGGTAAAAAAAGGTTGTGCCTCACAATGTATGCCTGAACCTACTACTAAGCTATATGAAATTGTTTTAAGAAGGTCATACCAATGATCATTTTTCTATTTGATTTAGAATTTTAAGATCCCTTGAAGTATCAAAACAATATATGGAAAATCATCTGTACCAACTTCAGACAAGTCCCAAGACGTTTTTTTTTTTGGGGGGGGGGGTCACCAAATAGTGTTCATGAGAGTCTCATATTTCCATAGAGGGAGAGTCTCAGCTTTCTTTGTAGGCCAAACCTTTCGGACACTACAGACAGTTTTGTGGTCTGACAAACACCGCTCTATCTCTGTCACCTTTCACTGCCGATGCAGAAATGCAATGTCTTAAAACAGTTGATTGATGCAAAAGAAAAACAGATACATCTCGCTTAAAACTGACCGATTTTTGTGGGGATTTTTATATTATGCTAATTCGATTTCCGAGGGGGCACGGACAACGACTCTAGGTTAATACTCTATATGACTCTGGGTTAACCCAATCATCTTGGTGGGAGAAATAAGAATGGTGCAATGTATACCATTATACAAATGTACATTTGTTCATTTGCAGTAACTCTGTTATTATTGTTATTATTGTTATTATGGATATTATTAAATTGTTATAATAGATATTACTGCTACTGAACTGCCTGCTGATGGGCCATCAACAGTTGTCTTTAAACTGGTTGCTAAATTAGGCTCGCAGAACATTCCCACATGCCCAATCGGCAATACAAAAATGACTTCCTTAAATCAAATGTCTGAAGAAAAAGTTTAACAAAGCCATTCAGCATCCATAAAAATCTAACTAAACTTTTGTTTGGATATGGAATTCTTCCTGGTTGTTTTAGGACGTTTGCCTGCTATTGAGTAGAGGCAGTTGGTTCAATATCAACTCCCTTCAGTTGGTGGAATATGTCACATATCTTACTTAGTGTTAATCTGTTTGACAAAAATTGATATTGACGTCTGCAGCAGCCATTTAGGTAGCTACCTTGCAGGAGTAAGCCATTTGTAAGGAAAACAGCATGTTGAAGCCAGGCGCTTTTCACTCACAGAGGATTTCAGATTGCGCAATGAGGTGTTATTAGCAATTAACCTTAGGAAGATCAATAACCCAAACTGACTGAATACACAACACAGTATTATTATTATTAAGTTCTTCTTTAGATAGTCAAACCTTTCGTCATGCCTTAGAGAAGTAAAAAGGTAGACATATGTAGCTACAGGAGCCTCGATTGGCCATTCACTCGCACAGAAGTGATTGGCACCAGCTGTTAGTGACTGCCCGATCTCCAGCTTCAGCATAGCTCAACCCTTAAGATTTTCCATCCACTTGGTTCTCTGTCACGCACTAAGTATAAGTACCTAAGGTAAAACAACCTAGCGTCAATTATCTGCCCTTGTCCGTCCATATGGGTTCGATAACACAACAAAATGATTGTTTCACTTTTCAATAAAGTCAAAATGAATAATTTACTAACAATATGCGAATACTATATTACAAGAGAGTTAGTTGTTTGACAGATTTATTGCCGTTGGCTTGGAACATGCCATCATCCACTCTATGGCAAAAAGAGCGCCACTGCCAGAACCTGATTTTTCCACATGCAGAAAGTCACAGTACACCATGGAGAGGAAAAGGGGAAGGTGGGATTGTGCTCTGTAAACTCACCCGTGCCGTTCTTTGCTTCTCCAGGAAGTATCACCCTACAGAACCAATTGAAGGCCAGCTCAATCAAACAGTCACAAGTGGGAAAAAAAGAGATACATGTTAGAGATAAAAGTAAAAGAAGAGTAAAAAGTTAACTGAAAAACAAAACAAAAAATGTCCTGCATGTATAAAAGCCAGACCAGCTGGCTTTGAACAGAAACCCCAGTTTTGGGTTGTGTTTAGCCTCCGATCTCTTTCCACACTGAACTCAGGAGTTGTTCTGGCCAACCACCCACCCACCCCCACCCCATGTCCCCCTCTCCCCTCCAGCCGGTCCACCTGCCTCAGTCACTCCTGAGTATATTTAGTCCTCCGAGGGATCAGTGACACCCAGACCTTTGTCAGCGGTGGCATATATTCGCTAGATTATTGCCCCCCAAACAATATTGCCGTCCAATAAGGGGCACAAAAAATAAAACAAATTACAGTCTTGTATTTTTTTAAATAACCACAATATTCAGGAAATAGTTCAATTAATATCTGATAAAATCATCCAAAGCAAGCTAGAAGAAAGTTGAATAAATGAAATAAGCCTTAGTATCAACTAAATAATCACAAAAGAAGAGTTCAGAAGAGGAACTTCTTTTCACGTGGTTATTTTCCAGTGACGAAATATGACAATCTCAAAATCTAACAATATTGAATGGTACTCCTATATTATTTCATGCTTCCACTCAAGTCAATAAAACTGATGTACAGATGGATAATATTATATGAGGGGTGATATGTTGGAAATATGAGTGAAATATGGATGAATATTCTTCCTAAACAGAAAAGGGGGACACTTTTATTAAAGATTGGGTTGGAGCACCGGCATCCTCTGATGTTTAGGGAATCACGCTGTTGTCTTTGTGCAAACACATTAGTATTGATCTGATCCTGTTATATTGATTACATGGTTCTGGACTATGTTGGAAATATGAGTGAAATATGGATGAATATTCTTCCTAAACAGAAAAGGGGGACACTTTTATTAAAGATTGGGTTGGAGCACCGGCATCCTCTGATGTTTAGGGAATCACGCTGTTGTCTTTGTGCAAACACATTAGTATTGATCTGATCCTGTTATATTGTTTACATGGTTCTGGACAATGGAAATTCACTTATCTGTTTTTTAAGTGAGGGGGGATCTCTTTGTCTACAATCTTTATACTAATGTATGATAGAGTCCATAACAATACCACTACAGGACATTGAATCATCACAGGAATTAAACAATATTATTTACAAGCTTCTCTGTGTTCAAGAGTGTATGCTCTTTCCATTGGTCTGCAAGGCAAAGCATACTCCCAGAGAGTACAAAACACACGCATGCCTTTACACACGCAAACACTAACTGGTGTCCTGCCGTCTTGATTTTGGCTGGGGCTTCCCGCCCAGGGTGATTGGGCCAGACTTTGGAGGCCTGATCATGAGCTCTCTCCCCTGTCTCTCTCCCCACAGGAGTCTGCTCCAATGAGGGGAGACCGAGCCCCGGAGCCTGGCTGTCTGTCTGTTGGTCTGGGCAAGGTGGAGGAGGAGGAAGAGGGATTGGCACTCTATGGCAGTTTTGCCTGGTACAGTGTACAGTACTGGACCGCAGGAGCTAGTAGGGGTACCAGCAAACGTACTGTCCCTCTTAAACAAGGACCGATCTGGCCTGTCTGAAGACTCTGTCTGTCCATACCATGGCCCTATGTGTGAGAATGTGTTTCTTTGAGTATTTGTGTGTTTTATAGTGTGTGTGTGTGTTTAAGTTATACTATCATTGTGGGGACAAGAAGTCCTCTCAAGAATCGTAAAACAACAAACATTCTGACAAGTAGGGACATTTCGCCAGTCCCCACAAGGAAAAGGCTATTTTAGGCTTAGCGGTTAGGTTTAGTGTTACAGTTAGGGTTAGAATTAGAATTAGGGTTAGGGGTTAGGTTTAGGTGTTACATGTTTACATGTTGGGTTAGGGTTTTGGGTTTAAGTTATGGTTCGGTTAAGGTGAGGGAAACTAGGATTTTGAGTGGGAATCAATTGTTTGGTTCCCACAAGGATAGTGTGTGTGTATGCATGCATGTATGTGTGTGTGTGTGTGTGTGTGTGTGTGTGTGTGTGTGTGTGTGTGTGTGTGTGTGTGTGTGTGTGTGTGTGTGTGTGTGTGTGTGTGTGTGTGTGTGTGTGTGTGTGTGTGTGTGTGTGTATGTGTGTGTGTGTGTGTGTGTGTGAGAGAGAGAGACAGAGGGTGTGGCTGGATGTACGTGCCACTGCTCTAGAGACTGCAGGCTGCGCCAGAGGTGGAACACAAAGCGTTCTGTCGAAGACAAGGTGACAGAAGATCGATAGGAAACTCGGCATGGCGCTTCCCCTGAAAACTCCTTTCATCGTTTTCTTTCCCATTTTTTCTGTTGCTTTATCGTTAAATCATCAACAGCAAATTATGGTAATTATGAACAATAATAGTGAAACCACTGACAGATTTGTGGAAGGCCGGCTGGATTTATGCATGTTTTTATAACATCACTACTGCTGTTGGCCGGCAGGGCTGAGAGCTACTGATTCAGCGTCACCTAATTAATTTGTACCTCTACTTCTCTTTTTGTCTGTGTTTATGTTTCTGTCCATCACTTCCGCTTTGTGGGTTCATGAGTGACTAATGCATGTGAGTAAATATTGTATAATGCTGATTGGCATGATACATGCCACATGCACTTGCCACATTTTGTTACGTTGCAGCCTTATTCTAAAATGTATTAAATAGTCCCCCACCCCCGCATCAATCTACACACAATACCTCATAATGACAAAGCAAAAATGGGTTTTTGACATTTTTGCAAATGTATAAAATTGAAAAAATGTAAATAATACAATTACATAAGTATTCAGACCCTTTACTCAGTACTTTGTTGAAGCACCTTTGGCAGCGATTACAGCCTCAAGTCTTCTTGGGTATGATGCTACAAGCTTGGCACACCTGTATTTGTGGAGTTTCTCCCATTCCTCTCTGCAGATTCTCTCAAGCTCTGTCAGGTTGGATGGGGAGCACTGGAAGGTGAAACTTCGACCCAGTCTGAGGTCCTGAGAACTCTGGAGCAGGTTTTCATCAAGGATCTCTCTATACTTTACTCCGTTAATCTTTGCCTCGATCCTGACTAGTCTCCCAGTCCCTACCCCTGAAAA
This sequence comes from Oncorhynchus kisutch, assembly GCF_002021735.2. Taxonomy (NCBI): domain Eukaryota; kingdom Metazoa; phylum Chordata; class Actinopteri; order Salmoniformes; family Salmonidae; genus Oncorhynchus; species Oncorhynchus kisutch. The sequence continues at coordinate 42,678,234 of NC_034181.2, read as the reverse complement.
ACATCCCCACAGCATGATGCTGCCACCACCATGCTTCACCGTAGGGATGGTACCATGTTTCCTCCAGATGTGATGCTTGGAGTTCAATGTTGGTTTCATCAGACCAGAGAATCTTGTTTCTCATGGTCTGAGAGTCTTTAGGTGCTTTTTGGCAGGCTGTAAAGCGGGCTGTCATGTACCTTTTACAGAGGAGTGGCTTCAGTCTGGCCACTCTACCATAAAGGCCTGATTGGTGGAGTATTGCAGAGATGGCTGTCCTTCTGGAAGGTTCTCCCATCTCCACAGAGGAACTCTAGAGCTCTGTCATAGTGAACATCGGGTTCTTGGTCACCTCCCTGACCAAGGCCTTTCTCTCCCAGTTGCTCAGTTTGGCCGGGCAGTCAGCTCTCGGAAGAGTCTTAGTGGTTCCAAACAACTTCAATTTAACAATGATGGAGGCCACTGTGTTCTTGGGGTTCATCAATGATGCAGACATTCTCTTGTACCTTCCCCAGATCTGTGCCTCGACACAATCCTGTCTCGGAGTTCTACGGACAATTCCTTCAACCTTATGGCTTGGTTTTTGCTCTGACATGCACTGTCAACTTTGGGACCTTATATATACTGATGAGTGTTTTTCCAAATCATGTACAATCAATTGAATTTACCACAGCTGGACTCCAATCAAGTTGTAAAAACATCTCAAGGATGATCAATGGAAACAGGATGCACCTGAGATCAATTTGAGCCTCATACCAAAGGGTCTTAATACTTGTGAAAATAAGGTATTTCTGTTTTTTATTTTTAATACATTTGCAAACATTTCAGTCATTATGGGGTATTGTGTGTAGATTGCTGAGAAAAAACGTGTAACTTAACAAAATGTGGGAAAAGTCAAGAAAGCACTGTAGCTGTAACATAAAGTATTACCTTACCTTAGGTGACGTGTGTGTTTCTGTGTGTGTGTGTGTGTGTGTGTCTGCACATCTGCGTATGTACAGTGTGTGTGAAAGACAGGGGGGGGGGGGGGTCAGCGGTGGCGGTGTGTTTTTCCTGCGTTTGTGCTCTGTGTGGCGTGAGCTGACTTCAGCGTGTCTTCTCAGCCCTCTGCTTCACACAAAGTCTCTCTGTGTGTGTTCGGCCCTGGAGACAGAGGGCAGACCGCAGCTCACAATCACCACCTAGCACATACCTCTTCCCCGCAGGCAGCCCCAACAGCCCGGCCTGGCAACATGGACCAACCAGACCCCTCCTCAGAAGACTTATTCTGATGAGCACTGTTGGTTTTCTAAGAAGGCCCCTGTGACATTGGCTGATAAAACACAGCACAGGAAAAGCAAAAGAACGCTATATATAGATATAGATATATTTATATATAGAGAGAGAGACATAGAGAGTGAGAGAAAGAAAGACAGAAAGAAGAAAAAAAAAGGAAAGAAAGAAAGAACGAATGAATGAAAAAGAAGAAAGAGATGAAGTGGGAGGGTAAGAGGGAGTGTGCACACCTCAGTCCAAAAACAATATTTTGACTGAAACTTTATCCCTTCCATTTGGCTCTTTTGAAAGATGGATTATGACTGGTGCCATGGCTAACTCTTTATTCAGCACCTACAGTACACACGACATGAAGCGAATGCTATGGGTTTCTTTTGCCTGTTGAACTTGCGGTAGAAGTGTGAGACTGATGGTAATTTGACGTATGCTGACTAATAAAATGTACCCATTTTAAAGTTGTAAAAAATACTGCAGCAAAAAATACAACATTTCTAATGGTTTTAATAAAAACTATCAATATTTAGTTGTTAAATATAAAATATATATATGTAAAATAAAATAAACATTCAGGTATCAAAATGTATGTTTTCTACAGTTCAGGGGAGTTGGCGGTCACTCTGAAGGGCTCTCCCCCTCTCTCGATCTCCAGAACCCTCTTTCTTCCTCTCCTATATTCGCTACCCCATTTTTCTCTCTTAGTGTGAGCTCTTATTTTCTAATTGTCCAAGAGGCCCTCTGCCTCAGGTAGGGGGGAAGAAAGAGGATCCATATTGCCCCTGTTTATTACTACGGTAAATTCTAACATTAACTTTTGCAAAGAGTGTGTCTGAAATGTAGGGATAATGTCATAATCCCAGTTCTCTGATAATATGAGCCAGATGTATGACATTGGGATATGCTTAGAATCACTACTCGGGGAAGAATCAATCACAAAATGTCTGTTGGAGAAAGACAGGTTGAGTGGCAAATGAGGTGACTTAAAAGGCACCACTGCCCGCCCTCTGCTTATTCTCGAACGTGCTTCTCTTCCTTGCGTTCCTGCAAGCAGGGAAATGCGGTGATACATCTCACTCATATTATCAGAGAATCGGGGTTAAGGCAGTAACACTAAGTTCTCTTTTAAATACTTGCTTCAATGTATCACATTGGAATATGGCCAAATCCCATATCGCAGACATGCTCTCCGAAGCCAGGGCAATCCCAACATAAGCAACTCTCACTGGCTTCGACATTGAGGCCAGTATGCAACAACGAAGGTGCAGGGACATCTAGTCATTAAAAAACTCATAAATGTATGCGGGGAGGCCCAACATGTCGCATTGCAAATCTCTTGTAAAGAGATGCAGTGCCCAGAAGGTAGCCACACCTCTGATGGAGTGAGCCCTCAGGCCATCCAAGGGCTGTAAACCCCTGCTATTATAAACCAACATAAAAGCCTCCACTATCCATCAGGAGAGTCGTTGACGAGGGAGGGGCATACCCTTGTAGGGAGGTGCCCAAGAAACAAAGAGTTGGTAGCTCTTGCGTAAAGCTCTTGTTTGATCCATTTAAATGTGGAACGGTGGAGACGCTGTTCTTTTGTAGTAGTAAAGGGCGGAGTAGGGCCTAGTGTTTAGAGCTTTGGGCCAGTAGCTGAAAGGTTGCTAGATCAAATCCCGACCTGACAAGGTCAAATAAATCTGTCGTTCTGCCCCTGATCAAGGCAGTTATCCCACTGTTCCTAGGCCGTCATTGTAAATAAGAATTTGTTCTTTAACTGACTTGCCTAGTTAAAAATAAAGGTACAAAAAAAGAAAAGGGGGTGTGGTGGTCATGACATTTTGTCAGCCAGTTATTTTCATTCAAAATACTGATGGTCTCACGGCAATTAACCGTTAACATGAACACGTTTAACATCTCCAGGCCTACCTTCAAACAAGCTGAATACATGCCACTGATGCACACCTTTGGGCATTTACATTTTACAAATACATGTAATATAGACAATCGCAATAAATAAATTATTTATTTTGGTCAGGTCTAAAGAAACATTATGATATGAAGAAAATCAATTTCAGAAAAACATAATATGAGTTGGCCTACTGTATGTTACCTGACTATGCTCCATTCCGTAGGCTTATTCTGTTAGTTGGCAAGATATATTCATAAGTCCCTTGCCATTATTTTATATTATAAACTGTGTGGTTCTAGCCCTGAATGCTGATTGGCTGACAGCCATGGTATATCATACCGTATACCACGGTATGCCCCCAAAAATGTTTTTAGAATCTTTGATCTAAAATTGACCCTGGAAATCGTACTGTTCGGAGATCTGGAGAGTCAGACACCCTGTTAACGAAAATGTTTAGCTCCAATAGGAGACACGTCCATCCATTATAAATATGGGTAAGAAACATGGCTTTCTATATAAATCAGGCAGACAAGCATCGAGGCATTCCGTAACTGTTCAATTGAGTGTTAGAATGGGCAAAACTAGTAACCTAAGCAACTTTTAGTGTGCCATAATCGTCTGTGCCATGCGCCGGTTCCATTATCTCAGAAACGGATGGCCTCCTGTGCTTTTCACGCATGACAGTGTCTAGGGTTTACCAAGAATAGTGTGACAAACTAAAAACATCCAGTCAGCGGCAGCCCTGTGGGCGAAAACAGCTTGTTGATGAGAGGTTGAAGGAAAATGGCAAGAATTGTGCAAGCTAACAGGCGGCACACAAACAGGCAAATAACGGCGCAGTACAACAGTGGTGTGCAGAACCTTTTCGGACCCTTGATACCAGTTGACCCTTGATACCTGTTAAACAACATTTCTATGACTCTAAGAATTCAAGCTGTTCTGGAAGCAAAAAGGTGTCTGACCCGGTACTCGATGGGTGTACCTAATAAAATGTTCGCTGAGTGTATATTTCCACACAATGAGGTTGTAATAATACTATGAAATTCAGAAAATTATAATAATGCCTTTTAGTGTAAAATGTCAGCCTGCTTTGGTGGGATGAAGTTTTGGCCTTCCATGGTGACATCACCATGCGGTAAGTTATTTAATAGACTAATAAGAAAGAGAGTTCCAAGTTTCTCTGCCAGTAACAGCTAATTTTCCATTTTCCCCTCCCCACTCAGACCACTCTTGCTTGAGAAATTGCTCTTTCCTAAGAAGCCATTTAAAAAATATATTTTTGTACATTTTAATTGAAAACAATCTCTGGACGGATGGGCCGGCCCCAGGTGGTGAAGGTAGGAAACAACATCTCCACTTCGCTGACCCTCAACACTGGGGCTCCACAAGGGTGTGTGCTCAGCCCTCTCCTGTACTCCCTGTTAACCCACGACTGCGTGGCAATGCACGCCTCCAACTCAATCATTAAGTTTGCAGATGACACAACAGTAGTTTGCCTGATCACCAACAACGACGAGACAGCCTACAGGGAGGAGGTGAGGGCACTCGGAGTGTGGTGTCAGGAAAACAACCTCTCACTCAAAGTCAACAAAACAAAGGAGATAATCATGGACTTCAGGAAACAGCAGATGGAGCACCCCCTATCCACATCGAAGGGACAGCAGTGGAGAAAGTGGAAAGTTTTAAGTTCCTGGGTGTATACATTGGCTTGTCACTCAAAACCCTGACAAACCTTTACAGATGCACAATCGAGAGCATCCTGTCGGGCTGTATCACAGCCTGGTATGGCAACTGCCCTGCCCTCAACCGCAAGGCTCTCCAGAGGGTGGTGCGGTCTGCACAATGCATCACTCGGGGGCAAGGTACCTGTCCTCCATGACACCTACAGCACCCGATGTTACAGGAAGGCCAACAAGATCATCAAGGACAATAACAACCCGAACCACTGCCTGTTCACACTGCTATCATCCAGAAGGCGAGGTCAGTACAGGTTCATCAAAGCGGGGACCGAGAGATTGAAAAACAGCTTCTATCTCAAGGCCATCAGACTGCTAAACAGCAATCACCAACTCAGTGAGGCTGCTGCCTACATTGAGACCCAATCACTGGACACTTCAATATATGGATTACCAGTCACTTTAAACAATGCCACTTTTATAATGTTTACATATCTTACATTACTCTTATCAAATGTGTATACTGTATTTTATACCGTCTAATGCACCTTGCCTATGCCGCTCTACCATCGCTCATCCATATACAGTGCCTTGCAAATGTATTCATCCTCATCATATTTCCTATTTTGTTGCATCACAACCTGTAATATAAAGTGATTTTTATTTGGATTTCATATAATGGACATACACAAAATAATCCAAATTGGTGAAGTGAATGGAGAAAAAAAATCTTTAAAAAATGATTTAAAAAAAGAAAATGAAAGGTGGTGCAAGCTCTCTGTATTCAAGCTCTTTACTATGAAGCCCCTTAATAAGATCTGGTGCAACCAATTACCATCAGAAGTCACATAATTAGTTATAAAAAAGTCCACCTATGTGCAATTTAAGTGTCACATTATCTTAGTATATATACAGTTGCTCTGAAAAGCCGCAGAGTCTGCAACACCACTTAGCAGGGGGCATCACCAAGCTAGCTGCACCACAAAGTTATGGAGAAGTAAAGATCAGGGACAGGGTTATAAAACAATATCTGAAACTTTGAACATCCCACGGAGCACCATTAAATCCATTATTATAAAATGGAAAGAATATGGAACCACAACAAACCTGCCAAGAGAGGGCTGCCCACCAAAACTCACAGAACAGGAAAGGAGGGCATTATTCAGAGAGGCAACAAAGAGACCAAGGATAACCCTGAAGGAGCTGCGAAACTCCACAGCAGAGATTGGAGTATCTGTCCATAGGACCCCTTTAAGCCGTACATGACACAGGTGGCCAGAAAATATCCATTGCTTAAAGAAAAAAATAAGCTAACATGTTGTCTGTATGCCAAAAGGCATGTGGGAGACTACCCAAACATATAGAAGAAGGTACTCTGGTCAGATGAGACTAAAATTTAGCTTTTTGGCCATCAAGGAAAACGCTATGTCTGGCGCAAACCCAACACCTCTCATCACCCCGAGAACAGCATCCCTACAGTGAAGCATGGTGGTCGCAGCATCATGCTGTGGGGATGTTTTGATCGGCAGGGACTGGGAAACTGGTCAGAATGTAAGGAATGATGAATGGCGCTAAATACAAGGATATTCTTGAGGGAAACCTGTCTCAGTCTTCCAGAGATTTGAGACTGGGACAGGGGTTCCCCTTCCAGCAGGACATTCACCCTAAGCATAATGCTAAAGCAACACTCAAGTGGTTTAAGGGGAAACATTGAAATGTCCTGCAATGGCCTAGTCAAAGCCCAGATCTCACATTCAGATTCATCCATTCACAGGCCAGGCCCAGAGGGCCATGGTCTCTGTGTAAGGGTGTAAAATCATTTTGTTCGCTATGGTCAAAAGATCCTTGCGTAACAATAGCTGCCATGGCTGGTTGAAAGGCAGGAGAGGGATCTCTGCCCACCAAAACGTTCCTGAGGGGCTTGAAATGCCTTGTTCCTTCACTCTGTTAAATGGAGAGGGGAGTTTAAGCATAGAAGAGTAAAAAGTGTGAGGCATCACCCTTCAAGGTGCGTTGTCACCACTTCAGGATGGAGTTTCCAAAAACCCTCTGAGTTTTTGCGTCTAACAGACTGGGAGTCAGTTTGGATAGATGCAAGAAGCGGGCTCTCTTGAGACTGCAGGCGTTATGTGCACCCCAGGGTGCACATAACGCTAGAGAGGGGGCAGACAGTACATCCCAGTAACTGGGGTATCTCATAATGATCTGCGACATACGACATACTGCGACATACAACAATTACAAAAATTTAGGTCTATGTGAAATGTAGCCATATTCACAACAACTATAATTTTGCACACAAGAAAGCATGCAATGTTGAAGAGAAGCCCCACGAAGACTGGTAGCCCAAGATGCGCTTATTAAAACAGCACACACCCTAACCATGATTCAGTACCATGGACAGAAAGCTACCGCCAGTCAACATGAAGAAAGGATAATCAGATGCACTACCAATTTCAGCACCACCTGAGTGGACAGCTGAATAACAGGAGCACCGAGCCAGGGCTCACCTCAGAGCACAACCAATAGGCTAAATTGGTCATTGTCCCTACACCCATACATTGTTCATTGTCCATATACCCATCAAATAACGCAAACCTGCATATCTATCAATAGCAATTGGACCCACAAAAGCAACCAATGACATTAGGAGTCACAGATAAACCTAAAAGATGCATTGAAGTAAAAAGCAAAGGCCTAAACTATACATTCAAAAATCTGCCAAAAAAACAGTAGACTTACATAAAGGTTGTAGCTTACCATTTAGAAGTGTTGCAGCCTTCTCCATGCTGTTGAACATGATGAGAGTTTGTGATTCCATTCTCCTTCCTGGCAAAATGTACTTGTCAGGTCGTCTCTCAATGCCAGCTGGACTGGCTGGGCTTTCGTTGATCTGACAAAACATGCTGCGTCTGGGTTCACTGAATACGTTCATGAGGGTGGAGAAATTATTTTTGCACATTGTTGTAGACGTCCCAAATGTTAATCCATGTTTCAGTGCAAAGAGCACAGTCTGCATCGGTGACAAAGACATGCCGTATCTTTGAAGAACACTGAGTAGGGTTAATTTTTTGCTGGCTCTGGTTGCGATTTCACTTTGCAAGATCGACCAGTTTAGTTTTGGTTAGATCCAAGAGGTCATCGGGTGCTAGTGGCTGGGGTAATAAAGGTGCAGGTGCTTGTTGTGATGTTATACTCGTGCTGCTGGTGTTAGACCCTAGCTGCATGGGACCACAATAACATTGTTGTCCTCTGATTTTTCGCTCTTGGCAGTGCCCAGCTATTTTTGAATATCCATGCTGATCAAAGCTTAGCCAGCTAAAATTATTCAGCGTACTGCTACCAAAACTTAACAAAGCTAGTAGCTTCTAGCTAGCCTATTATAGCTGTAGCTGTCTGCAAAAGTGAACAACTTTTTTCCCTCTCTGTGAGAAAGAAAATGGTCAATTTGATCCAACCCTGGCTGGGATCCAATGAGCTTCTCAAACAAGGTAATGAAGGCGGTATCTTATGACATTGCTTGGGTAGGTGCCCAATCACAATGCATTTTTTCACGACTAAATATTACATTATTACAACCTCCATCTGTCATATAGCCTACTGGCAAGCCCAGTGGCGCTACACTGGCAAAATCGGGCATTGTAATTAATTCCCATTTGTTACGTTTATGGGGAAACAAAACTGGGGCGGCACAAATTCTATCTGGGGGGTCCATGCCCAGCTTTGTCATCCTGTAGAGCCCTGGGAGGAGGGTTAGCAAGAGCAAAAATATTTCCTCAGCCACTCCCGTAAAGGGGGAGGTAGAGTGGACAGTGGCCCCACAGCGTGAACCAAGCTCAGTGTAGAAACGGGAAGCCTGAGCTTGTGGTCCCGGGATCTACTGTTCTAATGTGTTCACTTGCAAGCAATAGACAGTTTAGAGGCAAACTGCTGCAGGGCATGGGAAGAGAACCACGGTAGAAGGCAAATGGCAATCCTGTCATCCTGTTCCGCTTGTCAGATGAGACCTGAGGAAGTGCGAACCTACTGACTTCCGCCCCTGGCTGTATGTAACCGGAAAAGGCGCCAAGGGGAGAGTCTAAGGGAGGAGGGCACATTGGGGTAAATTAAAGCTCCTCCGTTTTCCCATGTGAGCAAGGGCACGAAAGTGGGCCCGAACAACTCCCTGGGTATCACGGGTGCAACTTTCTCTTTGTCTGTCAAACTGGACAAGCTTAACCAAAGTGCCCTCTCTCCCACCACCACCAGGCTCATGGTGCGACCACAGCCTTTGATGGAATTACGGGATGAACAGAGGTTAAGGTCTGTAATCAAACAGATCTCATCCCAAGCATCTGGATTCAGGGTGTCCAAATACAGTTGATTCCCCACCTCCTCCATTAACTCGGCCTGATAAGCCATCAATAAAGAGGTTGAGTTGAATGCTCAGGTTGACTGGGCTGAGACTTTGTACGTCTTCTGATAAATGGAGTCAGGAAAGCGCTCCATCTTTCCAGTGAGGGAGGTACCTGCGGTGTTAGTAACACGGCACGTGGTGTTGAGATGGTTGGCCAGTGACGGCTCCACTGTGGGGGGTTGCAAAACCCAGATTCCTCCATATTTTGCATGTCCAGAATACTGGAGCCCTTATTTATTTATTATTATTTGTATTTATTTTATTTAACCTTTATTTAACTAGGCAAGTCAGTTAAGAACAAATTCTTACTTACAATGACAGCCTACCAAAAGGCAAAAGGCCTACTGCGGGGCAAAACACACATCACGACAAGAGAGACAACACAACACTACATGAAGAGAGACCGAAGACATGCAACGAACTGCAACGAACTGAAAAGAGGAGCGACCCAGGGATGTGTGTGCTTTGGGGATCTTTAACCGAATGTGGCCGACAGAACGGGTGTTGTATGTGGAGGATGAGGACTGCAGTAGATATCTCAGATAGGGGGGAGTGAGGCTTACGAGTGTTTTATAAACCAGTGGGTCTTGCGACGGGTATACAGAGATGACCAGTTTACAGAGGAGTATAGAGTGCAGTGATGTGTCCGATAAGGAGCATTGGTGGCAAATCTGATGGCCGAATGGTAAAGAACATCTAGCCTCTCAAGAGCACCCTTACCTGCCGATCTGTAAACGATGCCTCCGTATTCTAGCAGATGGGCAAGATGGTCATCTGAATCAGAGTTAGTTTAGCAGCTGTGGTGAAAGAGGAGTGATTATGATAGAGGAAACCAAGTCTAGATTTAACTTTAGCCAGTAGCTTTGATATGTGCTGAGAGAAGGACAGTGTACGCTCTATCCATACTCCCAAGTACTTGTATGAGGTGACTACCTCAAGCATTAAACCCTCAGAGGTAGTAATCACACCTGTGTGGAGAGGGGCATCTTCTAACCAAACCACATGACCTTTGTTATGGAGGTGTTCAGAACAAGGTTAAGGGTAGAGAAAGCTTGTTTGGACACGAAGAAAGCTTTGTTGTAGAGCATTTAACCCAAAATCCAGGGAAGGGCCAGCTGAGTATAAGACTATATCATCTGCAAATGGATGGATGAGAGAACTTCCTACTGCCTGAGCTATGTTGTTGATGTAAATTGAGAAGAGCGTGGGGCCTAGGATGGAGCCTTGGGGTACTCCCTTGGTGACAGGCAGTGGCTGAGACAGCAGATTTTCTGATTTTATACACTGCACTCTTTGAGAGAGGTAGTTAGCAAACCAGGCCAAAGACCCAAAAGAGACAACAATACTCCTTAGCCGGCCCACAAGAATGGAATGGTCTACCGTATCAAAAGCTTTGGCCAAGTCAATAAAAATAGGAACACAACATTGCTTAGAATGAAGGGCAATGGTGACATCATTGAGGACATTTAAGGTTGCAGTGACACATGCATAACCTGAATGGAAACCAGATTGCATACCAGAGAGAATACTACAGACATCAAGAAAGCCAGTCAGTTGATTTCTGAGAAGTTCTTCCAAAACTTTTGATAAACAGGGGAAAAAAGAAATAGGCTTATAACAGTTTGGATCAGCTTGATCTCCCCCATTGAATAAAGGATGAACCACAGCTGCCTTCCAAGCAATGGGAACCTCCCCAGAAAGGAGAGACAGGATACATACAGTGCCTTGCGAAAGTATTCGGCCCCCTTGAACTTTGCGACCTTTTGCCACATTTCAGGCTTCAAACATAAAGATATAAAACTGTATTTTTTGTGAAGAATCAACAACAAGTGGGACACAATCATGAAGTGGAACGACATTTATTGCATATTTCAAACTTTTTTAACAAATCAAAAACTGAAAAATTGGGCGTGCAAAGTTATTCAGCCCCTTTACTTTCAGTGCAGCAAACTCTCTCCAGAAGTTCAGTGAGGATCTCTGAATGATCCAATGTTGACCTAAATTACTAATGATGATAAATACAATCCACCTGTGTGTAATCAAGTCTCCGTATAAATGCACCTGCACTGTGATAGTCTCAGAGGTCCGTTAAAAGCGCAGAGAGCATCATGAAGAACAAGGAACACACCAGGCAGGTCCGAGATACTGTTGTGAAGAAGTTTAAAGCCGGATTTGGATACAAAACGATTTCCCAAGCTTTAAACATCCCAAGGAGCACTGTGCAAGCGATAATATTGAAATGGAAGGAGTATCAGACCACTGCAAATCTACCAAGACCTGGCCGTCCCTCTAAACGTTCAGCTCATACAAGGAGAAGACTGATCAGAGATGCAGCCAAGAGGCCCATGATCACTCTGGATGAACTGCAGAGATCTACAGCTGAGGTGGGAGACTCTGTCCATAGGACAACAATCAGTCGTATATTGCACAAATCTGGCTTTTATGGAAGAGTGGCAAGAAGAAAGCCATTTCTTAAAGATATCCATAAAAAGTGTCGTTTAAAGTTTGCCACAAGCCACCTGGGAGACACACCAAACATGTGGAAGAAGGTGCTCTGGGCAGATGAAACCAAAATTGAACTTTTTGGCAACAATGCAAAACGTTATGTTTGGCGTAAAAGCAACACAGGCCATCACCCTGAACACACCATCCCCACTGTCAAACATGGTGGTGGCAGCATCATGGTTTGGGCCTGCTTTTCTTCAGCAGGGGCAGGGAAGATGGTTAAAATTGATGGGAAGATGGATGGAGCCAAATACAGGACCATTCTGGAAGAAAACCTGATGGAGTCTGCAAAAGACCTGAGACTGGGACGGAGATTTGTCTTCCAACAAGACAATGATCCAAAACATAAAGCAAAATCTACAAAAATAAACATATCCAGGTGTTAGAATGGCCAAGTCAAAGTCCAGACCTGAATCCAATCGAGAATCTGTGGAAAGAACTGAAAACTGCTGTTCACAAATGCTCTCCATCCAACCTCACTGAGCTCGAGCTGTTTTGCAAGGAGGAATGGGAAAAAATGTCAGTCTCTCGATGTGCAAAACTGATAGAGACATACCCCAAGCGACTTACAGCTGTAATCGCAGCAAAAGGTGGCGCTACAAAGTATTAACTTAAGGGGGCTGAATAATTTTGCACGCCCAATTTTTCAGTTTTTGATTTGTTAAAAAGTTTGAAATATTCAATAAATGTCGTTCCACTTCATGATTGTGTCCCACTTGTTGTTGATTCTTCACAAAAAAATACAGTTTTATATCTTTATGTTTGAAGCCTGAAATGTGGCAAAAGGTTGCAAAGTTCAAGGGGGCCGAATACTTTCGCAAGGCACTGTAGGTCAGATAATAGGGGCAGCAACCTTAAAAGAAGAAGGGTCTAAACCATCCTCCCCAGATGTTTTTTTGGGGGGTCAAGTTTCAGGATCTCCTTTAGCACCTCGGACTCAGTGACTGGCTGCATGGAGAAACTTTGTAGAGGGGCAGGGGAAAAAGAGGGAGAAACATCAGGGATGGTCGCATTAGAAGGGTTAGGAGATGAGGAAATGTTGGACAAGCAAGGAGGCATGTCTGAGTCAAATATGAATCCCGACTTAATGAAGCGGTGATTTAAGAGCCCAGCCATGTTCATGAAGGAAGGCTTGCACATTAAAGTTTTTTAGCAAGTGTCTATAACAAATTAGGACAGGTAGTTTCACTGAGCAACCATTATGAACACAGGCTATAAAACAGTTATCACTAAGGTCATTACAGAAAACACTAGACTGATACCTATCTGGATTATTTGTGAGGATAACATCAGGGAGAGTAGCCTTTTCTGGGTGTTTGGAGTCATACCTTGTGGGATTGGTAATAATCTGAGAAATATTTAGGGAGTCGTATTGCTTTAGGATTTGGTCAGGTGGTTTAAGCATGTCCCCGTTTAGGTCACCTAGCAGGACAAATTCAGACTTAGTGTAAGGGGCCAGGAGAGAGCTTAAGGCAGATAGGGTACAGGCCGGTGCTGATGGAGGATGATAGCACCCAGCAACAGTCAATAAAGAGCTATTTGAAAGTTTAATGCTTAAAACCACCAAATCTAATTGTTTGGGGACAGACTTGGTAGAGGCAATCGAGCACTGGTGATCCTTGGTAAAGATTGCCAGTCCCCCACCTTTGATATATCTATTTAGCCTAAAAAGGTTATAACCAGAAAGGTTAACATCAGTATTCAAAATACTCTTCCTTAACCACGTCTCAGTAATGACCAACACATCTGGATTGGAACTGTGAACCCACACTTTCAATTGATCCATTTTAGGTAATACGCTTCTCGTGTTAACGTGCAGAAAACCCAGGCTTTTACGAGAGTAGAAATCAGTGAAGCAGATATCAGAGCACAAGTCAGAATTTGGAATCCCTAGCAAGGATCTTACTGGTTAGGGGCCTTTCTTACGACCTGAGACCACGGGAAGCAGTTTATTAACAGGGACCATACCTTATGGGAGTGTCTTCCCATCGTACAGGTCCCTTACCAAGGCCTGAGCCGCTAAGGGAGCCGGCTACTCAATGCCAAGTCTGGCCGCAGCTTGCTTGAAAACATTGAATGGCCCAAACTTCAAGTGGGGGAGAGTATCTCCCTTGTTTAGGGTGCAGGGATACCTAGGCACTTGATATGGTGGGAGAACAGAGTCTTCACCCTACATTTAAAACGCAAAGTTGAGGAGACCCACAAGATTCATACCGTCGTTATCCTAGTCATCCCCTAGTTTGTCTTCCTCTGACACTAGGTCCTCAGACAGTGAGGGAGGGATTGAAAGCTATCCATAATCTCGCCCCAGCATGGATCTGTTGTGGGGATCTGTGGCCTAGAGGTTAAAGGGGAGGCCAAGACAGAGGTATGTTTGAGTCTCCTCCTCAGATATGCCCTAGTCAGCATTTTACAGTGCTCACAGGACTCAAGGTCATTGAGTGATACCTGAGGATGTTTCTTTTCCAAGCAATTTATGCATCGAAGGTGAAAATCCTTTTAACTGGTAACTGCAAGCGCAAAAACCTGGGGTTTTGAGTGCTAGGCTTGGATCACCCTGGGATGGGTAGCAGTGGCCTTTGTATGGAATAGGGCTTGCTAATATTGAGCCAGGAGGCTTAGAATAGATGTTAACTAGCTAGTTAGAAGCCTCACTTCCAATGGTTAGCTAGAATGAGCACAGTATGAACAATATAGCCACTAGGCTAATAAAGCGTCAGCTAGCTAGCAGCTACCCTGTAGCTAGTCCAGAGCTAGCCGAAGGGAACTGTGTGGGGGCAGAGTTTGACTTCAACTGTGGAGCTGTGAGGCTAAACCAGCTGGTCTAGTTGACACAAACAAGTGAACATAGGTTAAACTAAACAAGAGAAGGGAGCTAGCAATGTTACCGTTTGTGCAGGTAGGAATGCTAGTGTCGTTAGCATGCTTTCCAGCGAGCTAGCCAAGATAGCTTAAGCCTTGCAACGAGGGCTACACTAGTCACGATAACTAGCTGTGTGATGCTAGCTACCACCAGAGACTGAGAAGTAGGAAACAATTTCTACACAAAGCAAAAACTTTATTTTCGGTCAGTACTCAACACTACCGATAGGGTCTGAGGTCCCATGTTAGGCAGCGTTAACCTCACAGTTCGCTTGAGAACATTTAAGCAGAAAGACAAGGATCAAGAAGTTCTGAGGAGAGCTTCAAGAGAGTAGTGCTCTTCACAAGGAAGCGAGGCGGGAATAACCAAAGGGCAGGGGAGTGGCACCTTATAAGGAAGGGAGAGACTCACCTCATTTGCTACTCGACTTGTCTGTCTCCAACAGACACTGTGTGATTGGTTCTTCCCCAATTAGTGATTCTGAGCGAATCCCAATGTAATACATTGAAGCGAATATTTTAAAGAGAACTTCTTTCTTTAAGCAGCTGTGGCTCCAGTGAAGGGCTGTAGATCATCTCAGTCCGCTGTTATCTTCATCTTGTGTGAGTCAGGCTGAGGCATCAGGCACCATCTCTGAAGTGATGGTCAGGCCAATCTGAGCACCAGCCCTATATCTCTGGTTTAAAGAACACAACACAGAAAGACAGGAGAAATTGGATGACTGCTTGATTAGCTGAATCTCATAAGCTTTCATGAGTAAATTAGACCAAACTCGCAATATCAAAATTAAAACCAGTATATAGGGTTGTCCATCATTGTAAAATAAGCATTTGTTCTTAACTGATTTTCCTAGTTAAATAAAGGTTATATAAAATACATAAATAAAGATGGTAATAGTGCTGATGTCATCCACGTATTCCTATGTAAAACTCAATGAAGTTTTATGAAGACGGAAGTATTTGAATTTAAAGCGCGTCATGTTGCTGAATGGCACCAAAAAAATCGCTAAAGATCATGGTTGATGTAGTTGTTTTCATCCTGCCTGAAAGAGTCAATCAGGAGCTTCCTCGTAGCCTGTCGGCCCGTGATTGGTATGTGTCAGAACGTGGTCCTGTGTGAAGACAAATGTAGTAGTCAGAATGGATCACTATTTATTAAATATCTTGATTTGTAGCAATTTTTTTTTAGAATTAGTCGTGGGGATCTTACGTGATCATAACAAACTAATTTTAGAGCCTAAAATAATTTGTTTTGTCGTTCTGGTGATTGTAATTTTGCCTTGCAAAAATATTAGAATCACTGCCAAACTATCAGCTAAGAATTTTTTAAACTTCAAATTATATTGTTAATGTGTACCAATCTGTTTATAGACCTTGACATAGTACAATTTCAGCAGCTACGCTTGTCTTAAATTATATATTGCATTTCTTAGATCATAGGAGTCACTGTGCTGCCATATTTATAGACCTATCCAAGGCCTTGAATAAAGTCGACCATCCCTTACTCATTCAAAGATTGTCTGAAATGAGCCTCGACCAGGTGTCTTGCAAGTGGTTTGGGGAACTATTTGTCAGATAGGACATAATGTGTGCTTTCTGATGGTGTCAAGTCAAGCCACCTTGAAATTACTAAAGGTGTCCTGCAGGGATCAATGATGGGACCAATATTATTGATATAAATAGTAAAGAGGACAGTTTACTATTTATATCAATAATATTGGTCTACCTGCAAAAACCTGTAACATTCATCTGTATGCAGATGACAATGTTATTATGTACGCTATTGGCCATACGCATAACCAGGCTTGGAGCTGCAATCGGATTTTGTTGCCTTGCAGAAAGTCCTCGTTGATTTAAAATTGGTACTTAATGCAGGAAAACCTAATGTGTGCCCGTTTTCTAATTATCATATAAATATTTATTTGAGATGGGTTACACATTTATGCAAAGGATGGTTCTTTCATCAAGCAGGTTCCTGTGTATGCATATCTGGGCTTTTGAACTGATAACAATTTTACGTTTAAAAAACATACGGTTGAGCTGGTTAATTAAGAAGCTGAGATTTAAAGTAGATTTATTTATAGAAATATATCATGCTTCTCCCTGAACAGCAGGAGGCAGATTTAACAGTTTTTGACTGCTGCAGCAGTCACTACTCTTAAACCTTTGGATGATATTTACCATAGCGCCCTTCACTTAATCACAGGTGATGTTTTAATACACATCACTGCATCCTGTATCAAAAAGCTGGCTGGTTCCCATTAAAGATCACCTCATTGCTCCCTTATTGTTTTTCAAAGTTCTACTATACAGGCTTCCGACTTACCAAACGTTGTTGTTAAAGCATAAGAACATGAGATACTGTCACGCCCTGGTCTTAGTATTTTGTGTTTTCTTTCTTTATTTGTCCAGGCCAGGGTGTGACATGGGTTTATTTTGTGTTGTGTTTATGTATGGGGGTTTTTCGTAGGTTTTGGGATTGTGGCTTAGTGGGGTGTTCTAGCAAAGTCTATGGTTGCCTGAGGTGGTTCTCAATCAGAGGCAGGTGATTCTCGTTGTCTCTGATTGGGAACCATATTTAGGCAGCCATATTCTTTGAGTGTTTCGTGGGTGATTGTTCATGTCTCAGTGTGTGTTAGCGCAAGAGAGACTGTTTAGGTTTTCACGTTACGTTTGTTGTTTTTGTTTTGTTCGTTTTTTCTTCGCTATTAAACATGTATCTAACTTACCACGCTGCATTTTGGTCCGACTCTCTTTCGACGGAAGAAAACCGTAACAGACTCACCCACCACACCAGGACCAAGCAGCGTGGTGACAGGCAGCGGCAGCAGGAGCAACCAAGGTTGGAATATACGATTTGGGAGGAAATAGACAGGTGGGCGGTCGACCCAGAGAGAGTGCCGGAGCCCACCTGGGATTCGCTGGAGCAGTGCGAAGAGGGCTATAGGAGGATGGACTTGAAGAGAAAAGCACGGCGGCGCAGAAGGAAGCCCGAGAGTCAGCCCCAAAAATGTCTTGACTTGGGAGGAGATATTGGACGGAAAAGGACCCTGGGCACAGCCTGGAGAATATCGCTGCCCCAAAGAAGAACTGGAGGCGGTAAAAGCGGAGAGGCGCTGGTATGAAGAGGCAGCACGGCGACGCGGATGGAAGCCCGAGAGTCAGCCCCACAAATGTATTGGGGGGGGGGGGGCTCAGGGAGAGTGTGGCAGAGTCAGGGTTCAGACCTGAGCCAACTCCCCCTGTTTATCGTGAGGAGCCAAGGAGGAGACCAGAACCAGAGCCGGTGTTGTAGGTGAGTGAAGCAGAGACTGTGAAGGAGTTCATGGGGAAAGTGGAGGAGAGAGTTATGAGGGAGTTGCTAGTTTGGTGCTTTAGGTACGATATTCGCCCGACGGAGCGTGTCGGGGATTTGATGGCACCTGGGTCAGCGCTCCATACTCGTCCTGAGGTGTGTGTTATTCGGCTGGTGAAGATTGTGCCAGCCTCACGCACTAGGCCTCCTGTGTACCTACCTAGCCTTACACGTCCTGTGCCAGCCCTGCTCTCAGGCTCTCCAGTACACCTTCATGGTCCGGTCCATCCTGTGCCACCTTCACACACCAGTCCTCCGGTGGCAGCTCCCCGCACCAGGCTTCCTGTGCGTGTCCTCGGCCCAGTACCACCAGTGCCAGCACCACGCACCAGGTATTCAGTGTGCATCGCCTGTTCAGCGCTGCCCAAGCCTTTCTCCTCTCCAGCGCTGTCGGAGTCTCCCGCCTGTTTAGCGCTGTCGGAGTCTCCCGCCTGTCTAGCGCTATCAGAGCCTTCCTCCTCTCCAGCGCTGCCGGAGTCTCCTGCCTGTTCAGCGCAGCCAGAGCTGTCAGTCTGCATGGAGCAGCCAGAGCTGCCAGTCTGCATGGAGCAGCCAGAGCTGCCAGTCTGCATGGAGCAGCCAGAGCTGCCAGTCTGCATGGAGCAGCCAGAGCTGCCAGTCTGCATAGAGCAGCCAGAGCTGCCAGTCTGCATGGAGCTGCCAGTCTACATAGAGCAGCCAGTGCTGCCAGTCTGCATTGGGGCAGCCGGAGCTGCCAGTCTGCATGGAGCTGCCGGAGGTGCCAGTCTGCCAGGATCCGCCAGTCAGCCATGATCTTCCAGATCTGCCAGTCAGCCAGGATCTTCCGGATCCGCCAGTCAGCCAGGATCTTCCAGATCCGCCAGTCAGCCAGGATCTTCCAGATCCGCCAGTCAGCCATGATCTTCCAGAACCACCAGCTATTCAGGATCTGCCAGAGCCAACTACCTGCCTGAGCTTCCTCTCAGTACTGGGCTTCCTCTCAGTACTGGGCTTCCTCTCTGTACTAGGCATCCTCTCAGTACTGGGCTTCTTTTCAGTACTGAGCTTCCCCTCAGTGCCGAGCTACCCCTCAGTCCCGAGCTTCCCCTCAGTCCCGAGCTTCCCCTCAGTCCCGAGCTTCCCCTCAGTCCCGAGCTCCTACCTCAGTCCCGAGCTGCCCCTTAGTCGAGTGGGGTCCTTGGTGAGGGTTATTAGGCCAAGGTCGGCGGCGAGGGTCGCCAATCAAAGGACGCGTTACAGGGGGACTAAGACTTGGTTGGAGTGGGGTCCACGTCCCGTGCCGGAGCCGCCACCGTGGACAGACGCCCACCCGGACCCTCCCCTATGGGTTTAGGTATGCGGCCGGGAGTCCGCACCTTGGGGGGGGGGGGTTCCTGTCACGTCCTGGTCTTAGTATTTTGTGTTTTCTTTATTTATTTGGCCAGGCCAGGGTGTGACATGGGTTTATTTTGTGTTGTGTTTATGTATGGGGGTTTTTCGTAGGTTTTGGGATTGTGGCTTAGTGGGGTGTTCTAGCAAAGTCTATGGTTGCCTGAGGCGGTTCTCAATCAGAGGCAGGTGATTCTCGTTGTCTCTGATTAGGAACCATATTTAGGCAGCCATATTCTTTGAGTGTTCGTGGGTGATTATTCATGTCTCAGTGTGTGTTAGCACAAGAGAGACTGTTTAGGTTTTCACGTTACGTTTTTTGTTTTGTTCGTTTTTTCTTCGCTATTAAACATGTATCTAACTTACCACGCTGCATTTTGGTCCGACTCTCTTTCGACGGAAGAAAACCGTAACAGATACTTAACCCGTTCACAGGGCTGGTTAGTAAAGTTTAAGATTCCTCGGGTCTCAACCAAACTAGGTAAATCCGCTTTCAGTTTTAAAGCTCCACATTTTTGGAAACACTTACAAATTCTTTACATTTGGATTCCCTGTTGCTGCTGGGGCAGTTTAAATCGCTGATGATAAATGAGGTCATCAAGGTGTGCAATCGTTATCATTGATTGACATTAATAATGTGTTTATGATGCCTGTGATGTTTGTTATGGACTAATGCAATGTACTTGTTATTGTATCTTGTATCTTGTAGTTGCATCTTTCATTTTATGTCCTCAGGGCACCATTGAAAATGAGACCCTGCTCTCAATTGGGCTCCCCTGATTAAATAAAAGTTTCTAGGGCAGATCAGGGCTTTTGGCCCAGCTAGGTTGCTATACTGTAGCCAACCAGCAGAGCTTGTGACTTTACGCTCCAGACTGGACACTGGGGGCCTGGTTCATTCTTGACTAAACCTTTGTGGCAGATACTTAGGTTTGAAAGCCATCAGGAACTGCTATGGTGATGACTTATGATGCCAAAAGAACTTAACTTAATGATGTACCACATTCAATAATGTCAAATTAGACCACGTTAGATGACTGTATGATCCTGACTGCCTTTGAAACGGTGCCAACCAAGAAATTGGCTGTTAGTATCATTTTCTAAGGAGTGATATTTATAGCATTGGTGCAGACACTTACGTATATGACATCTCACTGGAGAAGATGAAGTAGTTCCATAGTGTGTTAAAGATGAGGTATTTCGTTTTTAGTGGATTCATGCAAAATATGAAGATACAGGATGCATGCATATTTCAAAAAATGTCTTCATTCATGGGACATGTAAAAATTACTGCATTTGAATGTATATAGTGAACAAAAAAAATGCCACATGCAAGGTGTTGGTCCTATTTTTCATGAGCAGAAATAAAAGATCCCAGCTTATTTCTCTCAAAAGATAATTCATCTACCTGACAGGTGTGGCATATCAAGAAGAATATTAAACAGCATGATTGTGCACCTTGTGTTGGGGGCAATAATAGGCCACTCTAAAATGTGCAGTTTTGTCAAACAACACAATGCCACAGATGTCTCAACTTTTGAGGGCGTGTACAATTGGCATGCTGACTGCAGGAATGTCCAACAGAGCTTTTGCCAGAGAATTTAATGTTAATTTCTCGAACATAAGCCACATCCAATGTCGTTTTAGAGAATTTGGCAGTACATCCAACCGGCCTCACAACCGCAGACCATGTGTAACCACACCAGACCTGGACCTCCACATTCGGCTTCTTCACCTGCGGGATGAGGAAGGGGGGTGCTGAGGAGTATTTTTCTCCGTAATAAAGCTTCTTTTGTGGGGAAAAACTAATGTTGATTGGCTGGGCCTGGCTCCCCAGTGGGTGGACCTGGCTCCCAAGTGGGTGGGCCTATGCCCTCCCAGGCCCATCCATGGCTGCGCCCCTGCCCTGTCATGTGAAATGCATAGATTAGGGCCTAATTAATTGATTTAAATTGACTGATTTCCTTCTATGAACAGTAACTCAGTAAAATCTTTGAAATAGTTACGTTTACATTCCTTTTATGTTTAAGACCTAATAGTTAGAGCAAATTTACTCAACATACTGTACAGTAAACCAAGGTAAAATGTTAGACCTTTTTTTGACATGATGTACTTACGCTTAGTGTGCCAGTGTCCATGTGTGTACCACTAAATATGCATTAGCATACAGTGCCTTCAGAAAGCATTCACACCCTTTGACTTTTTAAACAAATTGTTGTGTTACAAAGTGAGATTAAAATGGATTTAATTGGCATTTTTTGACAACAATCTACACAAAATACTTTGTAATATCAAAGTGGAAGAAAAAGGTGATTTTGTTTTTATTAATGAAAAAGAGCAACCTACAGGTTAGGCTAAAAAGGCTAATATATTAGATATGTAGGAGGTAGGGCAGTAGTCAATAACCAAACTCAAGGGTGGGTATCCTACGCCTCCCCCAACTTCCAAGAAGACATGGATGGGTGTAAATACCTCTGTCTGTACCAGCTGCCCAGACTGTCTGTCATTGGTGGAGTCATTCTGGGTGGAGCCACTTAAGTCACTTTCTCCGGTGACTGGTGTCATGACGTAGGTTTATGACAGTCATAAATACCTCTCCTCCCTTTTTCCTCTCTCTAGTCTACTGATGTGACATTTGAACATCCTTTGGTTAACAGAGATTCTGGGAACATCAGAAGGTGAGGAGAAATGAACTATATTCTGGTAATCTGACCAATTGAACATATGCGGTGGTACTTAATGAATATGATGTCAGTTCGGTTGTCATCTGAGACATTCTCATCAATGATAGGATGACATAAACTCTACAGTGGAAAGTCTGCACATTGTAGTTATCAGATTCACATGGAATTGTTGTTCAATTTAAATGTTTGAATATAAAATTATTGGGGAAAAGATTAAATGTAATTTTGGCTTCCACATGAGAGATTTGGGTTTTCATAAGGTTAGGGCTCTGCTCAATCAGTGGCCTGCCCCTGTGAAGAGACTGTGAAGAAACTTTTCAAACACACGCTTCTCCCTCCACTATATAAAGCCTTGACGAAAATGAAACCACCTGTTCCGAGGATGTGAGGACGACGGTCCATACGTTAAAAGGAATAACATGTCAACTACAGAACTAAGCCAACCTCAACGTGAGCTTTGGTTGCGAATAATATGAACTTTGAACTCTTATTCACTACAGAAGTGATACCTCCTAGCCAAACGTGGGCTAGGAAAGAACAGACAGAGTATCCCATCTACCACACAACAACGTTACTACAACGTATACAATTTACCAGCAGATACATTCTTCAAAGGACAAAGGACTCGGTTGGGCAACACGGCCTTTCCATCTACCCCCAACCTACCGAAGCGCAGCTCAGAGTAAATATTTATTGTATTTTCCTTTTCCGAATGGGCGGTAATTTAGAATGCATAAGATACTGTATTTACGATAGAGACGTCGCTTCTCCCTTTGTTCTTCAGTCTCCCTTTGTTCCCCGCTCTTTCACTCAAACCCAGACCCTTTTCTTTGTGTAACCAGCTGTCATGTCTGTTCCCTCCGCTAGGGATGTTTTTCTTCATGATATCATTTGTAATCAGGGTATGATTCATTATGTGTATATGTAATTTTGTGTGATTAGTTAGGTATTTAGTAAATAAATAATTAAACCCAATTTTGTATTGCTGATTCAACTTGTTCGTGAAGATAACCAAGAATTTACAACTTTCAGGTGAGGCTGAAATAAGGTGACGATTAATATTGACTGCTATTGATGTAAAATATTACTAGGTCTTTAAGAGTTTATTCGGAAGATAAAAGCTCTATAAATATTATTTTGTGGTGCCCCAACTTTCTAGTTAATTACATTTATATGATTAGCTCAATCAGGTAATATTAAATACAGAGAAAGGATTTTATAGAATAGTATGTCATATCACTTAATCCGGCATAGCCAAAGACACAACACTGGCTATCCCCACTTGGAGATTTATGGCATGGATTCATTGGGATGATTCAACCCTCCTCCAATGGAAAATTCCCTGGCTGAACGCCAGGGTGGTCACACATGAGCCCCCCACCTCAAGACCCATAAGTCCCCTTTGGGGAGGCTAAAATCCACTGTTTACCTTGTTCAGCACTCCTCACAGGGTGTGTAATCTCCTCCTGGGTCTTCCGCACCATAGGCCAGAGGTACAGACTACATGGGAATAGTGCAGTCCAGGGCACAGGTGGAAGCGGCATGAGCCCTCAGAGACAATATACAGTCACTCTTGGCCAAGAATGGGAGGAAGCTCACCAGGGGTTCTTCAGACGATATTTCTTGGTCTCCATCCTGGATTTACGGCTCCTTAACAATCGCCCCAGGGTCAGTAGCCCTCAAGGATCAGAATTTATCCTGCACACAGGAGAGATCTGAGGTTTGCCTCATTCGGTCTGTCACTGGCCCCATGGACATTCACAAAGTGTGCCAAAGCCACCCTAGCCCACCTTACGAGAGAGACGCTTAATAAGAGTCCTGGCCTAAGTCAGTCTTAAGAGTCCTGACATACATTGACTATGGTTGATCTGCAAACAGCCCAACTGCTGTCGCATCTTCTCGCTCTGGGCTTCAGGATAAATCGGGCAATGAGGGCGCTATTACTGACCCAGAAGCAAATCTATGGATAGTCCATGGTCTTTGTAACCTGTCTAGCAGCCCTCAATGTGGAGAGAGTAACGGATTTCACCACTGCCTCTCAGTGTTTTTCCCAGCAACATCAGTCAGTTAATGGATATTTGTCAGAATTGTCTTGGGCTCATGGCCTCCATGATTGTGATAATCCCCTTGGACTTCCAGCGCTGGGTGACCTCACTCAGCTTGAACCCATCTCTCCACTGGCACAGACACGTGATTCCCTCTGTCTATTGGCACTTCAATGCTGAAGAGACCCAATCCTCTTTGCAAGGCTGCCCCACTGGGAGTCCTCACGCGCAAAGTAGTGATGACGAATGCGCCACTGCAGGGATGAGGGGCAGTTTCCAAGGGGCGTTTGGTGAATGGCATTTGGTCAGACTCGCTGAGTACAGCCCATATCAACATTACTAGCCCTCAGGCACTTCCTTCTGTTCTTTGCTGACCTTGGCCACTGCCAATCACGTTACATGCTCTTTCAGGGTCTTACTTCATTCACTCAATTTGTCCCTGACCACTCCAAGGTTAGGAGATGTAATAACGACACCTTCGTTCCTAAAGTCATTACCATGACATATAGTAGTCTAGCCACTGATCTCTTTCCCTTCCACCCCCCACCATTCTTTTCCCATTGTGTCCGGTGTGTGCCCTGCACATCTACATGGACAGGACAAGGGTATTCCAGAGGTGTGACCAACTGTTTGTTTGCTTTTCCAACCCATCTTCGGGTAGGTCTTTGTACAGACAAATACCTACCCCTTTGTACAGACAAAGACCCACTACCCCTCTCCCACTGGGTAGTGGAGGCTATTGCCAAGGCGTACAGTTGTAGGGGATTGCAATCTCCCCTGGGTATCCAGGTGCATTCCACTAATTGCTACTTCATGGGCACTGTTTAGAGGCATCTCTCTCTCTGAGATTTGTGTGGCAGCTAATTGGACTTCCTCTCACACATTGGGAAGTTATATCTTGGGCTAGTAACCAAAAGGTTGCTAGACCGAATCCCCGAGGTGACAAGGTAAAAATCTGTCATTCTGCCCCTGAACAAGGCAGGTAACCCACTGTTCCTAGGCCATCATGTAAATAGGAATTTGTTCTTAACTGACTTGTCTAGTTAAATAAAGGTTAAATACAAAAAGAGATAAAAATATTGGCTGGATGTCACTGCTCCATTTCTGACCTGAAGTGTAGGTTGCTCCTTCCTACAGGACTTCTACAGGAGGGCAAGGCTATTGGCAATTGTGGAATTTTGCGCGTGTTTCCGACAGTGAGATGTCAAACCGAGTTGACTGAAAAAGAACTATGGTTTACAGTATGTAACCCCGGTTTCCTGAAGGAGATGAGGGAGATGTCTCATCAGATTTCTCCTCTTGTACGACTCGTGCAAGAAGTATTTCTTAGAATGAGAATATATAGACTTCAAGGTTCACACACACAAAGCTCTGATTGGTCTTTTAGGTGATAGAATACGGCTTCAACCAATGAAACTCTACAGAGGCCGTGTCCCATGGTGAGATGTCTCCCTCATCTCCTTCAGAGAAGCGGGGTTACATACCGTAACCCATAGTTATTTTTTGCCTTGAGAAAACAAAGTCTCAGACCAGAGGTTTAGGGTGTTGGCTCTACTGTCAACTTAATTTAACATGATAAAAAACAACTCACAATGGAGGAAAACAGAGAACCAACTTGTTAATATGTAAGGGGAAAATGTCAGTTGTTTTGCTGTGGCAAATATGAATGCCAGAAATGTAATTAGATAAGGTCATTCTAATTACAAGCATTATGTGAAAGAAAACTGTCTGTCTTAGCAGAGGTTCGACATGAACACATTTGCAAAGGTAAAAAAGTATTATGATAAAGCTTTGAGGTATTATTTACAATGAAAGCCTTCCTATTTACCGTTAGACAACTAAAAGCATCAAGATATCAAACGACTCTGCCTCATTTTCTGTCTTCTTAGTTGTGTCTTAGAACACAGTGATGTGTTTCTTAAATAAGCATCTTCATTAAGAGGTGCCTTGTTTCCTCCATTAGCTCATGTCATGGTGACAGTGAGAAAATCTTGCTGATGAAACTCCACTCTTGTTTGTCCTCACCCAATTTAAAGCACTTCTACAGTAGGCCTACTCGTGTCCTAGAGCTACATGAGAAACTCACACAAAATCACAAACACACTTGTACAAGCATGCATGTGTACACATGCATCATGCACACACACGCATCATGCACACACACGCATCATGCACACACACGCATCATGCACACACACACACACACACACACACACACACACACACACACACACACACACACACACACACACACACACACACACACACAATTATAAATACACACACACACTTACAGTGCCTTCAGAAAGTATTCATTCCTATTGACGTATTCCACATTTTGTTATGTTACAGCCTGAATTCACTAACAAAATGTTTGCAAATGTATTGAAAATTAAATACAGAAATATCTCATATACAAGTACATCATTTTACACACCCCTTAATCAATACATGTGAGAATCACCTTTGGCAGTGACTACAGCTGTGAACCATTCTGGGTAAGTCTCTAAGATCTTTGCAAACCTGGATTGCACAATATTTGACCAAAATTACTTTCAAGTTTCTTCAAGCTCTGTATAACTTGTTGTTGTTCAATGCTAGACAGCCATTTTCAAGATTTGCCATAGATTTTCATGCAGATTTAAGCCAAAACTGTAACTTGGCCACTTAGGAACATTCACTGTCTTCTTGGTAAGCTAAAACAGTGTAGATTTGGCCTTATATTCTAGGTTATTGTTCTGCTGAAAGGTGAATTCATCTCCCAGTGTCTGGTGGAAGCAGAACAAAAAGTGTAATGTTGTAATAATTTAGTGCCTTGTTGCAAACAGGATGCATGTTTTGGAATGTTTTTATTCTGTACAGGCTTCCTCCGTTTTACTCTGTCAATTAGATTAGTATTGTGGAGTAACTATAATGTTGTTGATCCTTCCTCAGTTTTCTCCTATAACCACCATTAAACTCTGTAACTATTTTAAAGTCACCATTGGGCCCATGGTGAAAGCCATTAATGGTTTCCTTCCTTTCCGGGCAACTGAGTTAAGAAGGACACCTGTATATTTGTAATGACTGGGTGTATTGATAAACATTCAAAGTGTAATTCATAACTTCACCATGCTCAAATGGATGTTCAATGTCAATGTCAATCTACCAATAGGTTACTTTCTTTGCGAGGCATTGAAAAACCTCCCTGGTCTTTGTGATTGAATCTGTGTTCACTGCTTGAAATTCCCTGCTCGACTGAGGGATACAGTGTGGGGTACAGAGATGAGGTAGTCATTCAAAAATCATGTTAAACACTATAATTGCACAGAGTGAGTCCATTCAATTTATGATGAATAAAATAACATAATTCACTTTGAGATTATGGGGAATTGTGTGTAGTCCAGTGACCCAAAAAATCTACATTCCTTCCATTTTAAATTTAGGCTGTAACCCAACAAAATGTGGAAAAAGTCAAGGGGACACACGCACGCACACACACACACACACACACACACACACACACACACACACACACACACACACACACACACACACACACACACACACACACACACACACACACACACACACACACACACACACACACACACAGTGACTTCACGGTTTTCCCGAGGCCCTGTCAGGAACAGTAATCATTTCAAAGTGTTCCCTCGGAGGCCTCTGCTACACGAGCTGCAGGCTTAATAGCACCAAATTTAAATGTCTCCCATTCAGCCCTTATGCCATTTTCAATTACACCTTTCCACCCCAGTGTTTGTGTCATTTTCTAATCTGGCTGGGAAGAGGACCTCCGACACAGCAACCGGCAGAGGAACAGCAGAGAACTCTGCCACAGCGTGACAAATGTAGGCATCCAGCCGCAGTGACAAAACACTGGAACTCGGTGCTGGGAGGTCAGAGTGCCAACATGCTGGATTTACAATCTCATCCCATAGAACACTGTTGGCCTATGCTGGTGCTACTTACACCTTTCAGAGTCATTCGACTTCTAAGGAAACTGATCAAATTAAACCAGGGGCCGTCAGTTCCATTCCAAGTGTTGGAAATACAATAATATATATATATATTTTTTTTTTTACCACGATAACAAAAAAGTTAACACAAATTGACTTGTAACACAACAAATCCATTCTACCGTCTTTTCTTTCACAAACACTTGAATAGCTAGTTTGGTGTGCATTTTGAGTTCAAATGTGTCGGAAACAGGTTATCTTGTCCTTTCACATGCCATGGAGCATGTTAGAATTGCAAACGGAATGTGTTAGTTTAGTGTGGAATTTCTGGTATGGTGAGTAGGTTTGGCAGTAGTTTTAGATGGAGGGGTTCCTGTAAAAGCATGTATCTTTGTACTGATTTTCCATCATTTCTGAAGTCCACTACCTATTGTGCACACAGAGATAGGAGAGACTGAGAAGTAAAAAGCAGCTCGAAAGGGCAGCACTGGGCCCGGCTTAGGTTCTGCTGTGCTGTGGAGGGTCAGAGCAGATGGATCAGGAGTGCCATTACACCCCCTGAGGGGATTATCCATTATTGTGTGTTAGGTTAAAGTGCCCACCACTCAAAGAACAGAAAGAGAGTCAGGAAAAAACGGCCTGAAAAACAGTCACAGAGAGAGGTTGTTAAAGGTCACACACTCTCTTTTTGTGTTAAGCACAAGAGATGCACAGCCTCTGGTGCTACAGAGATGGTTTAAGACCAGGAAAAAACGACTGCAGACAGTAAGCAGGCCTGGTTTATTCGACAAAAGTAATGTTGCAACAAAAATATATGTGGGAAGTGCAATGGGATTCGGCAGATTTAGGAGAAAGTTTGTAAAGATTGACAAAATGTTAATATGTTCGATTTTTCTTTTGTCTGACTTTAATTATTGTGGCAATTGATGATGGGAACAGTGTTTTTCAAATAAATTAGGATTGCCGAATTAGGATTTCATCACAACTATAAAGCTCCACTCAACATTTATTTCTAAATGACTACTGCTTCCAAAATAAATAAATAACAAGGATTGGCCTGGCTTTCAAGAATGCCTGAATTAGTTCACCTTGCTTTTCTGGTTGGCTGGATGCAAGTTTCACCATCCAATTATTTCAGATCTACAGTAGTGCAACTTACCATGCCGTGGACCGTGGCGATATGTTGGCAAATGAGAATAATTAGAATATGGCAAGTATTAGTCTATTCTTGCATTCATCCATGCTGAGATATGAAAAGGACAAAACAGGGCATATAGGTTGTCAGCAACTTGTTAATACTCATTTTGCCTAATTAGATATGGAATGGAAACACTTCGACCACATAATTTTTATTCAGCATTGTAGGTTTTTGCTAATTATATATATTTTTTAGTGTGATGTCTTTACGTCGAAGCAGTTTTTATCGATGCACCGTTTCACATAATTCTAGCATCTTATTTTCTATGCAAATTTGAAAATCTAACTACTGATGTCTGTATTGTATTGTCAGGGACTATAATCTGATAGAAACTCCCGCTGCCGCACAGGGATATGTTTAGATGTGCATATGACTTTTGAAAATAAAAATTCCCGTCTTATATTGAAGCTTGACTCACACTAAGGTGGCCTTTTTCCAACTCTGAGTAGCTATCACTTTGGAACCTGGAGTCGTGTAGACAATGCATTTTGAAGAAGTCAGTCAGGTACACTAGACTATAGGCCTACAGTATACTGTATATACCCAACCATAAGCACAGTTACATGACCACACCAGTGTCTCTCTCTTAACGGAGGTCTATCTGATTGCCTGGTGAGGAGTGTGGCGTGGAGAGTGTTTTTAGGCTGCTGCTCCAGGAACGGAAATGAGAGATCAATTGGATTCTAAGGCAGTTACTCTGCTACAGTGATTCACTCACTCACCACATGTGGGGGTCCACAATTGCCTCCTCTCTCTCTTTGCACACACACACTCGCACAGGCACAAACACGAATACACACATGCACATTTGCACACACGCATGCACACACACACACACACATTGTGATTAGGTAATGTAGCTCGTTACTAACAAATGTGATGCTTCATTTCTGCTGGCAAATCAAAAAGCTTTGGATTGTAATGTTCAGCGTCATTAGACTTCTAAGGAAACTGTTAATATGAAACATGTGTCCTCAGTTCCATCCCAAATACCTGTTCCAATCCATCAGCTCTCAAAATGATCCCACGCCAGAGCTAGCAGATGAGGTGAGCTACAGTAGACCCGACATTGTCAGATGCCTTTGTTTTCCCTCAAGTTTGCACAAGCTTTTACATGTTTCTTGATAATCTGATTTAGAAAAGAAAACAGAATATTGTGCTTTGATTGAACCTCATGCATATTCATAACATATGGTCATATCCAGGCCTTCACTGATATCATACTTTCATCTCCCACCTCTTCATTTCACTTTCCTGTGAGTTTAGGTAACAGGTTTGGTTTGTGATTTACAACACAGATGTGACAATTTAATAACGTAAACCATGGTCCCTCCATTCCAAAACAAGCTTTCCCTTGTAAGCCATCTGTTTGGTGTACTTTAAACCTCCGCACGGCATTATATTTAGTGTCATCCTCCAAGAGTGTCAATTTACAGTGGAAGGATTCTCTTTGGTTGTAAACTACAATAAACAGAACATGCTTGTATGATGACTGGCATAGGCAGAGAGCAAAATTATAATCAGTTCAGATCTGATCAGTTCTAGCTTTCAGACAAGAAGATGTTGATAGATTGTAAAAAATTGCCAATGCGAATGACCAGTTTAGCTTTGGATTTGTGTTTTCACTGATCCCTATGTTCGAGGAAAAGTGTGGCAGTGCAGGTTTTCCCAACTGGATGTCTGACAGATACACACACAAACAGAAATGCAACACCTCCCCATCAGATTCCTCACATATGACCGTAGCAGGGAGGGAGAGAGAAATGCAGAATGAATATCAGGTGTTTGAGTGACTTGAGATATCAGAATATCAGTCTGGCCTCAGATGTACAGCAGTGTGATCTGGGTCACTTACAATAGCTGCACAAATGTACAGTACCTTAGATCCCCAGTGACAATCAATGTCACTCATCTGTCAACATCTGTTCAAGCACACAGTGCTCCAAAAGGACACAGGAATGCTGCACACTTCTCCCTTGCATTTAACTCCCAATTTGTTTTCCTTTTCAAAATTGGGACGGGATATAGACACCAGTCATAAAATGTAATCTTCATATTGACAGACAGCTGAAGTAAATCCTTAATTGAAAGTAGAAATCAAACATACCATGAATTATTGTCTTTACACGTTTAGGATGCGAGCAGAAATGTGGAGTAATCCAATGGAGCTGGCTTACATGTTAAGGCGTAGCAAAATGGTGTCATGCTTTCCTGTAATGTGAAATGACACTGAAACAGCAAAACCAATGTTGAACATTTCGTATGTGGTTCCTGAAATGTTTTTCATGTGTAGTTGCGACGACTAAACTTTTCATCAGCCATGAGGACAATTCAGTAACACAACAACAACAAAATTTAAAGTAGGCTGCATATACTGTATGTATATATATATATATATATATATATAGAGAGAGAGAGAGAGAGAGAGAGAGAGAGAGAGAGAGAGAGAGAGAGAGAGAGAGAGAGAGAGAGAGAGAATCCTAAATCTGTAATTGTCTCTGTAAATTCTTGTCGAGCTGTAAGTGCAGGGCTTGGACCTACACTGTAGCTGATCAGTGCCGCATTATTTAGTCAGTGCCGCATTATTTAGGCAAGTGCAACTCGACAGAGAGACTTTATTGATTCAAATTAATTAATCCACTTACCAAGGGGGGATTTTGTGGCTCTGGAGTGACTTATATAATCCACACAAATTAAACTGGAAATTTGTTGCCTTTAATGATATTCCCAAGTAATTGAATTGCAGGAATGTTTCAAAACATTTGGCATTAGCATGCAAAAAAACTGTGTATTAGCAATGGATAACCCAAATATAATTTGGCATTAATTATTTTTTGATATGGTTCAACCCTATTTAGCATGGTTGTAATTATGTGCTGTATGGAAAGGCTGTAGTGAGTGGGATGTAGTGCGAGGCTTGTAGATAAAGCAAATGTACATTTTAATTTGAGATAGCTAATTATAATAAATGGAGAAATATAAGTGGTTGCAAACAGTGTCGTTAGAGCTCTTCCAGGAGCAGTACCCTATTTCGATGTATGCCATCAACGTGGTTGTTTGGAAATGTCTAAACATTTGGTTTGTAATGACACAGTATAACAGTATAACACAGTTAAATAAACCTGTGAAAGGTGTCTATGTTATTCCAGTAAGGCAGTGAAGTTGTCCCAAATGGCTCTGTAATAATGTCACAAGACAGCCGTGCCACAGCATCCTCTGGTAATCCCAACAGGCAAAGCACAGATTAGAGAGTTTATACCTGCACATATGATTTTACATGCCCTCGTCACCACTGCCAGTACCTATGCCAAAAAGTAAGAGTGAGATAAAGGCAGAGGCAGAGGGAAAGCAGTAAGTTATTGCTAACCTTTTCTAATTGACTCTCTCAGTGAGTTGCTGGGATATTCATGAAGTGTTGTTGCTCACACATCTGTTTGTCGTGACATACAGGTAACTGCTAACATAAAAGAAACACAAACATAAGGTATCTTAAGGGCCCCCCGCTTCAACATACTTTGTATCCCTCATTTACACAAGCGTTTCCTTTATTTGGCTGTTACCTGTATGTCTCTGTCTGTGTATGACACCCCCAGATTTGCAACAGGTGAGAATACACCTGACACGTGCCAATGAGCAGTGCAGTTCTCTGCATGCATGCACACACATGCACACACATGCACACACACTTCTGTGTGAGCTTGGCCGAACACCATTGTTTGCACCCTCCAGGTACACATGAAGCAGTTATGCTAACACAGCACAAAATAGTCTGCCGTTACCACACACAATTGTCCCATGTCCTCTCACTGTTCACCCTGTTCTTGGCACCAAATGTGAGCAAACTTATCTTTCTTTCAGTGAAAACCTACAGTCAATGTTTTGTTGGCAATAGAACAACGTGACATTTCTTTAATCCCTCTAGGTCTAAGACCTTAGATAGAAATACCTACTAAACTAGCATGTGGAATTGTTTTAAGATGGTCATAAAATTGATAATTTAGCCATTTGATTTTGAATTTTAGGACCCCCGTAGGTATAAAAAAGCAATTATTTGAAGAAACATTGAATTTGGCCTTTAATGCTATAGCCCATATAAACATATTGAATAACACACTTGTACATCGCAAAACAGACGGTCCAAAAATAAATCATAAGGAATAAGATTTTGACATGTCTGTCCTATATCTGAGAGACTTTTAAGTTTGGTCACATTATTTGTGGCACATTTTACCCCCTATGCATTTTGTGCTATTTTTACAGCTTACCTTCAGACGAATCCCTTGACTCTTGTGTGCAATTTTACAGTCCCGTACTAGGTTACTGTTTGTGTGCATCGTAGAGCAGATCAACCGACACCTTCGGGTTCATGAGAGTCTCCCCTTTCAATATTATAGTTTACAGCTCCTATGGTTCGCTCTGGACAGTCGATGTTGTGAGAAGACCACTTCGAAATGAGGACGACCCTGACAGAGTTCAAACGACTGCCGTAAAGCTTGTGGATGTCAAGGAGCCAATTAAATTGACACTGCCGTGTTCGTGAGAGTCATATCTTCCGATGATGGTGGTGACTTGTAGCTCAAGTGCTTTGAGTTTTACATATATCTTGACGATTTTCTGGTCTGGATCCTCTCATGTGTAGAAAAAGATTGCTTTCACAAGCCCCATGTTATGGAATAGGCTTTATATCTGCGGAAAGAGAGGATTGAGCTGCAGCTACTCCGAGCAACAGTAAGTGTGTAGCATAAACACGCAGGGAGATAGCTATTCATTATCAAAATGACCTCACCGTGTGACACAAGGGTGCATCAATCATCTCTTTAATAACCATTTGATTTATCCTTTTACCCCTTCAATTATGTTGTTTATAAAGGAGAGGATTCTGACAAGGTGTCAAAATCCACGCCCCTCATCAAACAAACCCTGGCCCTTTCATGGTGGCAGCCAGAGAGTGGCAGGCTCTGTTAGATGGAACAGTCCCAGGCCAGGTACTTTCAGAGGATGGAGCCCGCTAGCCGGGCATCCTGAAGCCCACGCTCAAGTGTTCACTAACACTTTATGGATGCACACATGCACACTTGTGCACCAAGACACCCTTTCAAAAAGCACTCTGATTAAATACCTGTTGTTTACATGTAATGTTTGTCATGTTCACTGTACATCCCTGATACCAAGGCAACAGATTGAGCTGCCTGGTCTAAGCTGAATGAATGTCATTGTAAAGCCTGTGGTGAAACTAAATAACTGCATCTCTTATCTTCTCTACACCTCTGTCTTTTACGGAAGCTTTCTGAGAGAAACCTTCCTGGAGGTGTCTTGCTTGGTTTGTGAAACGTTGTAATTAATGCAGGGGCTCTCCTCCCTCTGTGTTTGTGGGGGCTGAGTCGCGTTCACTCCCGCTCCGGGGTTCTCCCTCAGTTCAGCACACTTAGGCCCGTCTAATTAGGGTCTCTGCCACGTCTGCTCGCTCCTGTCTCAGCGCACAGCTGGGGACGACCCTCCAAATCAACTGCTAGCGAACGCTCACCACCCGGCGCTCCTCTAAAACAGGCAGCGCCTCGACAACGCAAGCAAGCGTTCCTCTCTCCTCCACCTTTACAACTCTCATTCCCTTTCCTCCTTTTTTTAGCCCTTTGTTTGCTGCCGAGCTCAGGCACTGCGGCTACAAAGAGCCCAGCATAAGAAGATGAGAGATATCACAGAGCTGTGTGTGTGAGTTCACATGTGGAGAGGGAGCGTGTGTGTGCAGAGCGTCTGTTTTTGAAATGGTGGGAGATCACCAGGGTTGGGAGAGAAGGTAGCATGCCCAGGGGCACTAGAGGAGAACACACTGAACACCCCCCCCCCCCCCCCCCCCCCTCCCTCTCTATCAGGAGCAGTTGTTCACCCCTTGGGCAAAGGGATGGGGGGGGGGCGGTAGGAGAAGTGAAAGCTAGTCAACTTTTTGTCTTTACCTTACAATTCTCTTCTCCCTATTTTCCCTTCCTCTCACTAACCCCCTATGGTCTCATACAGTTTGGTGTTGATTTCTATTGTGTTGATCTCTTGATTCCAGGTAAAGTTTCAAGCACAGCAGTTGCTCTTTATTATTCCTTCAAATCTACAGGGTACACTAGTAAGGGGTCACTCTGCATCAGAAGGTGATCAAAATCAAAGTGTATTGGTTGCAAATACATATTTGCTGATGTTCTTGCAAACGCAGCAACATGCTTATGTTTCTAGCTCCAACAGTGCAGTAATGTCTAGCAATACAATAACACGACACAAAAATACATGAAATATCAAAACGAGCAATATCAGATTGAGCAATGTCCACAATATACATGTATAAATGGTGTGTATAGACAGTATGGACAGTATATGAATAGAAAATGTGTGTACAGCAGTAGTTATATAGGATGAGCCATGACTTGAATACAGTAAATACATATAATGTAACGGTTTTCGTTGGTGGAAGAAGGTGAGGACCAAAGCGCAGCGTGGTAAGTGTTCATGATTATTTAATAGAACAGAACACTGAATGACAAAAACAACAAGAGACCGAAAAGAAAACGAAACTGTTCTGTCTGGTGCAGACACAAAACAGAAAACGACTACCCACACCCATAGTGGGAAAAGAGGCTGCCTAAGTATGGTTCTCAATCAGAGACAACAATTGCCAGCTGCCTCTGATTGGGAACCATACCAGGCCAAAAACATAGAAATATAAAACCTAGACTACAAAACCTAGAATTCTGATTGCAGGCGGTGAACGGCTAGTGATAACTGTTCAACAGTCTGATGGCCTGGAGGCAGAAGCTGTTAATCAGTCTCTCGGTCTCGGCTTTGATACACTTGCACTGTCGCCGTCTGCTAGATGGTAGCAGGCTGAACAGGCTGTGGCTCGGGGGCTGAGGTCCTTGATGATATTCTTGGCCTATCCATAACACCGGGTGCTGTGGATGTCCCGGAGGGCAGGCATTGTGCCCCGGTGATGCGTTTGAATGACCGCAACCACTCTATGGAGGGTGCGGGTGCTGCATTTGCCATACCAGGCATTGATGCTGCCCTACAGAATGCTCTCGATGGTGCATCTGTAGACGTTTCTGAGGGTCTTAGGGCCCATGCCAAATTTCTTCAGCATCCACGGTATCGGTGTGGTGGGACCATTTCAGTGCCTTGGTGATGTACAGGACATTGGGAAAGTATTCAGTCCACTTCCCTTTTTCCAAAGTGTGTTAATTTACAGCCTTCTTCTAAAATGGATTCATTAAAACATTTTCCTCATCAATCTACACACAACACCCCATAATGACAAAGCGAAAACAGGTTTTTAGAAATGTTTGCAAATATATTAAAATAAAATCAGAAATACCTTATTTAAATATGTATTCATACCCTCTAAATTGAGCTCAGGTGCATCCTGTTTCCATTGACTTTCCATGAGATGTTACTATGACTTGGAGTCCACCTGTGGTAAATTAAAATGATTGGACACGATTTGGAAAGGCACACACCTGTCTATATAAGGTCCCACAGATGACAGTGTATGTCAGAGCAAAAAACAAGCCATGAGGTCGAAGCCATGTCTGAGACAGGATTGTGTCGAGGCACAGATCTGGGAAGGTTAGCAAAACATTTCAGCGGCATTGAAGCTCCCCAAGAACACAGTGGCCACCATCATTGTTAAATTGAAGAAGTTTGGAACCACCAAGACTCTTTATAGAGCTGATAGTCCGGCCAAACTGAGCAATCGGGGGAGAGGAGCCTTGGTCAGGGAGGTGTCACTCTGACAGAGCTCCAGAGTTCCTCTGTGGAGATGGGAGAACCTTCCCGGAGGGCAACCATCTCTGTAGCACTCCACCAATCAGGACTTTATGGTAGAGTGGCAGATGGCATATGACAGCCCTCTTGGAGTTTGCCAAAAGGCACCTAAAGGAAACAAGATTCTCTGGTCTTATGAAACCGAGATTGAACTCTTTGGCCTGAATGCCAAGCGTCACATCTGAAGGAAACCTGGCACCATTCCTACGGTGAAGCATGGTGGTGGCAGCATCATGCTGTGGGGATGTTTTTCAGGGGCAGGGACTGGGAGACTAGTCAGATCGAGGGAAAGATGAATGGAGAAAGTACAGAGAGATCTTTAAAGAAGACCTGCTCCAGAGTGCTCAGGACCTCAGACTGGGGTGAAGGTTCACCTTCCAACAGGACAACAACCCTAAGCACACAGCCAAGTAAACACAGGAGTGGCTCCAGGACAAGTCTCTGAATGTCCTTGAGTGGCCCAGCCAGAGCCCATACTTGAACCCAATCCAACATCTCTGGAGAGACCTGAAAATAGCTGTGCAGCAATGCTCCCCATCCATCCTGATAGAGCTTGAGAGGATCTGCAGAGAAGAATGGGAGAAACTCCCCAAATACAGGTGTGCCAGGCTTGTAGCGTTATCTCCAAGAAGACTCAAGGCTGTAATTGCTGCCAAAGGTGCTTTAACAAATTA
This sequence comes from Oncorhynchus kisutch, assembly GCF_002021735.2. Classification (NCBI taxonomy): domain Eukaryota; kingdom Metazoa; phylum Chordata; class Actinopteri; order Salmoniformes; family Salmonidae; genus Oncorhynchus; species Oncorhynchus kisutch. Next base: position 42,640,588 of record NC_034181.2, on the reverse strand, counting down.
CTTAGTAAACCTTCTGAATACTTATGTAAATGTGATATTTCAGTTTTTGAAATAAAAAACTGCAAAGATTTATCTGCAAAGATTTTTTTAAATATATGTTCTATTGTCATTATAGGGTATTTTGTGTAGATTGATGAGGGTAAAAAGCTATTTAACTGCAGGGGCAGTATTGAGGAGCTTGGATGAAAAGTGCCCAGAGGTGCCCAGAGTAAACGGCCTGCTCCTCAGTCCCAGTTGCTAATATATGCATATTATTAATAGTATTGGATAGAAAACACTCTGAAGTTTCTAAAACTGTTTGAATGATGTCTGTGAGTATAACAGAGCTCATATGGCAGGCAGAAACCCGAGAAGAAATCCAAACAGGAAGTGAGAAATCTGAGGTTGTTCGATTTTCAACCCAGCCCCTATTGAATTCACAGTGGGATATGGATGAAGTTGCACTTCCTAGGGCTTCCACTAGATGTCAACCATCTTTAGAAACTTGAACGAGGCTTCTACTGTGTTGTGGGGCTGAATGGGAGCTGAACGAGCCAGGTGTCTGGCAGAGAGCCAAGGGCTGGTCACGCAGAAATCACATGATAGCGACCTGCATTCCATGGCTTCTCTACACACAAAGGAATTCTCCGGTTGGAACTTTATTGAAGATTTATGATAACAACACCCTATAGATTGATTCTATACTTAGTTTGACAAGTTTCTTCGACCTGTAATTTAACTTTTTGAACTTCGTCCGACGTTCAGATGGATCTGCACGAGCGTTAGGATTTTTGTACTAAACGCGCTAACAAAAGTAGCTACTTGGACATAAATAATGGACATTATCGAACAAATCAAGCATTTATTGTGGAACAAGGATTCCTGGGAGTACATTCTGATGAAGATCATTAAAGGTAAAGGAATATTTATAATGTGATTTCTGATTTCTGACTCCAACATGGCGGATAATTGTATTTATTTTCTGAGCGCAGTCTCAGATTATTGCATGGTTAGCTTTTTCCGTAAAGTCTTTTAAAAATCGTACAAAGCGGTTGCATTAAGCAGAGGTATAGCTATAATAACATGTGTATAACTTATATTTTCATCTACAGTTATGATGAGAATTTATGTTGAATTGATGTGGCTATGCAAAATCACTGGATATTTCTGGAACTAGTGAACAATGTAAACTCAGATTTTTTGATATAAATATGAACTTTATCAAACAAAACATACATGTATTGTGTAGCATGAAGTCCTATGAGTGTCATCTGATGAAGATTATCAAAGGTTAGTGATTCATTTTATCTCTTTGTGCTTTTTGTGACTCCTCTCTGGTTTGAAAAGTGGCTGGGTTTTTCTGTGAGTTGGTGGTCACCTAACATAATCGTTTGTGGTGCTTTCACTGTAAAGCCTATTTGAAATCGGACACTGTGGTGGGATTAACAACAAGATTGCCTTTAAAACGGTATAAAATACATGTATGTTTGAGGAATGTTAATTATGAGATTTTTGTTGTTTTGAATTTGGCGCCCTGCACTTTCACTGGCTGTTGTCATATCATCCCGTTAACGGGATTGCAGCCCTAAGAAGTTTTAATCAACTTTAGTATAAGGCTGTAACGTAAAAGCTTGGTGGTCACTATGGTATTGAATACCAAGCTGTAGTCGATAAACAACATTCTCACGTTGGTTCCCTCTGTCCGTGGATCTGTTGGGGTGGTATCCAAATCAAATAAATTTTATTGGTCACATACACATATTTAGCAGAATGGATTTCAGGAATATATAAATATTAGGATGAGTAATGTCGGATTAGCATTGACTAATATACAGTAGAATAGAATACAGTATGTACATATGAGATGAGTAAAGCAGTATGTAAACATTATTAAAGTGACTAGTGTTCCATTTTTAAAGTGGCCAATGATTCCAAGTTCTTGTAGAAAGTGCAACGGCCTCTAAGGTGCAGGGTTGAGTAACCGGGTCTCAGGTGGTTGATGTCCTTGATGATCTTTTTGGCCTTCCTCTGACATTGTGTGCTGTAGGTGTCCTGGAGGGCAGGCAGTGTGCCGCTGGTGATGCATTGGGCATACCGCATCACCCACTGGAGAGCCCTGCGGTTGCAGGCGGTGCAGTTGCCATACCAGGCGGTGATACATCCCAACAGGATGCTCTTAATTGTGCATCTGTAAAAGTTTGTGAGGGTCTTAGGGGCCATTCCAAATTTCCTCCTGAGTTTGAATAGGCACTGTTGCACCTTCTTTTCCACACTGTCAGTGTGGGTGGACCATTTCAGATTGCCAGGGATGCGTATGCCGAGGAACTTGAAGCATTCCATTTTCTCTATTGTGGTCTCGTCGAAGAGCATAGGGGCGTGCTCCCTCTGCTGTTTCCTGAAGTCCACAATCAGCTCCTTCATTTTGTTGACGTTGTTGGAAAAGTTATTTTCCTGGCACCGCTCCGCCAGGGTCCTCACCTCGTTCCTGTATGCTGTCTCGTCATTGTTGGTAATCACGCCTACTACTGTTGTGTCATCTGCAAACTTGATGATTGAGTTGGAGGCGTGGATGGCCATGCAGTCTTGGGTGAACAGGGAGTACAGGAGGGGGCTGAGTACGCACCCTTGTGGGGACCCTGTGTTGACGATCAGTGAAGTGGAGGTGTTGTTTCCTACCACCTGGGGAGGCCCGTCAGGAAGTCCAGGAAACAGTTGAACAGGGCGGGGTTGAGACCCAGGGCCCTGAGCTTAATGATGAGCTTGGAGGGTACTATGGTTTTGAAGGCTGAGCTATAGCCAAAGAACAGAAGTAGGTATTCCTCTTGTACAGATGGGATAGGGCAGTGTGCAGTGCGATGGTGATTGCATCGTCTGTGGATCTATTGGGGCGGTAAGCAAATTTAAGTGGGTTTATGGTGTCAGGTAAGGTAGAGACGATATAATCCTTAACTAGCCTCTCAAAGCACTTCATGATGATGGAAGTGTGTGCTACGGGGAGATTAGTTCAGTTACTTTTGCTTTCTTGGGTACAGGAACAGTGGTGGAGATCTTGAAGCAAGTGGGGACAGCGGACTGGGCTAGGGGAGATTGAATATGTCCGTAAACAGTCCAGCCAGCTGGTCTGCGCATGCTCTGAGGATGCGGCTAGGGATGCCGTCTGTGCTGGTATTAACACACTTAAATGTCTTACTCACATCGGCCATGGAGAATGAGACGACACAGTCCTTGTGAGCGGGCCATGTCGGTGGCACTGTGTTATCCTCAAAGTGGATGAAGAAGGTGTTTCGCTTGTTTCGAAGCAAGACGTCGATGTCCGCGACGCGACATGTTTTCAATTTGTAATCCATGATTGTCAGTAGACCCTCCCACATACAGTTGAAATCAAATCAAAGGTTATTTGTCACATGCGCCGAATACAACAGGTTTAGATCTTACAGTGTAATGCTTACTTACAGGTTCTAACAAATAGTGCAAAAAAGGTATTAGGCGGAAGTTTACATAGAGTACGTTCATCTCTAGGAGACAAAACACGTCTCCTTCCTGAGCGGTATGACGGCTGCGTGGTACCATTGTGTTTATACTTGCGTTGTTGTACAGATTGTATTGTTTGTACAGATGAACTAGGTACATTCAGGCATTTGGAATTTGCTCCCATAATTTTCCCATGATGTCAAGCAAAGAGGCATTGTTTGAAGGTAGGCCTTGAAATACATCCACAGGTACACCTCCAATTGACTCAAATGATGTCAATTAGCCTATCAGAAGCTTCTAAAGCCATGACATAATTTTCTGGAATTTTCCAAGCTGTTTAAAGGCACAGTCAACTTAGTGCATGTAAACTTCTGACCCATTAGTATTGTGATACACTGAATTATAAGTGAAATAATCTGTCTGTAAACAATTGTTTGGAATAATGACTCATGTGACTCATGTGTCATGCAGAAATTAGATGTCCTTACCGACCTGCCAAAACTATAGTTTGTTATCAAGAAATTTGTGGAGTGGTTTGAAAACGAGTTTTAATGACTCCAACCGAACTGTATGTAAACTTACGACTTCAACTGTACATCTTGTGTCTGAGCCGTTGAATTGTTGAATCCACAAGTCAGACCAGTGTTGAAAGGGAGGAGCAAAATGGAATCGTGATCTGATTTGCCAAAACGAGGTCGGGGGAGGGCCTTGTAGCCATCCCGGAAGGGCGAGTACAATGATCAAGCGTTTTAGCAGCGTGAGTACTACAGTCAAGGTGTTGATATAACTTCGGTAGAATTTTCTTTAAAATGTTCTTTGTTGAAATCCCCAGATACAATAAATGCATCCTCAGGATATGTGATTTCAAGTTTGCACAAAGTCCAGTGAAGTTCCTTGAGGGCCGTCGTGGTATTGGCTTGAGGGGGAATATACACGGCTGTAACTATAGCCGAATAGAATTGTCTTGGGAGGTAATAAGGTTGGCATTTGATTGTGATGTATTCTAGGTTGTGATTGTGAGGTATTTCTGTACGTTATCACAATCACACCATGAGTAGCTTATCATAAAACATACATCACAGCTTTTCTTCTTCCATTAGAGTTCTTTATTTCTGTCTGCACGATGTACTGAGAACCTAGCTGGCTTTATGGACTGGGACAGTATATCCGGAGAGAGCCATGATCCCATGAAAACAGAGTATGTTTATATTAACCATTGGAATTTAGCGCTAAATACCAGAACATTCAGTAATTTGGGTAATTAACATATCATTTATGGCAATCTATTGTAACTTTGGTCATTTATACTTGAACAACAAACAAAAATGTATTCATGTATAGTATTATTTTATTTTTTCTGCGTCTACACTCACTATACAAAATATTAAGAACACCTGCTCGTTCCATAACATACTGTAGACTGACCAGGTGAATCCAGGTGAAAGCTATGATCCCTTATTGATGTCACTTGTTAAATCCCCTTCAGTCAGTGTAGGGGAGGAGACAGGTTAAAAAAATACTTTTAAGCCTTGACACAATTGAGACATGGATTATCTATGTGTGCCATTCAGAGGGTGAACAGTTTCCTGTGTTTATCAAGAATGGTCCACCACCCAAAGGACATCCAGCCAACTTGACACAACTGAGGGAACTGAGGGAAGCATTGGAGTGAATATGGGCCAGGATCCCTGTGGAACTCCCCTGACACCACTTGGTGTAGAGGTCCTGGATGGCAGGAAGCTTGGCCACAGTGAAGTACTGGGCCTGTACGCACTACCGTCTGTAGTGCCTTGCGGCCGGAGGCTGAGCAGCTGCCATACCAGGCAGTGATGCAACCCGTCAGGATGCTCTCGATGGTGCAGCTGTAAAACCTTTTGAGGATCTGAGGACCCATGCCAAATTTGTTCAGTCTCTTGAGGGGGAATAGGTTTTGTCGTGCTCTCTTCATGACTGTCTTGGTGTGCTCGGACCATGTTAGTATGTTGCTGATGTGGACGCCAAGGAACTTGAAGCTCTCAACCTGCTCCACTATAGCCCCGTCGATGAGAATCGGGTTGTGCTCGGTCCTCCTTTTCCTGTAGTCCACAATAATTTCATGCTCATATTAAACACCAATGGTATTTATTAAGATGATGGTTTATATTTAAGATAATGTTTTACAGGTTTGTCATATTTCTTTATTTTTTAAATCACATTACTCAGTTATTTAATATATTTTACATGTGATAAGGCCACACAGCAGCCCACAGATATTCACAGACCTATGATAATCTGAAGTACGCTAAAGGGCCACTAGATGTCTTAAAAGTTACCAGAATTCTGGTAGTTTACTGGTAAACTTACCAGTAATACACCCTCCCTTTGCAACCCTACTAAATACAAATGTACACCGTGATGTTATGCAACATCAAATAGTGTGATTGACACTAGATATAATCAACAGTCCTCATGTTATGATCCTTCAAATAATTCCTATTACAACATCAAACATGTTTACTTGGTTATGTTTAAACCAGCCAGATCTAGTTTGGGCCAGAGACATTGCTGTCATGTCTCTCAAGCTACTGGGCAACAATAAATGACCATGTATCAGCTTCTGAAGTTCATACTGGTCTGGCTATTTTGATCTGGCAGAGAAGGTCAGTGTACAAAAATAAGATGGCAGTTTTCCAGGGCTGTGACTTGTACAGACGGTTTAGGTGGCCACAGTGTTTCTCTCCTACTTTTAGATACAGAGAGTGATACGGTTAGGTGTGTTTATCAAAGAATGGCGAGGGTACCACTTCTAACTTTCTGTTTCTGTTATTCAAAGTAGCGCTTTGAAATGGCAAAATAACCTTTCAACAGTCTAGATTTTGATACTTGTAATATTTCCCCTCATGAATTCACCAGTGGACTTACTGCAATTAACAGTGTCAAAGAGGAACCTTTTTAATGTGCTGTTTTTATTGTGCTGTGTGTTTTCCCCTCAGCTCCAGATGTGACGACGGGGTTGTCATCGATTCAGTTCTCGACCCTTGTCGACATGAACTTGTTTTACACTGGTCTTTAACTTGTTTCTTGACAGGTAGGCCTTACAGACCACGTTTGTTGCAACACTACCAGTTGAGTTTCATTCAAATGCCTCATTTTTGGTTTCAGTCCCAGAGAAAAGGACCACCCCATCCCTGTGACTGACTTTACAGTATGTCTTATTCACACTCTCAAGCAAATACAAAACCGATTCAGTCTGTTTTGAAGCACAGTCATACAGGAAATTGACCAGTTGAGAAATGAGTAATTTAAATGGAATATACTGTAAGTCAATGGTACTTTGTCTTCTAAATAAGAACAGTCCTTGTCTAGTACAGTGAGAGGGAGCGAAATTTAAACAGTGGGCCGGCCAATGTTCCTCTTTGTTCTGTCCACGAGTTACCAAGGTTTTCCTTCCGGTGTCTAAGTGGGGATGTGAAGGGCTCCTCTGTCTGTAGAGAGGTTTACATGTGGAGCAAATGATGGAGGAGTAATTTGAGGGACAAGGCCAGCTGGGGAACACCCTTCTCAGAGAGAGAATAGTCTGGAAAAGCAAGAAGAGAAGAGGAAGAAGGAAGATTCTCTCTCTGTGGTGCGCCTCAGGGTTCATTAGCGGTACTGCTCACAATCAATGATAGATTTATGGACTTAAGTAGGTACTCCTGATAATGGTGCTTAGTCTCTCAAGGTTAGCAGAATCGAGAACATAATCTAACCAGGGCTTCTCAAGAGCACACAATCCATAAGAGGATACTAATTTGGCCTTGTCCACGAAATTAAACAAGCAGGCATATAAACAGGCATTCACATGAGCCTGAAGACTGTCAGCAGAAAGACACACATTGTAAAACACACACACACACACAAAGCATAGAGTACAGAGCATAAATCCTAGTCCAATAGGCACTACCAATGCCACAGAGAGAGAGGAAAATGAGAGAGAAAGACAGAGATATAATAACTGAGAGATGAAGAAGAAAGAGAGTGCACAAGTGAGTTTAACCGAGGGGATGTGGGCGGGTGGGTAGGTGGGGAATTCGGGGTGCCCATCCAAACCCATTTTCAAAATCAGAACTTCTTTTCTAATGTCAGCATTTCGAATTGGAGCGTGTCCCCTCTCATTTAATGCATCATTTTGCGAAGTGATAAATTTGCGAATTAGACATACATCCTTTTTTTTGCTCTTAAGATACACAGCCTCATAAGGGAGGGAGCAGTGTGAAGGATTTAAGAGCGTTTCGCTGTGTCAAACATTAAAACCCACGGGATCTTCTGCACAATTAGACTGGGTGAGAGCAAGAGAGAAAAACCCAGGCAAAATCAGGATCTTAAGAGCAGCGACGTTATTCGTCTGTACAGTAACGCGGTTATCTGTCACGGGTGATCCTTTTAAACGCTTCGTTTGCAAGGATAAAAGTAGAGCAGAGGAAATAAACTTAGTTCTGCCTCCAATCTGCAAATCCTTGGTGGTCATGGAAGATGATCCCAATTTGCTTCTGAGCAGCACTGTCAGATTTCACAATAATAAATAATTGAAGACGTTAAGTGCCAATTATGTTCAATAAATGTGAAAGCCTATGGACCACTTGCTCTACCCAGACTACATGTGGCTCCTGCATAAAGATACCAGTCATACTTAATGTAAAAGGTTAGTAATAGTTGTTGATGTCTGTTTGCACTTCATTCTACCTTCACACAAGCTAAATATGAACTGATTATAAAGAATGATATTAAACTGTGTGATTTTTTTCAAATCTATTGATTGCATTCTTAATTTGCTTTCAAGTGTTATCATTTAGGTCAACATAAATATCGACTCACTAAAACATTGAAATACGACATAGAGCAATCAACAATGAGTCGTACTGTGATTGTCCGCTATCATTGCCAATAGCTGTGTCTGACTCTCTAATGCAGTTATCCAACCAACCATAGACACAAGCACTTTGGTTTCTCCCGTCTCCTTGCCCTGTCTACAAGTTTGCCCCACTATTTCAGAAGTTGAACAGTGGTGTCTCTTTCTGATACGGAGTCGTTGTGGTAATGTGAGAAACGTGGGTCTCGCCAGTGGGTCTCACCAGAGCTGCCTATCCCCCAGAGAGACCTACGGTACTGCCTGTAGTTACGCTATCAGCAGCATTGCTGCACTGCTGCTGCCACCCTGTCCAACATACCAGTCCACACTGCTTTATAATAGTACAGTGGGACAAGGCCGAGCAAAACCCTGAACCAATCAGATGCTGGATTTGTACCCACCTCTGCCTGGGCTACAGTACAAGGGGGGGAATCAGACCACAGCTTTATTCCTTCCCGTCACATTGAATTAAAACCCATTTATACTATATCTATAATCATAAGGAAACAAAACGGATACATTTGAAGTAATGGTGGGAATCAAACTAGGTAAACTATGACATACCCAGTAATGACTGAATACTCCTAAAACCACTTACTGTAACAAATTATTTCATATAATTTCCTTCCAACCCCCCATGCAAACAAACAAAAAGAGAGTAATTGAATGCATAGAGATTACGCGAGCCTGATGCGGAAGGAGGGAGGGCTGCATGCATGTGGTTGTGTTTGTTTTCACTGGCTGTGGTCGGGGTTTGTTTTCTCATGGACTGTTTGCTCTCTCCAAAGCCTCATGTTTGCCCTTTGTCTCTGCCAAGAATATCTCAAAACATGAAGCCTTCTCCAGTCTCCTGATTTATGGAGGCCAGTAAATCTGGATCAATAATTTGGACAAATGATCACTTATAGAGGTGAAGTCCCTCTACTAGCATCCAAAATGATTAGCATAATGTAGTGTCTGTAAATCAGAGTTGATTTCCGGTTTCTCTGCACAGAAACAAAGTGCCAACACAGCTTTGAATGTTTATTACAGGCAACATTCACTTCAATTTAATAAAGGATGAGAGTGTTGTGAAACAGAAATGTACTCATTTTCATTATTCGGGTAACAAAGCCGGAACCAGAAATAGACTGAACACTAGACTCGTAGAGGCCTCTGCCGGTCAGGGCTGTGTTTTTGGCACAACTCTGTATTTACCTAGAAGAGCCACCATGTCTGTTTGGACTGGATATTTCGGTGGCTGCTGGATTCCTGGACTGAATACCTGTATTCATCCGTTTGGGAGAGGCAGGCAGGCCATTGAGGCCATGGACAGTCAGGAGCCGAGAGCAGCCACAGTTTGAATATGATGCCCTCGGACCGGGTGGCCCCCTCCTTCCCCTGACCACCTGTGTGTTTGCTCATGCAAGGATATGAAATAGCAGCAAATATGATGTGATGTGTGTATTTAAAAGGCATCCTGAACTGATGGACATCATGCACCCTCCAGTCTGTCCATCCAGTTTCTGTTTAGGTGAACACTAATCGCACATGTACAGTATGCAGTATTTATGTTCAATTCAATTAATACGTTGATATACAGTGGAAGTGACGAAAGATTATGCATAATGTCCCGTAATTAGATTTTGATACATCTTCAAAACATATGCTGCACAAGTGGAGAGTAGACAGTCACTGAATGTTCTGCACAGAATGAGCCAAGTGGTTTTGACTAAAATGCTAAAATCATGTGTACCTTATTTTGCAGCTGGGAAAGATAAATTAAAATTTCATATTTAATTGAATCAAACTAACTGGTGTATCAAATGTAATGTAACCCTTATCAGAAAGCCAGGGCCTTTCTCCAGGTGTAGATCTGGTTTAATAACGCCAAATTGCAACTCAAATCATGCATTAGTGGAATATTTCAATCACGACGCATCTTCTGTTCATACATCTACACTAAAAATGTGGACACAGAACAATCACAGGATGCACCCCAGCTAAAAATTCTTGCTTGAGAGAATGATTTTTGAACTGTCTCATTACGCACACCTGATTCCAATTGCCCTGATAAGTAATTATATATATGTGTCCTCTGTTCACCATTGTCTTGTCAGTTATTGTTCCCATGTCCGGTGGTCTTGTGAGTACCTGTGCTTTGTTTCGGCTTTCATGCTGCGTGTATTGTGTACTCCCTATTACGGGTCTCGTCCTGTATAGTATTGTGCAATTGTTATTATGTGTCTCGTCCCATTCACTGTTTATGGGTCTTGTCCCGTGTATTTATTAGAGGTTTAACCTTGCTCTTTTGTTTGGATTACATTCCTGTGTTTTTGTATATGCATTTGTTTTGGTCTTGGTCCCTATGCCTTTTCTGTCACCGTCACTGAACTGTCTCATTACGCACACCTGATTCCAATTCCCCTGATTAGTAATTGTATACTGTATACTGTATGTGCCCTCTGTTCACCATTGTCTTGTCGGTTATTGATCCCATCTCCGTTGGTCTTGTGAGTACCTGTGACAGGTGTATAAAATAGAGCACACAGCTGGAGCCCAGTGACTTTTAATGTGGCAGCGTCATAGGATGCCACCTTTCCAACAAGTCAGTTTGTTAAATGTCTGCCCTGCTAGAGCTGCCCCGTTCAACTGTAAGTGCTGTTATTGTGAAGTGGAAAAGTCTAGGAGCAATAACGGCTCAGCCGCGAATTGGTAGGCCACACAAGCTCACAGAACGGGACAGCCGAGTGCTAAAGCACGTAGCGCGTAAAATCCTTCTGTCCTAGGTTGCAACACTCACTACTGAGTTCCAAACTGCCTCTGGAAGCAACTTCAGCACAATAACTGTTTATTGGGAGCTTCATGAAATGGGTTTCCATCGCCGAGCATCCTAATATCACCATGCGAAATGCCAAGCGTCGGCTGGAGTGGTGTAAAGCTAAGCCACCATTGGACTCTGGAGCAGTGTAAACATGTTCCTTGGAGTGATGAATCACGCTTCACCATCTGGCAAACCTGGGATTGGCAGATACCAGGAGAATGATACCTGCCATAATGCATGGTGTCAACTGTAAAGTTCGGTGGAGGAGGAATAATGGTCTGGGCTGTTTTACATGGTTTGGGCTCCTTAGTTCCAGTGAAGGGAAATCTTAATGCTACAGCATACAATCACATTCTAGACGATTCTTTGCTTCCAACTTTCTGTGCAACAGTTTGGGGACAGCCCTTTCCTGTTTCAGCATGACAATGCCCCTGTGCACAATGCGAAGTCCATAGAGAAATGTTTTGTCCATAGAGAAATGTTTCAGACCTAATCGCCCAACATCAGTGCCCGACTTCACTAATGCTCTTGTGGCTGAATGGAAGCAAGTCCCCTGCAGCAAAGTTCCAACATCTAGTGGAAAGCCTTCCCAGAAGAGTGGAGGCTGTTGTAGTAGCAAAAGGGGGATCAACTCCATATTAATGCCCATGATTTTGGAATGAGATGTTCGACAAGCAGGTGTCCATATACTTTTGTTCATGTGGTGTATTTAGCATGTTTTTGCATTAGGAGAACATTCCCTTAATGTCAAACAGAAGTTACCCAGAATGTGGTAACCATGTTCTCAGAATGTCCAATATTAATGTTCTAGACAAGTTTCATGGGATGTTGCAAGAACATTCAGTTGTACAGTTTTCTGAATGTTAGGAGAACATCCAACCAAACATGCACAAAACATGGCTGCCATGTTCTCAGAACATGTAAGCATTCACACATGACAGACTGTGCAATGCCAGGGACATTACCGCACACTTCAGCAGTGTCAGAAGCCATGAGGCCAAATGACTGACTGTTGCCATGTCACTAGGCTACAAAAAAATAGTTCCCCCAATCCACTTACTGACATCATGCAGCCACGGCCAGAACATTCACTGGCCATGGCGAGAGGACTCTCATTAGATCTCAGCTCACCACATGCTGCAGCAACCAAGAGCTGCCACCACAAGTTGTCAAGTCAAGACAGCTAGATACGAATTTACAATCACCAATTAGTAGCTAATACATATATTTGTAATTTGACTGGTTTTATTTAAATTTCTAACATTATAGTTTGCTAGACATGATGCTAGCTGTTGAACTTCAGCCATGCAGTATATGTGTGTTAGCTAACATAGCTAGCTAGCCTCGCTAGCACTAGCTAATTATGGTTTAGCTAGCTGTGCTTTGTAGGTAGCTTGCGTTGTTGTTAGTCAAATTAGCCAGCTGACTCACCAATTACTGTGTGCTTTGTAAGTTAGCTAACCAAGTTAAGCAATAGTTTAAAAAATTATTTGAGTCAACTGACTACAATGTATGTTTTGTTATTGCGCTAAATCAGAAGAACATCACGGGTGAACACCATGAGGCAGTAACAAGAGGAGGGACCAAATCAAATTGGATTGGTCAAATACATGTGATTAGTAGATGTTATTGTGGGTGTAGCGAAATGCTTGTAAGATCAAGTGTCCTTAAAATGATTTTTTTGTTTCTGCATTTTAAACCAAGTTGAAAACATAACATGGAATGTACACCTAATTACTTCCATGCATAGATTGACATAGAAAACAAGGAAAATCTAAGTTTTAGAGTTTGTCTCAAGATTGATGCATATGTGATTGATAATATTGCAGAACATTGCTATTGTTACTAAATTCAGTGGCACTCTGGTTCCTGTAGCAGCCTTTGGTTCCTGTAGTAGCCTAAAAATACTCTGTTGATGGTTGGCTACTATTGGCCAGTAGACAAGTATGATAGCTAGCTAGCTACATTTCAGCTTAGAAGAAGAGGTGACACCTCTAGTCAATATAGTAGATTGTCTTCGATTTTAGTCATTTATTCTCTGAAATGTGGACTGTGAAAAAAGTAGTTACAAGTTGAACATACCGTATTTGTCTGAAATCGAACGAGTCAGCAGTTGTTGATCATGGTGTAATCATAGCTGGCTAACCAACTAGCAAGTCCACCTCAGCGACAATGTTATTGGAGTGCGGGAATGTTAGATTAGTCTTTACCTTCTAAAATAATCTTCATTGAAATGTATTTACTACTGGTTACTGATCTGAGGCGAGATAAATTGTCTGCCATGTCATTTTATTTTGGTCAAGGCTTGGAGTTGGCGTCTTGATACTTTGACGTCATGTACTACTTCAGTAAGTGATTATCCTACTTCACAGTGTGGATAACAGTGAATTGTCAAAGACTTAGAAACCCCATTTCAGTCAATCAGATTGCAGATTCCTCCGAACCCACATTATGAAATATATTAATGTTCTAGACATGTTTCATGGGAACGTTGCAAAAACATCTTAATGGGCACACACTGGTTGAATCAATGTTGTTTATACACGTACTTTCAATAAAATTACATGGAACCAACATGGAATAGATGTTGAATTGTCATCTGTGCCAAGTGGGATTTCTGTGTATCAGTGGTCAGGAGATTCCAAAGAAACGTTCTCCCCCCACATCAAGCCTTGTTTCTTTTCCAATCAAGGCCATGATTGGTAAACCACTGACACATTCACAGCTCTTTGTCTGTATGAAAAGTTAAGGACACACACACATCTTAATAAAGTGTTTTTAATCTACATATTTTACACACATTGTGCATGTCATTTGTACATTAATTTTCATTCAACATGTTCTCACCTGGGATTTGAACTAAAACTCTTGGTTCATGGTATTCCAATCTTCCTGTTACGCCACCATTTCCGTGTCAGGTATCAGTTCTTCTGACTATACTCTAATCATTGGGTTGTTTTACTTATTTCAGCAATTTAAAGGCTTTCTGTGAGGGCTTTCTGAGCGGAGATTTACTTCAAAGTGCATTCACCCTATTGCTTACACCTATCCAGATGTTTCTGATCAACACAAGTAAGTTGAAAACACGGCATATTAATAGGTGGTATATAACCGAGGCTAAAGTCCACCCAAAGACAAATCTATAATATTACTATCCCTTGCCTGACAGCCATAGCTCCATGGACAGTGTTGGTACCTCTACAAACGCAGATTAGTGTTCAGGATTTCATGCCGGCAGAGAACTGCCACCGCACCAGGGGATTGGAAATGGCCATGAGGGGAAAGAGAGTGAGGAAATAGAGGACAAGGAGGCAGAGAAAGGGTTGAAAGAAAGGTAGTAAGAGTCCCCAGAGATGAACCTCGGGACAATTGAGAGCATCCTGTCGGGCTATATCACAGCCAGGTATGGCAACTGCACCGCCCGCAACACCAGTGCTCTCCAGAGGGTGGTACGGTCTGCCCAACGCATCACCGGGGGCAAACTACCTGCCCTCCAGGACACTTACAGCACCCAATTTAAGAGGAAGGCGAAAAAGGACACCAACCACCCGATCCATGGCCTGTTGACCCCGCTATCATCCAGAAGGCGAGGTCAGTACAGGTGAATCAAAGTTGGGACAGAGAGACTGAAAAACAACTTCTATCTCAAGGCCTTCAGACTGTTAAATGGCCATCACTAGCCGGCTTCCACCTGGTTACTCAACCCTGCACCTTAGAGGCTGCTGCGCTTTATACTTGGAATCACTGGCCACTTTAAAAATGGAATGCCAGTCACTTTAATGTTTACACACTGCTTTACTCATCTCAAATGTATATACTCTATTCTATTCTACTGTTTTTTAGTCAATGCCACTCCGACATTGAGCAATCTAATATTTATATATTTCTTAATACCATTCTTTTACTTTTAGATTTGTGTGTATTGTTGTGTATTGTTAGATACTACTGCACTGTTGGAGCTAGGAACACAAGCATTTTGCTACACCCGCAAGAACATCTGCTAAATATATGTATGTGACCAATACAAGTTGATTTGATTTATCCTCCCTCTCTTTTCAATGCAAACGAGAATCCCATGTCTTCTGTCATTACAGAGGCAGTGATTTTACAGTAGAAAGAAATATAAAATGGCGTTATAAAAATGACATTATGACACGTTGCGCTGTCGAGAGATTCATTCTCCAGCCCTGTCCCAAAGTGCTATTAAATATTCTCCACCCCCTTTACTTTCCTTCCCTGAGGGTCGGGGTTAGTGGTGGAGGGGGTTGTGGGGGAGGTGAAATAAGCGTATTATCAAATGTTGCTCTCAAACGGCCTCATTTCTTGGAAGCGTGAAATGCCTTGTCTCTTCTGGGCGTGCCACTGGTAATGCTGAGTGGCAGGTACTCCAGCGTAGTAGCCAACGTCGGCCGTCTGGACAACCGCTGTCGTTGGAGATGCTCACCAGACCCAGATGCTGGTAACATTTCCACCAATTATGACCGGGGCGGCTGTCTGACCAAAAGGAGAGCAGTGACAAATGGAGAGAACAATGCAGTCACTGTCAGACACGGGCCCGCTGACGACTGAGTGACAACAGAGCAGAGAGAGGGAGAAAGAGAGAGGGAGAAAGGGAGTAAGACTGAGAGAAAAAAATACTGGGGCTGTTGCCTGGTTACTGGAGAACTGATTGATTCCGGAACTTCATCAACTTGTTTCAAAAGAGACAGAGAAAAATAAAGAAATGAAAGGTATTCTACATCTTTCTACACTGTAGTTTGGCTCAGCCTGCCTCTTGCAGAGTGCTCCTGGAACACAGAATCCTTTGTGCGACAGTCCCTTCTATTTCCTGTCCTGGAGCCTGGGTCGACTGCAGGCATAAGCGACATAAGCGGCCGCTTAGGGACACAAGCCGTCAGCCGCAAGTTAGGATAGTAGAATACACAAGGTGTAAGTTGGAAATTTGGTTGTGCATCAGAAACTTTTCTCTTGTTATGTAAGGCACTGACAGTCACTCAATTAGCCATGTAAAAAAAAAGCCAGCTATCTAAATTTGTAGTAATCATGGCCGGATACCGACCAAGAATGCAAGGTACAAGGCACGCAGGGCACGTGTCCCAGGGCCCCTGACCTCCAGGGTCCCCATTGATTTTGTTATTTACTCTCACCCAGATGTCATTAACATGGCATAAGCCATGCCAAAATGTGTAGAATAGCAGGAAATTAGCTTTAAACTGAAAAAAACGTATCTTCACCCCATGGCAAAATGGGTAAAATTGCAGGGAATTAGCTGTAAAACTGACATTTTTCTCCCTCAGCCCGCTGGCTAAATTAGTTGAGTTGCATGAAACTTGTCATAAAATTGCAAAAAAAATATCTCTGCTCCATGGACCACCAAATCTCGCTTATGATCCCCAAAGGGCGAGAGCCAGCCCTGCCTGAAGCCTCTGACACGTGGCTCTTCCAGTAAGCTGGAAGTACTTATTTGTAATTTCCTCCCTGGGCTGAGAGAGCCTGGTTCAATTCCCCTGAAGTCCTCCCAGCTGGAGGGAAGGAGGGAGAGAGGGATGAATAGTGCCACTAAGGAATTTACTCGCACAGAGTATTTGTCTATCACTCACAAGTCTATCAACCCTCCCCGTAGATACTCTTTATTAAATATATTATTTCCTTAAACAATGTATAAGTAGGCTAACTCTGTTTAATTATTTAATTATAAAAAATGTAAGCAATTTTTGTAAAAATGTTCATGCTCAAAATGAGATGAATGTTTCTCTCTCTCTCTTTCTCTGTCTCTCTTGTTCTCTCTTTCTCTCCCAGCTCTGCATCTAGATTTGACATTGAAGTGAGAGGTGTTGCCAACAAGGCCATAGTCATTCTGTCACCATCACCATCATCATCACCATCACCATCATTACATGGCCACTAGAGTGGCATGTGGGTAATTAAAGAGCAGAGAGAACATAGCACAGGAGAGGAGAAGAAAGGCTCCTAGCCAGGGTTTAGCAGGGCAGTCAATCGTAGCTCGGCTGTCCACAGTATATCAAGTGCCTTGTTGTCTAACAGTACGTTCTGAATGGAGAGTAATTTCATGTCCTTGTGTAAAAGTACACCATATTGTTTGGAAAATAAGTACAGCATAGAAGGCCTGTAATTATATGTTCACAATAAAGTTTTTTTAGAAAGGGCCTGAAAATAGCTTGGAGGGTTCCGGTCTGTGTTTCGCTCCAGACAAACTACAGAGCAATGGGCTGACTGGCTATAAAATGGCAGAGCGTCTCAGAATAGCAGCAAAATTCTCCCATTTTATTGCTAGTGGATTTCTAGGGGGCTGGTACCATTGTCCAGTGGCTTCCTGATTTTCCCTGTGGTTTCAAAATGTGGGTTCTAAGCACCAAGAAATCATTGTTATAGAGGAGAGAAAAGGGGGGTTAACGGGTGGGGTATAGGAGGGGAAAGCCCATTTAAGGAATGAAGAACAGAGCAAGAAGAGAAAAGAAAAATAAGGCAATAGGAGGATATTAGAGAAGAGGTGATAAGTGAAGAGATGGTGTAAGTGATTTTGATTATTAGTGGTGGATAAATAAGAAAAGACAAGATGCCAATCTTTTCATTCACAGACTCAATCATGGACACTCTTACTGACAGTTGTGGCTGCTTTGCGTGATGCATTGCTGTCTCTACCTTCTTGCCCTTTGTTGTCTGTGCCCAATAATGTTTGTACCATGTTATGTGCTGCTACCATGTTGTGTTGCTACCATGGTCTTGTCATGTTGTGTTGCTAACATGGTGTGTTGTCATGTGTTGCTGCCTTGCTATGTTGTTGACGTAGGTCTCTCTTTATGTAGTGTTGTATTGAATATATATATATTCATATGTTTTTTATCCCAGCCCCCGTTCCCGGAGGAGACGTGTTGCCCTTTGGTAGGCCGTCAATATAAATAAGAATTTGTTCTTTACTGACTTGCCTAGTTAAATAAGGGTCAAATAAATAAGGATAGGATACAACATTTACACTTTTATTCTAACTAATCATTTTAGAGATACCAACTTGCCCATACTATAAGACAGAGGAGGTAAATCCCTATGTTGAACACAGCCTGGTTCAGCAGCTGTCTGACAGGACCAGCATACAGAGAGGAGGAGGAGGTGGGGAGGAGGAGGAGGGGAGAAGGTGGTCAGGTGTTGTGGGAGGAGGTGTAGCGGCCTAGGTGTATGTTTTTGTCTCAGTAGTCGTCGTCATTGACTTTGGCTTTCTAATAGGCTCCCTGGGCAGTGCTATACCTGGGACTTACTGTAATCAGTCAGAGGAGGGGGATGTAGATGGCTATGCTGAGCAGAACAGCATTTTGGAAACCAGCCCAACCCCGCCTCCTCAGCTCCACAGCCCACGGCTCTCTGATAGGCCACAGTCAAGGTGATCTTCTGCTCAGTAGTACACACCCATCTGTAGTTTCACACACGCACTCCTGGGCATACACACCTAGATTACACAGACACAGCAAAGAAGCACACAACCATACAATGAACAGATATAGAGAGAGTACCGTATACAGGTCAACATATGGATGTAATGAAACAAATAATGGATACAATTGCACAGACCACACACACCCACACACTGCCGATTATCTGCAGATAGAGTTTGAAAACACTCAATGAAGATGTTGAATAATCACTGCAAGAACAATAGGTAGTGGAGAGCCTCATTCTGGACCAAATATGATCATTATGGCCCTAATGATATCTCGGCAACAATATACAATTTATAATTCAACAATAATTCAAACAATATATAATTCAACAATATACCATTATTTATTGCCCTTAGTTTTATTAATTTGCCCAAGTTTACCATAAGACATGAACAGAATGCATCAGTGATTATTATTTCCTGAAGAGTTAACAAGAATGCCCCTGTATGTGTGTGTGTGTGCTGTGCACGCGTCTACCACTATGTGTAGCCGTTAGCGATGCTGCTAATGAAAACACAATTCAGGTAGATGGAAAACCTTGCTTAAATGTTATCTACAAAGTAGCCTATGCTTACTTGGCAGAAGGATATCACATTTATTGTCATCAATTTGTTTTTGTGCCACACATTAACACAGCTAAACAACAGCCTCTTGCTAGGTGAACACCTGAAATATTCTTCTTCTTACATATATATAAACTAAGCAAAAAAAGAAACGTCCCTTTTTCAGGACCCTGTCTTTCAAAGATAATTCATTAAAATCCAAATAACTTCACAGGTCTTCATTGTAAAGGGTTTTAACTCTGTTTCCCATGCTTGTTCAATGAACCATAAACAATTAATGAACATGCACCTGTGGAATGGTCGTTAACAGCGTACAGACGGTAGACAATTAAGTCATGGTTATGAAAACTTAGGACACTAAAGAGGCCTTTCTACTGACTTTGAAAAACATCAAAAGAAAGATGCCCAGGGTCCCTGCTCATCTGCGTGAACGTGCCTTAGGCATGCTGTAAGGAGGCATGAGGACTGCAGGTGTGGCCAGAGCAATAAATTGCAATATCCGTACTGTGAGA
This sequence comes from Oncorhynchus kisutch, assembly GCF_002021735.2. Classification (NCBI taxonomy): domain Eukaryota; kingdom Metazoa; phylum Chordata; class Actinopteri; order Salmoniformes; family Salmonidae; genus Oncorhynchus; species Oncorhynchus kisutch. Next base: position 42,620,939 of record NC_034181.2, on the reverse strand, counting down.
TGCCTAAGACAGTGCTACAGGGAGACAGGACGGACAACTGATCGTCTTCGCCGTGGCAGACCACGTGTAACATCACCTGCACAGGATCGATACATCCAAACATTACACCTGCGGGACAGGTATAAGATGGCAACAACAACTGCAGAGTTAAACCAGGAATGCACAATCCCTCCATCAGTGCACAGACTGCCCGCAATAGGCTGAGAGAGGGTGGACTGAGGGCTTGTAGTCCTGTTGTAAGGTAGGTCCTCACCAGACATCACCTGCAACAACGTTGGCCTATGGGCACAAACCCACTGTCGCTGGACCAGACAGGACTGGAAAAAAGTGGTCTTCACTGATGAGTTGCGGTTTTGTCTCACCAGGGGTGATGGTCGGATTTGTGTTTATCCTCCAAGGAATGAGCGTTACACCGAGGCCTGTACTCTGGAGCGAGATCGATTTGGAGGTGGATGGTCCGTCATGGCCTGGGGCGATGTGTCACAGCATCATCGGACAGAGCTTGTTGTCATTGCAGGCAATCTCAACGCTATGCGTTACAGGGAAACATCCTCCTCCCTCATGTGGTACCCTTCCTGCAGGCTCATCCTGACATGACCCTCCAGCATGACAATGCCACCAGCCATACTGATCATTTTGTGGTTGACTTCCTGCTAGACAGGAATGTCAGCGTTCTTCCATGGCCAGCAGAGAGCTCGGATCGCAATCCCATTGAGCAAGTCTGGGACCTGTTGGATCGGAGGGTGAGGGCTAGGGCCATTCCCCCGAGAAATGTCTGGGAACTTGCAGGTGCCTTGGTGGATGAGTGGCATAAAATCTCACAGTAAGAACTGGCAACTCTGGTGCAGTCCATGGGCAGGAGATGCACTGCAGTACTTAATGCAGCTGGTGGCCACACCAGATACTGAATGTTATTTTGACCCCCCTTTGTTCAGAAACACATTACTCCATTTCTGTTAGTCACATGTCTGTGGAACTTGTTCGGTTTATGTCTCAGTTGTTGAATCTTGTTATGTTTCATACAAATATTTTACATATGTTAAATTTGCTGAAAATAACAGCAGTTGACAGTGATAGGATGTTATATATATATATATATATATATATATAATTATTTTTTTAAAACCTTTAATTAACTAGGCAAGCCAGTTAACAACAAATTCTTATTTACAATGACGTCCTACACTGGCCAAACCTGGACGACGCTGGGCCAATTGTGCGCCTCCCTATCGGACAATGACGGCCGGTTGTGATCCAGCCTGGATTAGAGGTGTTAGAGGTAAAGACACCCAGATTTTTCCCAGACCTCAAAGTGTTCTCCTGATGTGATTTATTAAGCATGGTTGTGGATTTATCACATACAATTTAGTTGTTTTAAAAGAAAGCGTGTGAAGATCTGAAAACATAGGAAAAATGGAAACATGGAAAAACTAAATGGAGAAAATATGGGAAAGAACTAAATGAAATCAGGCAAAAATGGGATTATATAGGGCCCTAAGTAAATATAATTTTAAAAACATTTAGGAAAGATATATAATTCTTAAGACTGATATAGCCCTTTACTCAATTTTTGTGTTTTAATAAAAAACATAATTTGAAGAACAAACATCATTGTGGCAATTCATATCTTGCAGCAAAACAGTACATTAATTAACAATACACTGAATTCATACATTTTTTGAAATTTAAATTGTAAAAACACATCTTTCTATACAATACCACAACAGATTTTTCCAATCTGGGAGGTAAACTAAATAAAGTATTTAATCATTTCGCTGTGTATTTTGGATGGAATCAAGGCATTAGAATGTACCACAGGCCACCAAAATAGAGCTCTTTCGGCAGAAATGTAGTTTGTGTACCCAGTTGCTGTCACCTTATCCCATGACAACAGATCGCATGACAGACACTCACCCAAACAGGCCATGTAGCTCTGGGGCCTCCGCAACTGGCAGGCAGCTCCATGCTGTCCTGAGGTTTGTCTCTATGCAGTCACTGGTGAAGCGAAGCCCACAGCCCATGAACATTTGACTGGTGACCCAGTTCCCCTCAAAGGGATGTCCTGTGCCACAGTAGATGTGGTGTCATATATTCCAGGTGGCCCTGTGAGTCACTGTACAGTAGAAATGTGACATTTCAGCAGACTTCCATATGGATATCTGATGTGTATGCTTGAAAGACTTACATAACTGTATTATTCACAGTTATTTACATATGAAGTGGAAAGATTAATTCTTTATTTGCCTATATTCCACCAACCTTCAGGCCTTTCCTGAGCTAAAATGCTGCAGCTTGAAACACAAACACACACATACACACAAACACACAAACACACACACAGCTCATATCCCCCGTGGTCCATCCTGTGTGTGTAGAAACTCTTCCTGGATAGATAAAAACTCCTGATGCTGCTAGGCTTGCTACTCCAAATCGATACGTTTGTGGGCACCTCATCTGAACTGTGTTATTCACTCCTCTGTTTTGCTCTGTTGATTTGTTGTTGTTCTTTTCTCCACTCTGTTGGTTCAATACATCTTATTATCTTTATTTTTCTCATTACACACAGCAGGCAAGCCTTTCTCAGTGTCTGAGTGTTGGCTTGACATCAGTTGTTGTGTCTGTCCAGTCTTTGCCCAGCACATCGTCATACCCATTTGTGTGAATTCAGACATGATTGGGCACGCACATACGTACGCGTACGCACGCACACACGCACACGCACACACACACACACACACACACACACACACACACACACACACACACACACACACACACACACACACACACACACACACACACACACACACACTGCCAGTACCCCATTTAGATGCAGCCTGGCCTGACACAAGTGTTCTTCCTGTCTCTGAGTGTAACAGCCAACGGACGGTGACAATCATGATAGAGGTTTAGGAAGATGGGTAAGCTACAGGAGAAGGGGAAGTGTAAAGAGACAGCCATAGATATTTGTTAGAGAAAGAGGGGGAGAAAGGAGGGGGTCAAAAAGGAGGGATGTGTAATGTCCTTGACGCCCACACTACCACCACAATAGGCGCCAGAATCGCCAGCGAAGCTGTCAACCTCTCACATCCGACGACCCAGCCCCCACCCTCCTCTGTTTGTGTTTTCCCCTTTGCTTCCTCGTCATGGTAACTCACTACATTTCCTCTCTTCGTCCTTTTCACTTCTCTCTCTCTGTTTTGGGCAAAGTGATTTTCAAGGTGGAGGCCTGTGGACTAGCAGTGTATTGACGAGTGGTTGGTCTCTGAACCCTCTCTAACCCCAGGGCCCTTATAGGCCAAGCGTGGCAGACGTCCACATCTCCTCATCGGGTAAGACTGCTGCTTCGCCACCGCCGGTGTTCCCACTCACAGACTGGGACTGCCAGCGCCAGTAAAATTGTCAGAAGCATTTAGGAACTACAGTGATGCCTGATTAATTTGTACTAGCCAATTTCCTCGCGTTACAGAAAGGGTCACATTTGACTAAGAAATAAAGATGACCTTATTTAACAAATCATACAACTCTATGCACAAGGTCAATTTATACAGACAATTTCACAATATCACATTTACTGGAATAACTCTGAAGAACAAAAGTTTGGTAACAGAACTATGGTAAAATCTCCCTCAGTATATTATGGGACCATGTTTCCCAAAATGTGAAATATCTGCTCCGGATGAAGATTCAAAGATGTGTGTAGAAATATGTATTTTTTGAAAGCTATGAAATGTCACCTTGAGTGACAGTAGGTGAAGTGAATTTACATCCGGTAACGGAATATCAGTAACACATCATAGGTCCCTGATTTGTACTATAAAGACATGCATAATTATGGACATGAATATAATTCACTTCATGGTAATGTATCCTGAATAGGTATGCAAAGGTAGGGCCTCCCGGGTGGCACAGTGGTTAAGGGCTGTGCCACCAGAGATTCTGGGTTCGCGCTCACGACCGGGAGGTTCGTGGGGCGACGCACAATTGGCCTAGCGTCGTCCGGGTTAGGGAGGGCTTGGCCGGTAGGGATATCCTTGTCTCATCGCGCACCAGCAACTCCTGTGGCGGGCCGGGCGCAGTGTGCGCTAACCAAGATCGCCAGGTGCACGGTGTTTCCTCTGACACATTGGTGCGGCTGGCTTCCGGGTTGGATGCGCGCTGTGTTAAGAAGCAGTGCGGCTGGTTGGGTTGTGTATCGGAGGACGCATGACTTTCCCGAGCCCGTACGGGAGTTGTAGCGATGAGACAAGATAGTAGCTACTAACAATTGGACACCACGAAATTTGGGAGAAATTACATTTTTACATTAAAAAAAATATAATAATATGCAAAGGTAGAAATAAACATATTTGCATATTTAGATATTTATTATTATTATTATTATAATGTGCTCCGCCCCCAAACAAGACCACATTTGGTTGGTTGGGACCAGACCACATCTCAAACCATCATAGCTGTCTATGTTTTACAAGTTTGGACATCACAGTACAATTCAGTACATTTACATTTTTGTAATTAAGCAGATGCTCTTTTCTGGTCGCCCATGGGTATCGAATCCATAATCTTGTCATTGCAAGTGCCATGCTCTACCAACTGAGCCACATGGGACAGATACATTACAGTAAAGTCGATATGTTCAGTACAGTATAGTAGAGTACACTACAACGCAGTACATTACACTGTGCTCTACTCTAGTGTGCTCTATTGTACTGTACTGAACTCTAGTGTACTTTTCTTGACTTTAAAGTACTGTTCTGAAATGTGCTGTACTGTTCTCTCCTGTGCTCTACTGTACTGTCCAAACTTGTGAAACATAGACCTCTGCAGTGGCGATTTTAGCTAGTAAATCTTGGTGGGGCAAACTACACAACACAACACTAAAGAATACATTATTTGCATTATAACAGTGAAAAACGGTGCCCACAGACTAACAGAGCCTACATAAATCTGTCCCAAAAGCAGAGCTTTCTTTGTGAATCCTTACCACTTCTACACCTGGCTATCAACGTAGCCTTGTATGGCAGCAAAGAAGTTCATTCAGCCTCATTTACTGCCTTTAAAAAAACATAGCTGATATGGCTGACTTGCTTAAACAAATGTGGTTCCTACGAACATTTGAGATTTACAAACTATGGATTCAGGGGGGGACGAGCGTATAAGAGGCAAGCCGTAATTGCGAGCGATTAAGACATTAAAAAAGTGAGCTACAGCAGGATGGACGTAGTCAATATAACTATTTGTTCAACACTTTTGAAATGTACAGCAACAGAATTCAGAACATGGGCCATTCTTACAGTTTTCTCCCTGTACACCAAGTCAGAACCGTAAGGATAAATAAAGGGGGCATATAAGCAGACAGTTTAAGCTCTTACAATATTTGATGATTACATTTCTCTAAAACAGGCTATATGATATATGTGCACCACCAAGTCAGGATGGTAGGCTAAATTATGAGTGGGAAAGGAACCACATTATTAAGGTGAAGCACATGTGCTACTAACAGCTTACTACAAAACATAAACTTAGTAATACTTTCTTAGATACAGTATACATAGCTCCCTGGCATATTACATCATTTATGCAGCAGCATAGAATACATTTTTGGACTCACCTTGTTGTGCTCTGCTCACTTGAACAGGAAGGAGGTGCGGCGGTCCTTCTTGTGGGCAAATTTTGTCATCCAACTCTGTCATCAAAGTCTGGCATTGTCTGACTTGGAATTCCGAGTTGAATGACGGTAAAACATTTATTTACCTGTTCAGAGCTCGTTTTTTCACCAGTTGTCTTGAACTCACGGAAGTCTGAGATTTCCAAGATCAGAGTTTCCAGTTGTTTTGAACGTGGCAGAAGTCATGCTGGATTGACAGCATGGCCAATGTAGTCAACCTTTTCTGGGCCATGGTGTTGAATGTTTATCCTTTTAAGCTTGGAAAATAGACCTTCAAACCCAGATTTGAACCACGCAATGCTTGCAGTTAGCCACAGATTCTTTCCAAATCACTCGTTGTTGAATTTGCAATTTCCAACTGGTTGTGTGATGTTTATGTGCAATGGCCGATGAGCACCGATACATTTTATGTATAATTTCTCTTCATATGACAAGGATTGAAAAGGGTTTGCCAGAAGATTGTTGACTTAATTCATGACGATGACTGCTTGTCTAGCTTGCTAGCTAAGATTTTGAAATTATGTTGATATCAGTCCAATCAAAGCTACTGTAGATATAATGTGATTTGACATAATTTTATCTGTGGCCAATGACATTCAGCCTTCTTGGATGGGCACTTGGATGGGCACTAATGTAACTCTATGGCAGCACCCAAGGGGCATACATTTTCAAGCTCTCCACATAGATTTTGCAGTGATGTAGTGTCCCCATGAGTGACAGAACACTGAGCCAATCACGGCGCAACTAGAGAATATTACCAACTCCTATGCTTCATATTTTCGCGCAGGTTGCCCCACTGCCACAGAAAGCAATGAGCTAGGATGAAACACCTGTATTTTTGGAGCTGCCTTACTCAAGAAAGCAAAACAGTGAGCATGTTTGTATGCATTTTTTGCAAATGTATTAACATTTTGAAACAGAAGTATCTTATTTAAATAAGTATTCAGACCCTTTACTCAGTACTTTATTGAAACACCTTTGGCAGCGATTACAGCCTTGAGTTTTCTTGGGTATGACGCTACAAGCTTGGCACACCTGTATTCAGTCAATTAAAAAGCAATCTCAGAGGATGAGAGACCTGGGTCAGGGGTTGTACGTGGAAAGAGAGGGAATCAACAGAGCATCAAGTTTCTACAGTATGTAGATCCTACATCCCACTTGGGAGGAATGTATACCTCAAAGGTTTTCCTCAGATAATATACTGTAGATAAGACACAAATTCCCCTTTTGTAGTTGGTTTTATAGGTTCGGGGCCATGCCATGCACAGCACAGCAGGCCTGTGTACCATAGCGTTTCACAAAGCATAATGTTCAACATGGCACACGGATGCTGTTGTTATACTGGGAAAAAAAGTTTTTGGGTCGCCACAGTGGAACAGAGAGGATGAGACTCAGCACTTTTCCGATACTTCTGCTTTACACCACACATGCTAGACACAGAGAACACAGCCTGCACAAACAAACACACTAAAAATACAAACTAGGCATATCCAAACATTCCCCCTTAATGAGCTAACACTTTTAAGAGACTCCACTAACTCCAGCGACTGAGATACCACACACTGATACCTTGAGGAGAAGTGCGATCGGAAGTAAAGAAGAAAAGCACCCTGGAATATGAAAGGAGGAGAAAAGGAAGAGGTGAGAGAAGAAATATAACAGTGCCGGGAGAGGTAGAGAGGAGAGCAGTGAGAGAGGTAATGTGCTGCTCCTCACTCATCATATCTCAGAGGAAGATGATAGGGCAGAGGGGAGGATGGAGGGATGGGTTGTCTAAGTGGAGGGGGGGCAGGTTCAGGGGATGCTGTCGCTGCTGGCGAACAAGCGGATGAGTAAATAGACTCATGGGGGTTGGGGTTGGTGGGTAGGTGGGGTGAGGTAAGGTGGGGGAGGGGAGAGGTAAGGGTTGGGTAGGTAGAGCTCAGCTGTTTGGGATCTTTCCAGAGCCAGTGCTGATGGGGGGGTTCCTGTTCTAGGCACACCAAGCCCTTATATACCCTTCCCCAAAATCTTCCCCTCATCCCCTCCTCTCACCATCCTCAGCCCTCAGGCCCTTACCCCAGCTCTCATCCCTCCTTCCCTTTTACACCCCTCCCCTAATGCTTTGGTGCCAATGCTTTGATCCAGTGTAAGCTGATCCAGCCAAGCAGAGCCACTGGGGACCCAACAGAGTTGCAGTAGTCTAGACGGGAGATGACAAGTGCTTGGATTAGGACCTGTGCCACTTCCTGTGTGAGGAAAGGTCGTACTCTACGGATGTTGTAGAGCATGAACCTGCAGAAGTCACTGCTTTGATGTTTTCAGAGAACAACAGGGTGTTGTCCAGGGTCACGCCAAGGTTTTTCCACTCTGGGAGGGGGACACCGTGGAGTTGTCAAAAGTGATGGAGAGGTGTTGGATTATTAAACCATTGTTAATTCGACTTCGTCTGCATCTGGGTCTTACCTTCATACGTGATAAAATCCTCATCTTGCCCATAAAGCAGTGTGGAAATGCCTTAACAACACATAAATTACAATAAAACATGAAACAAAATACAATACCCTGAAGCTTTACTTGAAATAGAATGTCATTCTGATAATTACTCACGATTTAAACAATGTTATCAACTCTACAACATGGTTCTGAGAGCACTGGTATTCAGCTAGCAAGAAGCTAAGATCCTCAGGTCAATCTGAAAGTATCAACAGGCTAGCATGACCATCTGGCATAAATATTCCAAAACAAACTCTTATACACTGCAGATGATGCAAAATAAGATATATTCTGGTACAGTATAAATTACCCATCTAAAGTAAGGTTGGACCCAAGAGGGATTCCACAGCTGTAATTGCTTGCTCTCACTCTTACACACTGCTTTTACCACCTGGCTACATGCACTTTTAACAACCTATTTCACACTATAGCCTGCTGAATTTGCAAGAAAACTTTTCATTCAATTGTGAAAATAAGGCAATGACTTGCCAATGGATTTATGTTTCAGCATTGTCTCAATAAAGAGTACGGCGTACGACTAGCCACATGCACATGCAGTCACAAGCTTGTGACTGTTGTCATAGAGAGGACTCAATATAGATATAACTCATTTTAGCATGGACATTGCCATTGAGTGCTTCCACCATTTTAAAATAGTTAACCTGTCATGTTAACTGCTTCTACTAACAGTATTAGTCATTAGTTCAGAATATAATTCTAATTATTAATCTACTGTTTCTAATCCAATTTTTGGATTTTTGGATTCCCAACTGTTTGGGAATTCCTATGAGTTGGGAGCAATCAGCCAATGAAGAAGAAAATGTACTACTTTAAAATGGAGATGAAATGGCGCTGCCCATGCTATCAAAAATGCTATAATGGCACAAATGCAAAGATGATCTACCTATCTATATGGTCTGTTGTTCACATGCGTATCTGCCCTTTCTTTGGCTAGAATGGCACCACCTCATCTCAATCTTTAATGACATGTATTTCCATTGTTAGAGTGGTCACTCAAATATCTTGTCAATATAATAGATAATCTTTAACTTCGGTTAGTATGCATGCATGCATCACATTCATATACAGTACTACCGTCTTGTGCACTTGCCTTAGGTGATAAGCAAATACATTGTTATAGCCACACAGAGAAACCCAAGTTTTGAAGTTAGTTTAATAATGCTTTCTTGGGAATATTTAGCCTCAAATTCCCATATAAGAAATAACCCCAAGAAAAATCGACAGAGTAAGTTCAAATAAAATGTAATTCAGCGTTCGTGACAGACAAGGGACATTTAGGTTTTCGTTTATGTAAAAATGTGTGGCAAGGCTGTCGAGGCAAGGGATAGCATCTTCAAATCAGATAACGGGGAATAAAGACTCCTGAGGTTTTTATGGAATAATTCAGTGGGAGGATGTCTTTAGGACAAAAAGTAAACACGGTCAGTTGTTTATGCCTGTTTTTCCATCCCCTCCGCTGGTCATATTCATATTTGTTGATCTATGCAGACCATAACAGAAGACACATTGAGTAAAAGCTTATATCCAACGTGGGAAAAAACATACTATGCATTCGGAAGGTATTCAGACCCCAGGACTTTTTCCAAATGTTGTTGATTTACAGCCTTATTCTAAAATGGATTCAACTGGGTTTTTTTTCTCTCATCAATTTACACACCATAATGACAAAGCAAGAACAGGTTTTTTGAATTTCTTGCAAATGTATTAACATTTTGAAACAGAAGTATCTTATTTACATAAGTATTCAGACCCTTAACTCAGTACTTTATTGAAACACCTTTGGCAGCGATTACAGCCTTGAGTTTTCTTGGGTATGACGCTACAGGCTTGGCACACCTGTATTCAGGGAGTTTCTCCCATTCTTCTCTGTAGATCCTCTCAAGCTCTGTCAGGTTGGTTGGGGAGCATCGCTGCACAGCTAATTTCAGGTCTCTCAAGAGATGTTTGATCGGGTTCAAGTCCAGGCTCTGGCTTGGCAACTCAAGGACATTCAGAGACTTGTCCTGAATGTGTTGTCTTGGCTGTGTACTTAGGGTCGTTTCCCTTTGGAAGGTGAACCTTCACCCCAGTCTGAGGCCCCGAAGTGGGTTTTCATCAAGGATCTCACTGTACTGCTCCATTAATATTTTCCTCGATCCTGACTCTTCTCCCAGTCCCTGCCACTGAAAAACATCCCCACAGCATGATGCTGCCACCACCATGCTTTGCAGTAGGGATGGTGCCAGGTTTCCTCCAGACATGATGCTTGGCATTCAAGCCAAAGAGTTCAAGCTAGGTTTCATCAGACCAGAGAATCTTGTTTCCTTTAGGTGCATTTTGGCAAACTCCAAGCGGGTTATCATGTGCCTTTTACTGAGGAGTGGCTTCCGTCTGGCCACTCTACCATTTTGGCCTGATTGCTGGAGATGGTTGTCCTTCTGGAAGATTATAGCATCTCCACAGAGGAACTCTGGAGCTCTGTCAGAGTGACCATCGGGTTCTTGGTGGCCTCCCTGACCAAGGCCCTTCTCCACCAATTGCTCAGTTTGGCCGGGCGGCCAGCTCTAGAAAGAGTCTTGCTGGTTCGAAACTTCTTCCGTTTAAACTGATGGATTTTGATGGGGATATTTTTTGTTATGTAATTTAGATTGACACACCGGTGCTCTACTAGCACTACAATTTAATTGCATTTTACTATATACATGCCCATTTACAGTCATCATAGGGCTTGTATAATCAGATTGAGATATTCTTCAATATGCCGTTGAGTAAAACAACGTAGAAGAGTGAAGTGAAGTACACAGATGCCAAAGTGTTCTTCACAAGGCTTTCTCTAATGAACAGTGCTGGGTACATTCCTGGGTTAACGTTACAGGCCCTATTTGCCTGCTCAGCACTCTCAACCATTTAGATGGGATTTGGGTGGAAGCAAACGCCCAGGCCGCAGATGAAATCAAACAGTCATGAAAGCAGTTTAAACAAGAATAAAGAAAATGGCTCCCTGTAATTACATTATAAAACAGTTCAAAACAAAGCAGAGCTGTGTGCACAGCCTGCAGGCTGAATTCTTGCCAATGATGCCCGAGAGTGGAGCCCTGGTAAGGAATGGGGAGACCTAGTGGATCCCCCATAGTGGCCATTTTGAGTTTGTTAGTGTTGTGAGGTATTGTTTCCAGAGAGCTGGCAGAGAGGGACATTTTATACTGCCCAGTAGTCCATTTACAGTGCATTAGGAAAGTATTCAGACCCCTTAAATATTTCCACATTTTGTTATGTTACAGCCTTAGTCTAAAATGGATGAAATAAAAAAAAAAATCCTCATCAATCTACACACAATTCCCCATATTGACAAAGGGTAAACAGGTTTTTTGAATTTTTTGCAAATTCAAATTTAAAAAATGAAATACCTTTTTACATAAGTATTCAGACCCTTTGCTATGAGACTCAAAATTCAGCTCACGTGCATCCTGTTTCCATTGATCATCCTTGAGATGTTTCTATAACTTGATTGGAGTCCACCTGTGGTAAATTCCTTTGATTGAACATGATTTGGAAAGGCACACACTTGTCTATAAGGTCCCACAGTTGACAGTGCATGTCCGAGCAAAAACCAAGCCATGAGGTCCAAGGAATTGTCTGTAGAGCTCTGAGACAGGATTGTGTCGAAGCATAGATCTGGGGAAGGTTACCAAAAAAGTGTCTGCAGCATTGAAGGTCCCCAAGAACACAGTGGCCTCCATCATTCTTAAATTATGCTAGAGATATGTTTTTTTTTGCATTGGATGTGTCACGCCCTGGTCTTAGTATTTTGTGTTTTCTATATTTATTTGGTCAGGCCAGGGTGTGACATGGGTTTATTTTGTGTTGTGTTTATGTATGGAGGTTTTTCGTAGGTTTTGGGATTGTGGCTTAGTGGGGTGTTCTAGCAAAGTCTATGGTTGCCTGAGGCAGTTCTCAATCAGAGGCAGGTGATTCTCGTTGTCTCTGATTGGGAACCATATTTAGGCAGCCATATTCTTTGAGTGTTTCGTGGGTGATTGTTCCTGTCTTTGTGTTAGTTGTCACCAGATAGGCTGTATAGGTTTTCACGTTCCGTTTGTTGTTTTTGTATTGTCGTGTTAATTCGTCATTAAATATGTATCGTATTAACCACGCTGCATTTTGGTCCGACTCTCTTTCGACGGAGGAAAACCGTAACAGGATGCATCTCAATCCACCGCATTCACCAGTGTCGCACTTCCGCATCTGCGGTGAAAGGTGGCAGAGCCAGAGCGGTGTTTCTTATGATTTATTTTTTGACTGTCCCTTTTGCCATTCATTAATGTTTTATTAAATGCGTTTCTATGGGCTTTAGTATTTAGTTGTATTTATTTATTTAACCCTTAGTTGACTGAGAACACATTCTCATTTACAGCAATGACCTGGGGAATGGTTACAAGGTAGAGGAGGGGGGATGAATGAGCCAATTGTAAGCTGGGGATGATTAGGTGACCGTGATGGTATGAGGGTCAGATTGGGAATGTAGCCAGGACAGGGTTATCGCCCCTACTCTTACGATAAGTGCCATGGGATCTTTAGTGACCACAGAGAGTCCAGGACACCTGTTTAACGTCCCATCCAAAAGATTTAGCTGAGTGCGAAACTTCAAACCAACACAAACTTAACTATGACACACAATAATGATATATATTAACAGAGTGTAATGGAAATACTCAGCTCTTTCCAGACTACACTAAATGTCTGGCTGGTTAGATCAAAGACATTGTGAAAAATAAACAATTAACCATGGACTGGGAATATGTTCATAAATAATGCATTTCGCTTTTCTCTTAGAAAATAAGTTGTAACCTTATATAGATCTTAAAGTTTTCATGCTGTGAATTGACACACAAGATATTAGCCTTTCCCCTACAGGCCACTGCCAGAGAAGAATAAAGGATTGCCAATGTCATTTGTGAATAACCAAACAAACAGAGAAACTTAGGAACAAAAGGTATATGCCAGCACATGTATTTTCTAAGTAATTGTGGGGCAAGCTCACTACCGATTTTATTAAGATCTTGTTTGTGATAGTTGGTATCTTTCTCACCCTGCTAATGGTTGCATTAAATCTTTTCAGGGCATTCATTTCAGTGGGGGCATGAATATAAGTGTCACTGATTGCATGTATCATCGTCATTACATTTCGTACAAAGTTGATATCAACAACACAATACACACTCTGAGTTGTACCAGGAGCAGGCAGCAGGCAGGGCAACACACTATCATAAATGATCGTGACATGGATATCAATTATTCATGTGAAGTTTGTGACACAAAAAAGTTGTTAATGTCCACCATACTATTTTGTATACAGTGCATTTCAATCACAGATGGCCGTAGGTTACTTAAAACAGAAAATCCATGACAATCTATCATGACTTTGGTAATTTATACTTGAATAACAGTTTAAAAAATATATATATATACAGTGCCTTGCGAAAGTATTCGGCCCCCTTGAACTTTGCGACCTTTTGCCACATTTCAGGCTTCAAACATAAAGATATAAAACTGTATTTTTATGTGAAGAATCAACAACAAGTGGGACACAATCATGAAGTGGAACGACATTTATTGGATATTTCTAACTTTTTTAACAAATCAAAGACTGAAAAATTGGGAGTGCAAAATTATTCAGCCCCTTTACTTTCAGTGCAGCAAACTCTCTCCAGAAGTTCATCTCTGAATGATCCAATGTTGACCTAAATGACTAATGATGATAAATACAATCCACCTGTGTGTAATCAAGTCTCCGTATAAATGCTCCTGCACTGTGATAGTCTCAGAGGTCCGTTAAAAGCGCAGAGAGCATCATGAAGAACAAGAAACACACCAGGCAGGTCCGAGATACTGTTGTGAAGAAGTTTAAAGCCGGATTTGGATACAAAAAGATTTCCCAAGCTTTAAACATCCCAAGGAGCACTGTGCAAGCGATAATATTGAAATGGAAGGAGTATCAGACCACTGCAAATCTAACAAGACCTGGCCGTCCCTCTAAACTTTCAGCTCATACAAGGAGAAGACTGATCAGAGATGCAGCCAAGAGGCCCATGATCACTCTGGATGAACTGCAGAGATCTACAGCTGAGGTGGGAGACTGTCCATAGGACAACAATCAGTCGTATATTGCACAAATCTGGCCTTTATGGAAGAGTGGCAAGAAGAAAGCCATTTCTTAAAGATATCCATAAAAAGTGTCGTTTAAAGTTTGCCACAAGCCACCTGGGAGACACACCAAACATGTGGAAGAAGGTGCTCTGGTCAGATGAAACCAAAATTGAACTTTTTGGCAACAATGCAAAACGTTATGTTTGGCGTAAAAGCAACACAGCTCATCACCCTGAACACACCATCCCCACTGTCAAACATGGTGGTGGCAGCATCATGGTTTTGGCCTGCTTTTCTTCAGCAGGGACAGGGAAGATGGTTAAAATTGATGGGAAGATGGATGGAGCCAAATACAGGACCATTCTGGAAGAAAACCTGATGGAGTCTGCAAAAGACCTGAGACTGGGACAGAGATTTGTCTTCCAACAAGACAATGATCCAAAACATAAAGCAAAATCTACAATGGAATGGTTCAAAAATAAACATATCCAGGTGTTAGAATGGCCAAGTCAAAGTCCAGACCTGAATCCAATCGAATCTGTGGAAAGAACTGAAAACTGCTGTTCACAAATGCTCTCCATCCAACCTCACTGAGCTCGAGCTGTTTTGCAAGGAGGAATGGGAAAAAATTTCAGTCTCTCGATGTGCAAAACTGATAGAGACATACCCCAAGCGACTTACAGCTGTAATCGCAGCAAAAGCTGGAGCTACAAAGTATTAACTTAAGGGGGCTGAATAATTTTGCACGCCCAATTTGTCAGTTTTTGATTTGTTAAAAAAGTTTGAAATATCCAATAAATGTCGTTCCACTTCATGATTGTGTTCCACTTGTTGTTGATTCTTCACAAAAAAATACAGTTTTATATCTTTATGTTTGAAGCCTGAAATGTGGCAAAAGGTCACAAAGTTCAAGGGGGCCGAATACTTTCGCAAGGCACTGTATATATACACACACACTACCGGTCAAAGGTTTTAGAACAGCTACTCATTCAAGGGTTTTTCTTTATTTGTAATATCTACGTTGTAGAATAATTGTGAAGACATCAAAACTATGAAATAGCACATATGGAATCATGTAGTAACCAAAAAAGTGTTAAACAAATCTAAATATATGTTATATTTGAGATTCTTCAAAGTAGCCAGCCTCTGCCTTGATGACAGCATTGCACACTATTGCATTCTCTCAACCAGCTTCATTAGGTAGTCACCTGGAATGCTTTACAAGTAACATGTGTGCCTCGTTGAAAGTTACTTTGTGGAATTTCTTTCCTTCTTAATAGGTTTGAACCAATCAGTTGTGTTGTGAAAAGGTAGGGGTATTTGGTAAAAAGGTCCTTATTACGGCAAGAACAGCTCAAATAAGCAATGAGAAATGACAGTCAATCATTACTTGAAGACATGAAGGTCAGTCAATCTGGAACATTTCAAGAACTTTGAAAGTTTCTTCTTCAAGTGTAGTCGCAAAACCATCAAGCGCTGTGATGAAGCTGGCTCTCATGAGGACCGCCACAGGAAAGGAAGACACATAGTTACCTCTGATGCAGAGAATAAGTTCATCAGAGCTACCGGCCTCAGGAATTGCAGCCCAAATAAATGCTTCACATAGTTCAAGTAACAGACACATCTCAACATCAACTGTTCAGAGGAGACTGGGTGAATTAGGCCTTCATGGTTGAATTGCTGCAAAGAAACCACTAATAAAGGACACCAATAATAAGAAGAGACTTGCTTGGGCCAAGAAACATGAGCAATGGACATTTTTCAAGCTGTGTCCAGTCCAGGTGGTACTTATACAGGTAGACCATTTCAAATCAAATCAAATTGTATTGGTCACATACACATGGTCAGCAGATGTTATTGCGAGTGTAAAGAAAGAAGGTGTTTAGTTTATCTGAAAGCAAGTCGTCGGTGTCCTTGACGTGGCTGGTTTTCATTTTGTAGTCCGTGATTGCCTGTAGACCCTGCCACATATGTCTTGTGTCTGAGCCGTTGAATTGCGACTTTACCTATACTTATGTTTCGCTTGTTTGATTGCCTTGTGGAGGGAGTAACTACACTGTTTATATTCGGCCATATTCCCGGGCATCTTTCCATGGTTAAATGCGGTGGTTCGTGCTTTCAGTTTTGCTAGAATGCCACCATCTATCCTTTGTTTCTGGTTAGGGCAGGTTTTAATAGTCACAGTGGGAACAAAGTCTCCTATGCACTTCCTTATAAACTCACTTACTGAATCAGCGTGTAAATCTATATTATTCTCTGAGGTTACGCGGAACATTTCCCAGTCCGCGTGATCAAAACAATCTTGAAGCGTGGATTCTGATTGGTCAGACCAGCGTTGAATGGTCCTAGTCATGGTTACATCCTGTTTGCGTTTCTGCCTATATGAGGGGAGAAGCAAAATGGAGTCGTGGTCGGATTTGTCGAATGGGGGGGTGGGGGAGGGCCTTGTATGCACCACAGAAGTTAGAGTAGCAGTGATCCTGTGTTTTGTCAGCCCAGGTACTACAATCTATATGCTGATAGAATTTAGATAGCCTTGTTCTCAAATTTGCTTTGTTAAAATCCCCAGCAACAATAAATGCAGCCCGCGGATATATGGTTTCCAGTTTGCATAGAGTCAATTGGAGTTCCTTGAGGGCCGTCGTGGTGTCGGCTTGGGGGGGATATACACCGCAGTGACAATAACTGACCAGATTTCTCTTGGGAGATATTATGGACGACAATTGACAGTATGGAATTATAGGTCCAGTGAACAGAAGGACTTGAGTTCCTGTATGTTGTTACAATTACACCATGAGTCGTTAATCATCAAAACATACTCCCCCGCCCTTCTTCTTCCCTGAGAGATGTTTATTCCTGGCTGTACCAACTCTGACAGCTTGTCCCCAGAAAGCCATGTTTCCGTGAAACAGAGTATGTTACAATCCTGGATGTCTCTCTGGAAAGCAACCTTAGCCCTAACTTTGTCTGCCTTGTTATCTAGAGACTGGACATTAGTGAGTCCAGTCTCTAGATAAGTGGTGGGGGTGGTGTGCACGCCTCCGAAGTCTGATCAGAGGGCTGCTCCGTCTCCCTCTCCTGCAGTGACATTGACTAAAAGCCAAGGCGATCCTCTCTGTCGGCGCCATCTATGGGAGGAAGGATGTCAGTATTGCGAAGCACCTGAAACCTGGTCCCGAAACCTGGTCCTTGGCGACAACAACACCAGGCTCCACAGCATCGAAGCTGTAAAACAGGAAAGACACCCAAAAAATATATGAGATCAATACAAGTAGCGCCAATCATGTTGGAGGTAAATTAAATAATCAAAATCGATTATTTACATTAAAAAATACCTAAAGTTCTATTACAAAAGTAGTTTGAAATGTTTTGGCAAAGTTTACAGGTAACTTTTGAGATATTTTGTAATCACGTTGAGCAAGTTGGAACCAGTGTTTTTCTGGATCAAACGCGCCAAATAAATGGACATTTTGGATATATATCGACGGAATTAATTGAACAAAAGGACCATTTGTGATGTTTATGGGACATATTGGAGTGCCAACAAAAGAAGCTCGTCGAAGGTAAGTCATGAATTATATTTTTATTTCTGCGTTTTGTGTCGTGCCTGCAGTGTTGAAATATGCTTTCTCTCTTTGTTTACGGAGGTGCTATCCTCAGATAATAGCGTCGTTTGCTTTCGCCAAAAAGCCTTTTTGAAATCTGACATGTTGGCTGGATTCACAACAAGTGTAGCTTTAATTTGCTATCTTGCATGTGTGATTTAATGAAAGATTGATTTTTATAGTAATTTATTTGAATTTGGCGCTCTGCATTTTCCCTGGCTTGTGGTTGACCAACTATGCTCATAATTTAACAATTTTATTCGTATTAACAGATGGTATACAAGTTTGTTACTAAGGCACATGAAAGTTCACATGTTCGAGAAGGCATTTCTGCCAAAAAAACACATTAAATAGTACCCGCAAAATACCAGTCTCAACATCAACAGTGAAGAGGCGACTAAGGCAAGAGGATGCTGGCCTTCTATGTAGAGTTTCTCTGTCCAGTGTTTGTATTCTTTGCCCATCTTAATCTTTTCTTTTTATGCCAGCCTGAGATATGGCTTTTTATTTGCAACTCTGCCTAGAAGGCCAGCATCCCGGAGTCGCCTCTTCACTGTTGACATTGAGACTGGTGTTTTTTTCCGGGTACTATTTAAATGATGCTGCCAGTTGAGGACTTGTGAGACGTCTATTTCTCAAACCAGACACTCTAATGTACGTTGTCCTCTTGCTCAGTTGTGAACTAGGGCCTCCCACTCCTCTTTCTATTCTGGTTAGAGCCAGTTTGCATCTGTTCTGTGAAGGGGTAGTACACAGTGCTGTATCTTCATTGTCACATGAGTAAACGCTGGAGAGACGAAACAGGTACGGGGAGTAAAACATTTAATAAAGACGGACATGGAACGAGACAGGAACAGCGTCAGCAAACTAATACTAAAGACAAAAACAATATAATGCAGCAGCAGGGAACAGAGCTGGGCAACTGACAAATATAGGGGAGGTAATGAACAGGTGATAAGTGAGTCCAGGTGAGTCCAATAGCGCTGATGCATGTGACGAGGGAAGGCAGGAGTGCGTGATGCAGGGCAACCCGACGTCCTCAAGCGCTAGGGGGAGGGAAGAGCGGCAGCAGACGTGACATTCATTTCTCAGAACAAGAATACACTGACAAGTTTCAGAAGAAGTGCTTTGTTTCTAGCAATTTTGAGCCTGTAGTTGAACCCACAAATGCTGATGCTCTGCTAACATAATTGCAAAAGTGTTTTCTAATGATCAATTCGCTTTTTAAAATGATTAACTTGGATTAACTAAGACAATGTGCCATTGAAACAGAGGAGTGATGGTTGCTGATAGTGGGCCTCTGTACGCCTATGTAGATATTCCATTAAGAAAATCAGCCGTTTCCAGCTACAATAGTAATTTACAACATTAACAATGTCTACACTGTATTTCTGATCTATTTGACATCATTTTAATGGAGAAAAAAAAAGTTTTTCCCCTAACTTTTGAACGGTAGTGTACTGTGTCATATATACAGTTGTTTTTCAATCACTCCACACATTTCTTGACACAAGTCATTTTTCCAACAATTGTTGACTGACAGATTATTCCACTTATAATTCACTGTATCACAATTCCATTGGGTCAGAACTGTTTGGCCATAATGACCATCATTATATTTGAAGGGAAAAGGGGGAGGCTTGCAAGACGAAGAAGACCATCCCAACCGTGAAGCATGGGGGGTGGGAACATCATGTTGCTGCAGGAGGGACTGGTGCACTTCACAAAATAGATGGCATCATGAGAAATGTAAAATCATGTGGATATATTAAAGCAACAACTCAAGACATCAGTCAGGAAGTCAAAGCTTGGTCGCAAATGGGACTTCCAAATGGACATTAACCCCAAGCAAGGTATTGGAGTGGCCATCACAAAGCCCAAACCTCAAACCTATAGAAAATGTGTGGGCAGAACTGAAAAAGCGTGTGTGAGCAAGGAGGCCTACAAACCTGACTCAGTTACACTAGCTCTGTCAGGAGGAATGGGACAAAATTCACCCAACTTATTGTGGGAAGCTACCCGAAACGTTTGACCCAAGTTAAAACCTCTTTGGTCTAGGGGGCATTATTTTCACGTCCGGATGAAAAGCGTGCCCAAAGTAAACTGCCTGCTACTCAGGCCCAGAAGCTAGGATATGCATATTATTAGTATATTTGAATAGAAAACACTCTGAAGTTTCTAAAACCGTTTGAATAATGTCTGTGAGTATAACAAAACTGATTTGGCAGGCGAAACCACGAGCACAATCCATCCAGGGAAAAAATGTTTGAGCTCAATATGTTTTCCATTAGTTTTCTATGCTAATCCCTTTTTTTATAGAAATATGATTGTAGTTCCTATGGCTTCCAATAGATGTCAACAGTCTTTAGAAACTTTGAGAAATGAAGAGGTATTCCATTGTTTTCGTCCGGTGTTGAGCATAGTATTTCCTGTCTTAAATTGTATCTATTATTTACGTTTTAGGATACAAAAGTTAGGATTAGGAACGTTGTTTGAAATGTTTGGACCAAGTTTACAGGTAACTTAATAGATAATTGAAGGGTGAGTTGAAACCGGTGTATTTCTGAATCAAACGTGCCAAATAAATGGACATTTTGGGGATATAAAGAGGACTTTATCTAACATAAGGACCATTTGTATGTTTATGGGACATTTTGGAGTGCCAACAGAAGAAGATCTTCAAAGGTAAGGCATGAATTATATCGTTATTTCTGACTTTTGTGTAGCACCTGCCTGGTTGAAATATGATTTTCATGTGTTGGTATGCGGGGCGCTGTCCTCAGATAATAGGTGGTCTGCTTTCGCAGTAAAGCCTTTTTGAAATCTGACACTGTGGCTGGATTAACAAGAAGTTAAGCTATATATTGATGTATAACACTTGTATGTTCTATGAATTCTTATTATGAGTATTTCTGTTTTTGAATTTGGCGCCCTGCAATTTCACTGGATGTTGTCAAATTGATTCCGCTAAAGGGATTGACACGCAAAGGGGTCCATAAGAGGTTTTCAACAATTTAAAGGCAATGCTACCAAATACTAATTGAGTTCATGTAAATGTATGACCCACTGGGAATGTGATGAAAGAAATAAAAGCTGAAATAAATCATTCATTCTCTCTACTATTATTCTGACATTTCACATTCTTAAAATAAAGTGGTGACAGAGATGACTAAAAACTGAGTTTAAATGTATTTAGCTAAGGTGTATGTAAACTTCCAACTTCTTTAAAAAAAATGTTTTTACCCCTTTTTCTCCCCGATTTCGTGGTATCCAATTGTTGTAGTAGCTACTATCTTGTCTCATCGCTACAACTCCCGTACGGGCTCGGGAGAGATGAAGGTTGAAAGTCATGTGTCCTCCGATACACAACCCAACCAGCCGTACTGCTTCTTAACACAGCGCGCATCCAACCCGGAAGCCAGCCGCACCAATGTGTCGGAGGGTACACCGTGCACCTGGCAACCTTGGTTAGCGTGCACTGCGCCTGGCCCGCCACAGGAGTCGCTGGTGCGCGATGAGACAAGGACATCCCTACCGACCAAGCCCTCCCTAACCGGGCGACGCGGCAGGGAGTTGTAGCGAACCCAGGGACTCTGATGGCACAGCTGGCACTGCAGTACAGCACCCTTAACCGGTGCGCCACCCCGGAGGCCTAAATATAAATTATACAACAATGCCAATTTTTTCTATTAACTCTGAAACTATTTACTTTTTTCACAAGTACCACCAGTTTGACAATAAAACATTGACAACAAATACGTATTGGCATAGTAAAAAAAAAAAGAAGTTTGTAAACACCAATGGTATTCACTAAGTTGATGGTTTGTATTTATGATAATGTTTTACAGCTTTGTCATTTACTTTTAAATCATATTTTTCAATTATTTCATATATTTTATATGTGATACGTCCACATGGAGGGCCAGAGACTATTACAGACACCTGTGATAATCTTAACTACCCAAAAGGGCCATCAGATGTCTTGTGATAGATTACATAAATGTTTCCAGTAATGCCCTTAATTTGCAACCCTAATCGGGTAGGATTGGTGGGGATATGACGTAAACGTCTAGCAAACAAAACACTGTGTGTTCCGAATCATATTATGGACAACTTTTGTAATTTAGCTAATTAGCAACTACTTAGCTAGCATGTTAGCTAACCCTTTAACTACTTAGCTAGAAAATCTTATGGTGGACAAAATAAATAATAATTTTTGAATGAGTAATTTATGTCTATTTCACAATGTTTGTGATAGTGTGTTGGGCAGGGAGCAGGGGGAAGTTTCCCGCCTGTCCGTCACCATGCTGTCAGAGCGCTATCTGTGCCAGACGCCCACGGCCCTACAGCACCACAGAGACACGTTCCAGGATCCAGGAACGCCGCGGGAAACAGAGCAGGATTCCGGGAGAGGTGTGACAACGTCATGCAGAGCACACACACTCTCAGACACCAGTACCAACACAAAGACACCACACAAATGTCACTCTGCCACTCCTACACCAAACAGACGCTTTTAGAACTACATAAAGGCTGATATGGTGTCACATATGGGTGGGGGCTCATATTTCATGACTGAGTTCAAACTAAACTTCAATTGTATTGATAAAAGGAATGTTCAATTGTGGGAATATTACGTAAAGTAGAGGACAGTATTTGATAGAGCTAGTAGTTTTGATCCAAATTAAATGAGTGGCATGCTGTATCTGTAACAGATCCATGATATCCAATGAGAGGCAGATTCATGAGATTCAAGAGAGAGGGAGATCGAATGAGTGAAGAAGTTATGGTTTAGCCTGTATGTATGGGCACATACTCCCAAGCCTGGCTACTATACCACTTTAAAGCAGTGGCAGCAGCAGCAAGCTGTGATGAGAGCCAGAACTGGGTGGTCTAAAAGGCCAGACAGAGCCGTAATGTCAGTCTCTCTGATAATATCTCACCCACTCGCCTGCCCCATCTCTTTCTGTGTGTGTGTGTGTGTCTTCCCTCTCTGATGAATCAGGCCAAATCTTCACCAGCTTGCCTGCTTGTTTGTTTGGGATTTATTTGCATCTCCCAAAAAAGAGTAAAAACAATCAAGTGAAAAACAGCCATGTTGTTCAATATTTGGAAGACTTGAGACTGTCTACTCAAATATTGCCCCATGGCTGTTAGGAGTTGAGAGAGGAACAGGACTTACAGTGAGACTGACAGTGAGATCTCTGTCACAGCCCAACGGTCTATTTATCTGTCTGTCTGCTGGTTTATCTGACTGTCAAATTATCTCCCTCCGCAAACATCGTGGCAGGAGCAGCATGTAAATAATATGCCCAGAAGTCACGTGTTCTGGCTCTTAGGGTTTCCTTATTCATTTCCATCGGTCCATCCAGAGTGGTGCATTAACCTAGGGTCTATGTCTGCACCCCCACGGAAATATAATTAGCATAATACAAAAAGATAGAGATATCTGTTTTTTGAATGGGCTGTGTGTCAATCCACCACATCCGCCAATGGCGGAACTTATAATTGAAATGATGTTTTTCACAGATGTTTATGAATTAATTAAACATGAAAAGCTTAAATATTTTCAGTCAATAAGTATTCAAGAACTTTGTTCTAAATAAGTTCAAGAGTAAAAATGTGCTTAACAATTCAAATAACAAATTGCATGGACTCACTCTGTCTGCAATATTAGTGTTTAACATGATTTTTGAATGACTACCTCATCTCTACCCCACACATACAATTAGTATCTATAAAGGCCCCTCAGTTTAAGCAGGGAATTTCAAACACAGATTCAACCACAAAGACCAGGGAGGTTTCAAAAAATAAATAAAAGGAAACAGGAAAAACTACTACTATAGAAAGCACAGAAAAATTCACAAAAAAAGATGAGATTCAGCTGAATGTGATTCCAAATCCTTGTTTACACCTGGTGGAGGCTGCTGAGGGGAGGACGGCTCATAATAATGGCTGGAACAGAGCATACGGAATGGCATCAAACACATGGAAACCATGTGTAATGGTATTTCCTACCATTACACCTATTTTGATCCAGCCATTACCACAAGCCGTCATCCACAATCAAGGTGCCACCTACCTCCTGTGCTAATGGCAGATGGGTAAAAAAAAGCAGACAATGAATATCCCTTTGAACATGGTGAAGTTATTAATTACACTTTAGATGCTGTATCAATGCACCCAGTTACTACAAAGATACAGGCATCCTTCATAACTCAGTTTCCAGAGAGGAAGGAAACCACTCAGGGATTTCACCATGAGGCCAATGGTGACTTTAAAACAGTTAAATAGTTTAATGGCTGTGATTGGAGATAACTGAGGGTGGATCAACAACATTCTAGCTACTCCACAATACTAACCTCAATGACAGAGTGAAAAAAAGGAAGACTGTACAGAATAGAAATATTCCAAAATATGCTTCCTGTTTGCCATAAGACACCAAAGTAAAACTGCAACTAAAAAATTGGAAGAAATAAACTTTATACAGCACGTTATGTTTGGGGCAAATCCAACACAATACATCACCAAGTACCACTTCATATTTTCAACTATTGTGGTGGCTGCATCATGTTATGGGTATGCTTATCATTGGCAAGGACTAGAGAGCTTTTTAGGATAAAAAGAAACAGAATATAGCTAAGTACAAACAAAATCCTAGAGGAAAAACTGGTTTAATCTGATTTCTATCAGACACTGGGAGACAAATTCACCTTTCAGCAGGACAATAACCTAAAACACAAGGTCATATACACTGGAGTTGATTACCAAGATGACGTTGAATGTTCCTGAGTGGTCTATTTACATATTTGACTTAAATAGGCTTGAACATCTGACAAGACTGAAAAATGTCTTTCTAACAATGATCAACAACCAACTTGACAGGGCTTGAATAATTTTTTAAATAATAATGTTCAAATATTGTACAATCCAGGTGTGCAAAGCTCTTAGAGACTTTCCCAGAGGTGATTCTAACATGTATTGACCTACCAGTGTGAATGCTTATGTAAATGGCATACCTGTATTTCTGTATTTTATTTTCACTACATTTGAAAACATTTTCACAGAACTACTTTTCCCTTTGTCATTGTGGGGTATTGTTGTAGATTGTTGAGAAAAACATCTATTGATTCGCAATATGTGCCATACAGGAATTCATCATAAAACATTTTAAACTGATGCAAACAAATAAAAACAGTAACTCACACTGAACAGCCTTTATGGTGATTTAAATTATTTGGCAAAATGGTTTAACCAGAATCAATTATTTTTATACAAGCCACAATGAAGCCGTACCCAACTGTGTGTGTATTGGGTACCGGCCAGAGCATCAATTTCAGTTCCATTTAACTTCAGAAATGGTTGCTAAGGAGTTGGTGTATTGACCAAACATCTCAATCACTGCTACTCAGTGAATTGGCATGAATTGTCACAACCACTTTATTCATTGCCCGTGACATAAGCACAAGATTTGACCTGTGTAAATAGACACCCTCTATGCTAACCCAGAGAAACCGTTACAGTCACTTGAAAAACCCCAAAGAGTTTCCAGTCAACCCATTTGTCTGCCTCTCGCTTCAATTAGGTATATCAGACAAGCCGCTTCACAAGCCTGGCCTTATTCCAGACTACAGTACATCCAAGCCTCTTCCCTAGCCGTACTCCTTACTTTACAGTACAGCCAGGCCTGTATTGGGTGATAATATTGAAACAATGAATATTGTGCTGTAACAGAGTTGTCATTTTCACAAAAGCTGTGCACTATACCAAAAGGAAAGGTAAACCATTTCAAGTTGTTCCACTGTAAATGTCCACGCAAACCCCAGGAGTTGACAGTGGCTTTCAGTGTTTAGGTAGGCAATGTCACACCAGCATTGTCTACTTTCATAGGCCTATGTTTTCTTTCCTTCTTGGGGAAATTTGGGCTTGTTTTTTATCGTGTCTGGGGCATTTCTAGGAGAGTGAGATGTGTTTCACACAAGTGCCCAGGATGGAGGCAGGTCAGGGTTTTTCCCGCTGAATGATTCCGGTGTTTTGATGATGGGGAGGGGGGGGGGGGATTTAACAGCAATTCTTTGGGCATAACTGAAAGAACTGACCAGACACAATGGCTTCAAATGATTCCTCTCAACATGAATTTGAAGATGGAGCAACTATTAACTACATGGTGACATTCAACCGGAATATAGTGAAAAGCATTCTAAACAAATATTTGGATTTAGATAACATTAGAAGCTCATCTACAGTCGATGACAGCACCAAGAGGGCAGATGAGAAATACGGTGCTTAGCTAAGTAAATTACTGAAACCCATATTGTGTACTGCTTGCTAACATACTATGGTGTTACAGTGGGGGAAATCAAATTATTTTGCTAGCTTAACTAACAATGTAGTTAGACAACTACTGGTAGCCATACATGACTAAAAATAGACATTTTGTATCTCGATTGTAAAACCTCTTCTCTTTTAGTTGTAGATATGGCTAGTTACTAAACAGCAAGTTACAATGTTACAACCAGCCCCCTAAAGCTAGGAGGTTTACCAGCAAATGTTAGCACATGACAGGAGTTGGCTAGCCCGATAGTAGCCTGGCACCTGCTAACTTGTTAGGCTCCACGCTTTGCATTTGTAACTTGTTAGTAAACGTGTCGGATCAGCAAGTGTAAACAATTTTAAAAGCTAGCTATGTAACATAATTGACAAGGGTTGAGATTGGTTATGATTATGACCTTGGATGCATTTCGATCACAAAATTAAAGGCAGGATAGGATTCCCAACAGATGTAAATTATAGGTATTGCATATCCAGCTAAGATTACTAGCAATCAGTTAGGAGAAACCAGAAGCTGGTTTTACGATAAAAAAATACTAAGCATGCCTGATAGACATGGCTGTAGGTAGATACTGTCTGCCTAGGCTCATTTGTATAGTCTGGTCACTGTGCAAAGTTTGAGGGTTATACACCCATTTCTTTTTATTAGGCTAGATAATGTTGTACATGTCATCTCTGTGCCTGTACACATGTATGCATGTTCAACTAGTGTTCCGTAATGTTGATGTTATGCTGGCACAACTCAAATGTTGCTCAAATTGTACAAACTCATTTTGTTCGTTTTTTTTGTCCTACTGACAACCTGGGCATATTCCTGGAGTAGTTACAGAAACAGAATTCCTTTGCCTGCGTGTGTCATTGTAGCTGGACTGAATCCCTCTCGAGGGATTAGACATTATGCTTGATTTCAATCAGATGACTCATTAGGAGCTGATTGGCAGTTTGATCATAACACTCTTCCCACAGCTTTGCAAGTATTCCCTGAACTTACTGTATGTTTCTATGGAATGGCAAATTCATCATGAGCACCTCTCCCATCATCTGCTGATCACCAGTTCTCTTAGCTACAGATTGCTCCAACAGATAATGTGATTTAACCAAATACTTGTAGGTATCCATTACTGGAGTTACCGGAGAGGTACTGTTTGGTGTAGCTTAGAGAGTTTTGGACCAACCTTAGCGATGTCTTTTTCATCCTGGATTCAGGGAATCAGGAGTCTCGCAAAATGTCTGTGTCCAGTTTCAGGGGGTTAGTTAGAATTTTAAAAAAGCTCCATCATGAACAAAAATACTTATTATAATCCAACAATATGTGCGCCGCCATTGTGTGTTATCGTGTGTTTGTATGCATGTGTCTATGTTTGTGTTGCTTCACAGTCCCCACTGTTCCATAAGGTGTATTTTATCTGTTTTTTAAATCAAATTTTACTGCTGGCATGAGTTACTTGATGTGGAATAGAAATCCATGTAGTCATGGCTCTATGTACTACTGTGCACCTCCCATAGTTTGTTCTGGACTTGGCGACTGTGAAGAGATCTCTGGTGGCAAGTCTTGTGGGTTATGCATGGGTGTCCGCGCTGTGTGCCAGTAGTTCAAACAGACAGTTCGGTGCATTCAACATGCCAATACCATGCCAATACCTCTAGCCACAAGCAGACCATATACGTCATCAGAGTGTGCAGCTGAACCTTGTATGCTGGAAACACTCGGTTTGTTATTTTTGATTCAAACAAAATCGATATTCATTAAATATGAATATCGAACTTGTTTATTCTTGGATTCCGTGACACGGTTAGCTTTTAACAGCTAGGACGGCAATTTCTTGTCCCGGAATCCCGCTTAACAGACAGGTTGAAGCCTGCTTGACAGAGATGCTAAGCTGCTAGTCATCAAGTTATCGAAGTTGGTACCAGATGAGTTTTGCAATGGAGCCCTCTTTATTTCTGGAGAAATAAATCAAGGGTTCCAGCTCTGTGGGAGCTGTATCTACTATACCTTGTTTTGGGACAAACCGGATCACTCAAAGTTCCAGTGTGGCAATTGTTTGAGGATTATAGACATGAGCGCTCTTCGTTGATCATGCAGGTCGCCAGCCTACGTAAGAAACTGGGGAAAATGCAGAGTGGAATGTTTACATGTTCTACACCGGTGGCTGGACGGCGTTTGCGCTTGTTGGACGCATCTCCGCCGTTTGTCGTAATTCGACTGGCCGGTGTTGCCCGGAGCTCCCCCATCTGATAGCAGATTTGAAGGAGCACAGAAAAAGGAGCAAGGCAATCAACAATGGATATGCATATGACAAGCCTTGGAAGCCAAAGACATCGGACTCCTGCAAAGCAGCCTACACTCCCAACGAGAGGCCCGGAGCGGATATAAACAACGAATAGTTTCACCGTCCTGGAGCCTGATTTTCCTGCACCTTCGCCACTGAGATTGCCTGTGTCTGCGGCCGCAGTGCTTACTTCTACGATTTCAAAGTCAACGTCGGCAACCTTCCGTCCCTGCTCTGGATCGAGCGGGGCTTCATCTGTCGGCGGCCTGCACCTGGCACCGGGAGCAACGGACTCAAGTTATCTTGTCTCTCGCCCATCCATAAACGGTACTCCGAATACTGTGAAGCATGGGAGTGGATAGATTTCCTCGTCCTTCTCACCAGCTGTGATTTTGGGCAGCTCCATGGTAAGAAACGTGACCGTTCCTGGTGTGAAAACAATGTCCTATCCCGGAGCTTGAGTAAATGAAATTACTAAGCTGCTCCCGAATGTCCTACGCCAGCACATGGAAATCAATTCTATCGTAGTCCATGTGGGTTTTAATGACATTATGAAGGGCAGCTCTGAACAGTTGATATTGGATTTTAACGAGCTGATTGACTCTCTGCTAAACACTGACAAAAAACACATCATATCTGGCCCTCTCTGAATCGTGGCATTGATTCTCTTTAGCAGCATTCTTTCTCTTCACATTGCATCTGGTCAAACACAATGTTTTCCAAAAGTTTACTAAGAGTTGGTAACAGGCTGATTGGTCGGCTATTTGAGCCAGTGAAGGGGGCTTTACTATTCTTAGGAAGGGGAATAACTTTTTCTTGCCTCCAGGCCTGAGGGCACACACTTTCTTGTAGGCTTAAATTGAAGATATGGCAAATAGGAGTGGCCATATCGTCCGTTATTACCCTCAGTAATTTTCCATCCACGTTGTCAGACACCGGTGGCTGGTCATTGTTGATAGACAACAATCATTTGTTCACCTCTTCCACACTTAGTTTACGGAATTCAAAATTACACTGCTTGTCTTTCATAATTGGGTCAGATATACTTGCATGTGTAGTTTCAAAGTTAGTTTCTGGCATGCCATGCCTAAATTTGCTAATCTTGCCCATGAAAAAAATAATTATGTAGATGGCAATATCAGTGCGTTTTGTGATGAATGAGCCATTTGATTCAATTAATTATGGAGCGGAGTTTGCCTTTTTGCCCAAAATTGTATTTAAGGTGCTCAAAAGCTTTTTTACTATCAATCTTTGTCATTTGTCTTTGTTTCATAGTGTAGTTTATTATTTTATTCAGTTTACTCACATGATTTCTCAATTTGCAGTATGTTTGCCAATCGGTTGTACAGCCAGACCTATTTGCTATCACTTTTGTCTCATCCCTCTCAACCATACAATTTTTTCAGTTCCTCATCAATCCACTGGGATTTAACTTCTTTGGGATTATCGGGCAGTATTGAGTAGCTTGGATAAAAAAAATCCCAGAGGAAACTGCCTGTTACTCAGGCCCAAAAGCTAGAATATGCATATAATTAGTAGATTTGGATAGAAATCACTCTGAAGGTTCTATAACTGTTTGAATAATGTCTGTTTGTAGTTTTTCAAGTCATTCCCTATCGAACATACAGTGTCTATGGGGTCATATTGCACTTCCTAAGGCTTCCACTAGATGTCAAGAGTCTTTAGAGCTTGGTTGAGGCTTCTACTGTGAAGGGGGAGAGAAAGCGAGCTGTTTCAACCAGGTGTCTGGCAGAGTACCATGAGCTGATCACGCACACTCCCGTGAGAGGTAGCTTCATTCCATTGCATTTCTAAAGAAAAACGGAATTCTCTGGTTGGAACATTATTGAAGATTTATGTTAAAAACATCCTAAAGATTGATTCTATACATCGATTGACATGTTTCTACGAACTGTAATATAACTTTTTTGACATTTTGTCTGAACAAGTGATCGCGCATTATGCATTTGGATTACTGGGCTAAACGCGCAAACAAAAGGAGGTATTTGGACATAAATTATGGACTTTATCGAACAAAACAAACATTTATGGTGGAACTGAGATTCCTGTGAGTGCATTCCGATCAAGATCATCAAAGGTAAGTGAATATTTATAACGCAATTTCTGACTTTTCTGACACCTCTCCTTCTTTGGAAAATGGCTGGATGTTTTTCTGTGACTAGCGCTGACCTAACATAATCGCAAGGTGTGCTTACGCCGTAAAGCCATTTCGAAATCTGACACAGCAGTTGCATTAAGGAGAAGTTTATCTATATTTCCATTTCCATAACACTTGTATCTTTTATCAATGTTTATTATGAGTATTTCTGTAATTTGATGTGGCTCTCTGCACTTTCACCGAATGTTTGTTTGAGACAATGCATTTCTGATAATAACACACCAATTTCAAATGAGGTTTTTGGACATAAAGATTAACTTTATCGAACAAAACACATTTATTGTGTCACAAGATGTCCCGTGAGTGCCATCTGATGAAGATCATCAAAGGTTATTGATTCATTTAATTGCTATTTCTGTTTTTTTGTGAGCCCTCTCCTTGGCTAGAAAATGGCTGTATGGTTTCTGTGACTAGTTGCTGACCTAACATAATCGTTTGGTGTTCTTTCGCCGTAAAGCCTATTTGAAATCGGACACTGTGGCTGGATTTACAAGAAGTTAATATCTTTAAAATGGTGTAAAATACTTGTATGTTTGAGGAATTGTAATTATGTGATTTTTGTTGTTTCACTGGCTGTTGGCGAGGTGGGACGCTACCATCCCACATATCCCAGAGAAGTTAACCGTTTTTACAGTCATTTTCTTAATAGGTGCATGCTTATTAGTAACTGAGATAAGCAATTTCATTAATGTGTCAAGTGCAGCGTGTGGATGCTAGTCATTACAAACCACAGACCAACAAATATTATTCACATCAACAACATAGGAATCACTACAGAACTTGTCTACTATATTGTGATCACTATATCTGATGGATTTGGATAATGCTTTCAAACAAATTTCTGCAGCATTAGTAAAGATGTGATCATTACATGTTAATGATTTCATTCCTGTACTGTTAGTAACTACCCTAGTAGGTATATTGATAACCTGAACCGGGTTGCAAGGCACTAGTTACAGTTTGAAGCTTTCTCTTGAGTGGGCAGCCTGATGAAAGCCAGTCAGTATTTTAATCACCAAGAAAGTATACCTCTCTATTGATATCACATACATTATCAAGCATTTCACACATGTTCTAGATACTGACTGTTAGCACTTGGTGGTCTATAGCAGCTTCCCACCACAATGGGTTTAGGT
This sequence comes from Oncorhynchus kisutch, assembly GCF_002021735.2. Lineage (NCBI taxonomy): Eukaryota > Metazoa > Chordata > Actinopteri > Salmoniformes > Salmonidae > Oncorhynchus > Oncorhynchus kisutch. Next base: position 42,589,125 of record NC_034181.2, on the reverse strand, counting down.
AATGCAGATTAACCTGTAGCCATATTACTTCAACAGTATTTAACATGAGATCCTCTCTAAGCTTTATCGGAATATGGTTCTGAATTTTCACAGAATCACCTCCACCTTTGGTATTTCTGTATTTTCTGTAGATCTTATAACCATGTATTGCTACCACTGTTATATCAAAGGTATTATCTAAGTGAGTTTCAGAGATTGTCAGAATATGAATGTCATCTGTTCCTAGAAAATACTGATTTCATGAACCTTGTTTCTAAACCTCTCTGCGCACGGAACCCGGTAGCGGGCTGAAATTCGACAACATATGATGATCGCTACATAAATAGTCATATTGAACATTCATGAAAATACAAGTGTCTCACATGTTTCGAAAGCCTAGAATCTTGCTAATCCAACTGCGTTGTCAGATTTTAAAAAGGATTTACTGCGAAAGAATACGATGCGATTATCTGAGGATAGAGCCCCATAAAAAACAACTATTTCAACCAGCACAGGCGTAACAAAATCACAAACTGCAATAAAATAAATGGTTTACCTTTGACGATCTTCCTCTGTTTGCAATCCCAATGCTCATTGTTACACAATGAATGTTTTTTTGTTTGATAAAATCAATTTTTATAGCCTAACACAAAACATTTTGCGAACCGCTTGTGTTGTGAATTCCGTCTCATTCCATTTTCGACGACACATTCGAGGTAAATACACACACAGAACATGACTTTTCTAGTCATGTTTGGTTTCATTGTAATCAACTGGTTTGTTTGTAACACAACCAAACATGATGGGTCATTTCGCGGGACGCATTGACTGAAAGAAACCGATTTGAAGACAACAGGTAATGACATCATTGTGCATTAATGATTTGCCTGCTGTTTCGTTGATTGACTGTATTTTAACCCAATGACCACTGATCGTCTTGAAATCTTGCTGGGTAGATAGCCAATGAGCTGAGGTAAACGGCAATATGTAATGTTTATGTGTTGGAAGACCAACCCATGTAGTAAACTCCGGCGTAAAGAGGTTCATTCGCCATTGACGATTCATACCGGAAGGAGCAACGCATGTTGAAAGCGCATATTCAGCTGTTTATATATCAATCAGTATGGCGACTAAGTCAGGGAAAGCTAAATCTAAGTCTAGATATACAGATGTACACACAATTTTAGAAGAAATTGATCGAGGACGATTAATTTAGCGATTCCCAAATGGAGGAATATTTTTTGAACGGAGACGACATCGTTTTGGACTGGTAAGTTCTTCTCATGCTAATGACGTTGTTTGAAATTATATAAAATATTATTTGTGAAATGAAATAGCCTATTTGAGGCTGTTGAGGGGATGGCAGGCCCACAACAATGGCCAAAGTGAAATGGAGACAGTAGATACAGCTGGTCTGTTGTAATATAATAAACACAGTAGATCTAGCTGGTCTGTCATAATATAATAGAGACAGTAGATCTAGCTGAAATGTCATAATATAAATGAGACAGTAGATCTAGCAGGTCTACAATAATATATTCAACCTTATGTTCCCTGTACTCTATATATATATATATATATATATATATATATATATATATATATATATATATATATATATATATATATATATATATATATATATATATATCTGTTTATTATACCTGTTGATACAGGGCTCATATGTGAAACTATTCTAACTGAACATTTTCTTTCACAGTGACACTGACTCCGAATGGGAGCCCCCAGTGCCAAGGTGGCCATCCCCCACTGAAGCTGGTTCGTCCAGCTCCTGCCACAAGTGGTGTTCATCTGCCCAAATGTATATCTGCAGGCATGAATGTGCTATTGCACCTGGCATCAGCAGCATAATATTGTGGAGAGGACTGAGGGTTTTCCAAATATTGAAAGTGTTGTTTTGTAAATGTGTATATTTTATTTCATGTTATTTCTCAATTTTTTTGGGGGGGGGTGTTAGAATAACATTTTGGTATTTTGTATATAGTTATTCCATTCAAAATGTATAACTTCACCAATTTTGCCACTTGGGTACATTTGGGCTACTTGTGTGGGACACCTGGGCGACTTCATGATAAAAAAACACTCATTTTGGAAGTTATCATTCTGAAACTTTGCAGAAGTACTGTTGCCCTCTTATGTTTTTCACTGAAATTGTCCCCATCATCCTGTCTGAATGGTTGTTTTATCTTGTTCATTTTAAAGATGATACAACAATAAAAATAAAAACGTATATTTTTTTTCATTGTATTATCTAAACCAGATCTATTGTGTTATATTCTCCTACATTCAATTCACATTTACACAAACTTCCGAGTGTTTTCTTTCAAATGGTACCAAGAATATGCATATCCTTGGTTCTGAGCCTGAGCTCCAGGCAGTTAGATTTGGGTATGTCTTCAGGCGGAAATTGAAAAATGTAGAGGGGAGCTCTAAGACGTTTTTAAGCTACACATGACAATGTGTGCAATTTTTTTCACTTTTCTGGGATACTTGATTGTTTTTCTTACTTTACTGGGAAGCTTAGCAGAGGTAGACATGCTCTGTTATTTTTATTAGTGCAGGGTGAGCTGCACACAGTGAACTTCATACTAGGACACACCACCTCAGTGCTAACCATATTATTCTGGTTCATAGGCATACAGTATGATTACTGCTTATAATAGCTGTAGGATCAGCATTGTGTCTTCCAACACCCCTAAGATAATGTGCATCTGCTGAAGCATTATACAGCTCAGCGACACAATGGTAGGGATTAAATGAGCTGGACTTGGTCAGTGATAAATCATTGTCTGAAAGCAACCTTATAATGATGTGAAAGGATCCAGGAACCCAAATGATTTGGGTGGATACCATCCTTCTTATAATATGAGCTTTGTTTCCAGAAGGTATCACATTAGTCAATAAATGTTACACCCACAGAACTGAAACAGTTATGGAGGGCTAAAAGTTTGCTGAACCATTTAATGCCACGATTTAGGGAGGGCAGAGGGCCAGATAATATAGGGCGTTTGTTGGTGTCAAGTAGAGACCCAATCAGTTCTTTAAAATCCATCTTCAGCTGTTCTGAGCTGCCCTTTATAATGTCCTTTGACCCCACATGAACTATGACAGTATCAGCCCCCAGTGACTGACTCACAGCCTTGGAAAGCAACCTGGTGATATTCTGAACTTTTGCCACAGGAAAACACAAAATATTTACTCCAGGTATATATATATTCCCCACCATCGAACTCCCTATCACAATCTCCAGAATGATCTGGCCTCTTCGTGTCTCGAAGCAGATTGCGAGGCCAGAGCTGCAGAACTCACCTGATTAGAAGGCTGCTGAGATGCCAAAGGGACAGAGCTCTGATCCAGAGAGCACGGCCCAGCAGAGGGGTGCCGCGGTGGTCCAGGCTGTGCCCAGGCAGTTGATTGACTAGGACAGGGAGAGGTAGCTGGAGGGGCATCCACAGTCATGGATGGAACACCCAAGCCCCCGGCAGAAGACAGCTGGTACACGGGCTCAAAGCGATTTGAAAGTCTTAAGTCCGGACACGGGGGAAGAAGGCAGGCGCACCGAGCTGTCTTATGCTGAGCCACACACTGGTTGCATTTACACAGGCAGCCCAATTCTGATATTCGTATACTAATTGATCTTAATCACATCAGATCTTTTTCAGAACTGATCTGATTGCTCAAAATATAAGAATTGGGCTGCCTGTGTTAAAACAGCCATAGTCCTTTATCTGGCTTTGGTACACTGGCAGTGGTGGGCTGGGGAATCTGAGATTCTTGGTGCAAATGGGAGTGAACGGCCAGCTGGATAAGAGTCTGCCGAAAGTGGTATAGGGCTCCTTAACCACCAACTGTTTGGTCCTCTTGCAGAAGGTTTGCTGGTACTGCATGTCTCCTGGAAAGACATGGTTGTGGTTTAGAATTTTATGCTTTTTGTGGAGGGGATGTAAGGCAGCATGCCTTTGTTCGTAAAGGTATCAACCGAATGGAACCGGCTAGCGAATGGTTTGTGGAAAATGAGGGGACATTGGGAGCTGCTTTTGAGACAAATCGAATGGCCTGCGGCGCTAAAGAAGGTGTGAAAAGTTTTAAGAAAGCAGTTATTTTACAGCATTAATGGTTGTGTATGGGAGATTGAGCAGAAATGCCACCTCAGACGTTCTCATACACAACAATACATTTACTGTCTTAGCACAACAACAGACAACCTTCCTTATCTCAAAGTACTGTCTGTAAACTGCCCCAGCCCATTGAGAGATCATTATTTTCAATAGTAGCCCTTTGCAGGGGAATTTTGTATACATGTCTTTGTATTGTGTTTTGAGAATCTGCAGAGAGAAGAATTAGGTAGTTGTGTCATTACTGTTGTAGTCTTGATTTTTATACCTTTCAGTGTCACTTGCAGGTTTCTGACTAAATTGATTATTGGTCTGGTAAGTACTCTGTGGTCCTCAGGCTACCTCTAACCACATGTAACCCCATAACAAACCATAAAAAACTACCCAATTCATGTTAACGTCCTTCTTATACCAGCTGTGACTGGCTGAGAACCACAGGATGTTGGTGGTGCCTTAATTGGGGAGAACGGGCTCGTGGTAATGACAGGAGCAGAATCAGTGGAATGGTATCAAATGCATCAAACACATGGTTTCCAGGTGTTGGAGGCCATTCCATTTGCTCCATTCCAAACATTATTATAAGCCGTTCTCCCCTCCTGTCCAACTAATCAACCATAGACGATTTGCACACGTTCATCAGAGTGAGTTAGCTATATCGACAATACTATTTTTAGTACCTGTTGACTGTTTTCTAGACAAGGTTAGAATAGATGGCTACCAAATTGAGACTCTTACAGTATTTGGTAAAATTAGCTATTTTAAGTTAGCTAATGTCAGTCAAAGTACAAACACACATGTTAATTCTGTTGAAGGTAGCTATGAGTCTAGCAGTGACTACTGTGGCATAGGTGAAATTTATTGACTATGTGTATACCAAGAGATTGCTTAAGCTGATGGCTTTTAGAGTTCAATACAGGACTGCAACATTAGCTAGCTAACTTACCCAGCTCTGCTAGCAAGCTAGCTAACGCTGTGGTTACCTCTAATTGAGAATCTTCTGTTTTGTTGTGAAGAAAAAGTTCAGACTGAAAATGCCTTTAATAATCTACGGTCCCAGCATCCTTCTTGATAGCCGCAAGCCACTGGCAGAATCAGGGTGAATCTATTTTAGGTATCATTGTGAAAGATAACTCATTTTTGTGCTAGTTCGTAATTAGCACACAACACCGGATAGGAATGATGACAAAACAAATCTTACCTAGAGAAGTACTGACATTACTGTGTGCTGGTCATTTGAAGCAGTTTTGCCAACTCCTCAGTAAGGAAAGTAGCTATTGGCTGTCCTAAAATTCACTAGTCGCTAAATGACGTCATCACCGAATTTGCATAACTGGCCATGTGCATGTAATTGTGATGAATGCTGTAGGAGAGAGGAATAACGTTGTGGGAGAGACAAAAAGTGAGTATAAAATACCCTAAATATGTTTAGAACTACAAATGAACTTTCTTCTGTCGATTCTTGTTTTTTTTATGTCACAATTCCAACCCTCCTCCTTTATCTGGGCTTGGGACTGGCAAAAGTTACCCAAAAGAGACACTCTGGCAGAGTTACTTTGTTTTATTTAATTTTTTATATATAATATTTTTGTTTTTTAGTTTAGTTTTCTTAATTTGGTTTGGTTTTTATCCTTATGGTCCACAACAAGTCTACAACAAGTCACAGTAAAACATGAACATTTTTAACCATAACATTTTTTTACATGTTTTTTTGTAAACAATCTACATTTAACAATCTAAATGGACCAAAAAGAGACAATAGAAAAAACTGTCAATGGCAATGTGAAAAAATTATGGTAACTAGTTCAGGTTAATTCTTTTTTTTAAATGTAAGCCAGGGTGGTACAGTCAGAGGCGGCTTCCCGCATGCGCGATTCATTTGCAGACTGGACTGGGAGGGGTGAGCATCTCCTGATCTGACTGCAGCTGGGAGGGACTGCTGCGCGAGAACTGGGCTGCCTGTGAGTGCTTTGTGACGGGTGTGGCCCACGGCAGAACGGTAAGAACGATACGTGCTTTCACGTCAGAGTCTCCAAAAGTCTCCAATAACACCAGAAAAAGTCGAAGGATTTGTTGCTAGTCGCTTTTTTGAAAATGTGTTGCTAGAGGGGCCTGAATGCTCACTAAATATAGCGACAAAGTTGCTAAGTTGTCAACACTGGTTTGAAGTAAACAGAGCCATTATTCATGTTTGAGCACACCCCCTCTACCTAGCGGGCGGTATCAGGATTCGCTATGAATGCTGGACTTTGTGGTTCACTATGAGCAGAGGTATACAAATGGAGTGGAAACTTCCCGATTCTACTAGTGAAATGAAAATGTGCTAGTTCTAGCTTAAAAAAAAAAGAAATCACCTTCATTTAAATTACAATGATGACCTACCCCTGCCAAACCCGGACAACGCTGGGGCAATTGTGCACTTCCCTATGGGACTCCCAATCACGGCCGGATGTGATTCAGCCTGTATTCAAACCAGGGACTGTATTGACACCTCTTTCCCCGAGATGTAGTGCCTTAGATTACTGCGTCACTCGGGAGCTTGTGGTTTGGATAATTGTGATGTTTATGATAAAAATTTAATGTTGTTAATATAGTAATGACTATATGCCATGGCAGAGCCAGGTTGAAATTCCCCTTTCATTCAACACAAGAAACCAAGAGAGCACGAGAGGTAAGGAGAAAGAAAGGGAGACATAGAGGAATATAGGAAAAAAGAGAGTAAGAGGGAGGAAAAACACCACGAAAAAGAGAGCAAAAGAAGAGAGAGAGAAAAAAGGTGGGAGGAAAGAAGGAGAGAAAGGAAGAGCGAGTGAGGCGACATTGACTATGTCCTGGAGCCACCCAGAATGCAGGATTGTGTGCTGAGGGCAGGGAGAGGGACCTGTATACGACCACTTCACAGAGGGTGCAGAATGTGTGGACACAGTTCTGTATTTCATAAACACCTCTGGTGCCCAATACCTCCATCGCTAGTCTCTCGAGGCAGGCATCAACTTTTGGGGCATGGACAATACTTGGGAGTGTGTGTGGTGATTGGGGGCTGGTGGGTGGGAGGTGTGTATGCCTATATGTGTGTGAGGTGGTGGTGTTTGTCTGCTATCTGTATCTGTATGTCTGATTCTAGTAAGAGTCTCAATGTTTCATTCAAGAGTGTATGTATGTAGTGTTTTGGTAAGTGTGCATGGATCCTTAGTTGTAAGTACATACAGTATGTGTTCCCATATGTGTGGGTGAGTTTGTGTGTCTATATACTGTATGTGTGTGTTTATGTATATTTGTGTGTGTGTGTGTTTGATGGAGGAGGCGGCGTGTGGAAAACTAGTCCTAGGCTTGGAGCTGCAGAACCTGTGTGGCTGCCAAAGAAAACTGTGGTCGGAAGAGTCTGCTAATAGAGCATGATGCATGTCACCTGAAACTAGAATCATCTGAAACTGAGAAACCACAGCAGGTTGGAATCTTCCTGGCCTTCTGTTAAAGCTCGCTAGAGGCCCTGGGCTTGTGCTAACTCCCACCGGGGTCCTCCATTAGCTAAGCAGCTTCCGCTCACGTTCCTGCCCACCCCACTGCACCATGGGACTTCCAGCCATGTCAGATGAGCTATACAGCTCACCAGCTTGTAGTCCAAAAACCCAGATATGAGTTACCACTTGTTCGTTCAGCCATTCCTATGGGGGAAATTAAGAGGTAAAAAGAATGGGGATTGGGATAAACGCCGAAAAAAAGGTCTGAGGTTAACACAGGCTTAGGATATCTTATATGTTTTGTTCTATGGGACATGATCAATCAGTTAACATGTACTTTATGAATTATGAAGCCTTGTTTTGATTACATGAATGCTTAAAAATTCACAAAAAGTTACATTAGCTGATGAAGATGATCTCGTAGTACAAAACGTATAAGATCTCATCAAATCAAATCAAATTTTATTTGTCACATACACATGGTTAGCAGATGTTAATGCGAGTGTAGCGAAATGCTTGTGCTTCTAGTTCCGACAATGCAGTAATAACGAACAAGTAATCTAACTAACAATTCCAAAAAACTACTGTCTTATACACAGTGTAAGGGGATAAAGAATATGTACATAAGGATATATGAATGAGTGATGGTACAGAGCAGCATAGGCAAGATACAGTAGATGATATCGAGTACAGTATATACATATGAGATGAGTATGTAAACAAAGTGGCATAGTTAAAGTGGCTAGTGATACATGTATTACATAAGGATGCAGTCGATGATATAGAGTACAGTATATACGTATGCATATGAGATGAATAATGTAGGGTAAGTAACATTATATAAGGTAGCATTGTTTAAAGTGGCTAGTGATATATTTACATCATTTCCCATCAATTCCCATTATTAAAGTGGCTGGAGTTGAGTCAGTGTCATTGACAGTGTGTTGGCAGCAGCCACTCAATGTTAGTGGTGGCTGTTTAACAGTCTGATGGCCTTGAGATAGAAGCTGTTTTTCAGTCTCTCTGTCCCAGCTTTGATGCACCTGTACTGACCTCGCCTTCTGGATGACAGCGGGGTGAACAGGCACTGGCTCGGGTGGATGATGTCCTTGATGATCTTTATGGCCTTCCTGTAGCATCGGGTGGTGTAGGTGTCCTGGAGGGCAGGTAGTTTGCCCCCGGTGATGCATTGTGCAGACCTCACTACCCTCTGGAGAGCCTTACGGTTGAGGGCGGTGCAGTTGCCGTACCAGGCGGTGATACAGCCCGCCAGGATGCTCTCGATTGTGCATCTGTAGAAGTTTGTGAGTGCTTTTGGTGACAAGCCGAATTTCTTCAGCCTCCTGAGGTTGAAGAGGCGCTGCTGCGCCTTCTTCACGATGCTGTCTGTGTGAGTGGACCAATTCAGTTTGTCTGTGATATGTATGCCGAGGAACTTAAAACTTGCTATCCTCTCCACTACTGTTCCATCGATGTGGATGGGGGGGGTGTTCCCTCTGCTGTTTCCTGAAGTCCACAATCATCTCCTTAGTTTTGTTGACGTTGACGTATAAGCATGTGTTTACCAGAGACACAATTTTCCGTGTTCCTAACCCTCTGATAATCCACTCTGGTAATAGTCTAAAGTTTACTCTGGTTACATTCTAATAGTCTACTCTTGTAATAGTTCAAAATTCACTCAAATAATCGAATAGTCTACTCTGGAAATAGTCTGAAGTCTACTCTGATAGTCTTAGTTTACTAGAGAAAAAAGATGTTTTACAATACAAGGATGATATGAATTCATACTTGAATGAAAAAGTAGGAAGAAAAATAAAGAAAAGGATCCAAAAAATATGCTCTTGATTGAGTTATGACATTTGAGTTGTCAGCTCAATGACACTAGCTTCCATACAGTCTTAATAATAATATGATTGCATGTTGTTTATTTAAAATAAACGTGCATCACCTTCTTTCTAAAGGGCTCCTTTAAGACAGGGATGCATATGTCTCTCCTCTCTCGGCCGTGGGTGAAATAAAACAGAACCCCTTGCAACAGTAGTACTTCGGTGACAGGCTGTGGGTGGCAGAGCAGACGAATTGTGTCAATGGCAGCCATTAAAAAGGACCACACACCCTCCAGTCACCAGCAAGACATGATGGATGATTATCTCAAGGTGTGACAGGTGCTGGAATGGTGGGGGATCTCTCTCTTTTCTCTCTCTCTCTCCCTCCATCTACCTCATTGTCTCTCCCACTCTCTTCCTATTCATCTCTCTTTCATCTTCTTCACCCTCTCGATATCTCCCCCTATTCCTTGCTACCTTTCTCTCTCTTTCTCTTGGACAGGGCTTTAACACCATTGTAACATCAGTCTATTGACACACTTCAGATAGTGGCTCATGGCTAATGAGTGTCTGAGTGCTGCTCTCTCTCTCCATCTCCCTCCCTGCCTGCTCCTCATCTATGTGTTATCCCCCTCTCTCACTGTCAGAGGAGCCCAGCCAGGCCTATATCACACACTGACCATTAGAGCCTACTAGGAGAGAGTTGCCTCACACAATCTTCCAAAAAAGACATTACAACCCACAAACTGTACTACATACTGATTCAGCAGAGCATAGCCATAGTCAGTTCACTTCCATTCATTCAATATCATACCAGAGCCAAAGTACGAAGGGTATTGGATATTAGTCCCTGGGCCTGGTGCATCAGCTGCGTCAATGCTATTTGCTAATCATCTTGTTCTCAATGGCATATTATGTGTTCCTGTTCACCTGATAGCATGTGTATACTGTGAGAGTTTTCTTTTAAATGTTTTATTTGTACTAAAAACAGGAAGTTTGTGCAGTCTTTAGCTTATGAAGTTGGATTTTTTTTTTATTGGACCACGCTAGCTATATCTTCCCCGTCTGGTACAAGGGAGTTTCCCAAATAGGAAAATGATGTATGAGCAGCTAACAGATCTACAATTAGGTTACTCTCGATATGTTGTAGGCTAAACACACTTGGTCATGTGAGATATGTCTAATTTCCTTCCCAAAGGAACATACATCTTACTAACACAATCCTGTTGTTGTTTCATATAGTACCAGACAACCTCCATTGATAACCTTGATAACTCCTGCTTTATCACTGCAGTACAGCCCTTCCAATGTAGAGGATAACCTCTGAGTGGTCAGCAGACCTGGATGAGTGAAACCTCTTCCTCAGACATTGTCCTTGAGACAAAAGGAATGATGGACGATCTCTCTCTCTCTCTTTCTTTCTCTCTCTCTGTCCTTTTTCTGTCCCCTTTTGTGGAGAATAGTGAGAATTCTTCGCATTCCCATTAGGGCAGGGTCAAGGTTTGTGTTGTTGAACCCATCCCACCAGGGGTTGCATTTTATTGCTGTTGTTGTTCATTACAACGTTGGATGCAAAACTATGTTGTCTCAACTAACGCTACTATCTTTAATGTGTTGGTCTTCACAATTCAAATGTATGGCATGGTGTTGAACTTATACATATCTGAGAGGAGCACATTATACCAGGATCCTATTAGCTTTTCCTCAAGAGTCTGACCTTGTCCGTATGTAGCAAGTTGCACAGAAATAAATAAATCAATCAAAACTCAAATTATGCAGGGAAATTTTGAAGTAACTGCAATGCCCTAATTTGAAGAAAAAAAAGAACTATGAAAGCAGCCAATTAGCATGAAGAAAATTCTAAAAATAACACAAATAAATACAATGCATTCATTAGTGAATGTTGAATAATGGCTTTTAAGAAAACAAGTGACAATCCCAAGACATTAAGATCCTTCAGATACCTTAATTAAAGACTTCTTCACTGTATCCTAATAAGATGTCTTCGTCAAAATAATATCTGGAAAGAGAAAATCATAATTTATTTCTCCTGTTCATCTCCTGAAGAATAAAATTGGTTTTAGAGTGAGGACTTACTACTACAGTCTTTAAGGTCCTAACTTTTGTTGTGATTTTTGTGTGTGGCGTGTTTTGGCAAAAAAGTATTTCACAAATATCTAATTGTTATTGTCAAAGAAATTAAGTGAAGCCTCTGTGAGGATTTCTTATGCATTTCGTCATATTTTGACCTCATGCTTTTGACCTGTAATGTGAACTGTAAATGCAGTTAACATTCAGTGTGTATGGAGGGTGATGAAGAAAAGATGGATGGTGTTAGATTAAATTCCCCACTCTCAAGCCGCCATGATTCATATAAGAGAAATGAACTAATACCGAATCCTATATGGCTACTAGCTGGATTTAAGCCATGAGGATGGACTGTGAAATGATGAGGCTCCCCCCTTTTCCCTCTGGGCTGATGGTACTGTATCTCCCAAACTATATCAATTTTGTTCTCACTGGCCACAATTCCAGGCGCTGTGAAATGGTCCAAATAGCGTTACAAATGGGGATAGATAAAAGGGTTAAACTAATTGCAGTTAGATAATAGTAAAAGTCAAAATTTGTAATTCTCTATCTACTAGCAAAGGCCGTCCGTCTGCAGTATGTCTTCAATAATATGCAGGCTGATTAAACTTTTTTCCCCTTTCTATTTTATTATTAAGTGAAACATGGCCCTGAAAGACAAAGTACTATTGCCTATCTCAGAAGCAGAAGAATTCGACATGCTCATTTTGAATTATCACACTTACATTATGTCTATACTAAAATCTGGATGGATACATGCCTCAGCCTATATTTTTCTCTCATTCTCTTGGTAACTCACTCTATTGTGTTCTTGGTTAAAACCAATTATAATTCTAAAATATGATATACTCTTATATATGCAATATGCTGATGTGGCTTAGATTTTTGTTGATTCAGATGGTTTTACTACATCTTTTCTTAACCCTTTTTTGAATGTAGTCATTCTCATGTCATTGGAAACAAATTCATTTACATTGTTTTAAAGTGAAACTACTTTGCAGATATGTAATAAACAGACAACCATAATATCATCAACAATATCAAATTCCATGTTTCTGCTTCAAAACCAACTTTATAAGAGGTTTTAAAAATAGGTTATGTTTGATTCTAGGTTGGTCAGGGCGTGAGTTGGGGTGGGCATTCAATGTTTTGTTCTATGTTTGTATTTCTATGTGTTTGGCCTGGTATAGTTTCCAATCAGAGGTAGCTGTCAATCGTTGGCTCTGATTGAGAACCATACTGAGGCAGCCTGGTTTCGCCCTTGAGTGGTAAGGAGGAGCAGCACTATAAGGAGGAATGGACATGGGAGGACATTCTGGACGGCAAGGGATCCTGCACATGGGAGGAGATCCTGGCTGGAAGGAGAGCGGAGGCAGCAGGAGAGGTGAACCAGCGGTACGAGGGAACACGGCTGGCAAGGAAGCCCGAGAGGCAGCCCCAAAAAGTTATTGGAGGGGGCACACGGGGAGTGTGGCTAAGTCAGGTAGGAGACCTGAGCCAACGCCCCATGCTTACCGGGGCGAGAGGTTGACCAGGCAGGCACCGTGTTATGCGGTGAGACGCACGGTGTCCCCAGTGCGCACGCATAGCCCGGTGCGCTACATCGCAGCTCCTCGTATCGGCCCTGCTAGAGTGGGCATCGAGCCAGGAGGGATGAAGCCGGCTCAGCGCATCTGGTCTCCAGTGCGTCTCCTCGGTCCATGTTATATGGCACCAGCCCTACGCACTGTGTCTCCCGTGGGTCTGCACAGCCCAGCGTCCTGTGCCTGCGCCCTGCAAGTGCCGGGCTAAAATCAACATCCAGCCAGGACAGGTTGTTCAGGCCCTTAGTTCGAGACCTCCAGTGCGCCTCCACGGACCAGCCCTCCAGTAGATCTCTCCAGCCTGGTGAGTACTGTGCCTGTTCTAAGAAACAAGTCTCCTGTGTGTCCCTCCAGTCCGGACGCTCCAGAGCCTCACTCCAGAGCCGCCCGTCAGTCAGGAGCTGCCAGAGCCGCCCGTCAGTCAGGAGCTGCCAGAGCCGCCCATCAGTCAGGAGCTGCCAGAGCCGCCCGTCAGTCAGGTGCTGCCAGAGCCGCCCGTCAGTCAAGAGCTGCCAGAGTCTCCCGTCACTCCGGCGCTGCCAGAGTCTCCCGTCACTCCGGCGCTGCCAGAGTCGCCCTTCACTCCGGCGCTGCCAGAGTCGCCCTTCACTCCAGCGCTGCCAGTCTCCCGTCTATTCGGGAGTCCGCTGAAAGGGTCTCCAGTCCGGGGTCGGCAGCGAAGGTCGCCGTTCCAAAGGCGCCACCTAAGTGAGCCCAGACTAAGGTGGAGTGCGGTCCACGTCCCGCACCAGAGCCGCCACCGCAGACAGATGCCCACCCAGACCCTCCTCTGTTTGGCCTGGTATGGTTCCCAATCAGAGGCAGCTGTCAATCGTTGTCTCTGATTGAGAACCATACTGAGGCAGCCTGGTTTCGCCCTTGAGTTGTGGGTAGTTGTTTTCTATCTCTGTCTCTGTACCAGACAGGACTGTTTCGTTTGTTCCATTTTTGTTATTTTTGTTCTAGTGTTCAGTGTAATTAAAAGATCATGAATACGTACCACGCTGCACCTTGGTCCTCTCCTTCTTCCACCTACAACGATCGTTACAGTGGGTGAGTGACTGACTTCTTCCCCCTCATATTGTTTTTTGATGGCTACAGCTAGAGATGCAGGTGTCATTTGGTTAGCTAGCAAGAAATGTGAATTGCTTTGCAAGTTAGCTAGCTGTATTTGGCATTGATGTTGTCAAAAGATGGGTTGGGACAAATATGCATTGGCAGGGAAGTTGCAGAAAGGATGAGCAGGCAACTATTCCCCATTGTTTCAGTAGAATTTTGACGGCCAACTAGTTTAAAAAGTTTGAGAGTGGTTCTCTAATGTTCCTGATCCCTGATCTCGCTCAGGGAATTAGTTGTTTATGTTGTTGTTGATGTACATAGGTGACTGAGGGAGAGATTTTATGTGACTTTTTATGGTTGTTTGATCGATAGGACTTTGAAGTTTCAAAATGTAAGAGGATTCCTTTGGAATTTATGTATTTGCAGAAATCCATTCAGGTGTATTTTGTAACTTTTTGCAAATGCCAATGATTTATTCAAGTTGCGCTGTTGCGCATTCCCACTATATATTGCTATAGCATTTTCACAAATGCCTAACTATATTTAATTCCCAAACATTCTATGAATTTATGAAATTGACACAAACTAAGTGCACACATAACTAAAGTGTCATATTTTTCATAGGAATGTACAGTGCCAGTCAAAAGTTTGGACACGCCTACTCATTCAAAGTTTCCTTTATTTTTACATTACATTGTAGAATAATAGTGAAGACATCAAAACTATGAAATAACACATACGGAATCATGTAGTAACCAAAAAAGTGTAAAACAAAACCAATATATTTTATATTTGAGATTCATCAAAGTAACCACCCTTTTCCTGGATGATAGCTTTGCACACTCTTGGCAGCTTCATGAGGTAGTCTCTTGGAATGCATTTCAGTTATCAGGTGTGCCTTGTTAATCAGGTGTGTCTTGAATTTCTTTCCCTCTTATTACATTTGACACAATCAGTTGTGTTGTGACAAGGTAGGGTGGTATACAGAAGATAGCCCTATTTTGTAAAAGACCAAGTTCATATTATGGCAAGAACAGCTCAAATGAGCAAAGATAAACAACAGTCCATCATTACTTTAAGACATGAAGGTCAGTCAATGCGGAATATTTCAAGAACTTTAAGTGCAGTCTCAAAAACTATGTGCAGTCTCAAAACCTCAAGTGCTACGATGAAACTGGCTTTCATGAGGACCGCCAAAGGAAAGGAAGACCCAGAGTTACCTCTGCTGCAGAGGATAAGTTCATTAGAGTTAACTTCACCTCAGATTACAGCCCAAATAAATAAGTAACAGACATATCCCAACATTAACTGTTGGGACGGACAAACTGAATTGGTCCACCCACACGGACAAACTGAATTGGTCCACCCACACAGACAGCGTGGTGAAGAAGGCGCAGCAGCACCTCTTCAACCTCAGGCGGCTGATGAAATTCGTCTTGTCACCAAAAGCACTCACAAACTTTTAAAGATGCACAATCGAGAGATTCCTGTCGGGCTGTATCACCGCCTGGTACAGCAACTGCTCCACCCACAACCGTAAGGCTCTCCAGAGGGTCGTGAGGTCTGCACAACACATCACCGGGGGCAAACTACCTGCCCTCCATGACACCTACACCACCCGATGTCACAGGAAGGCCATAAAGATCATCAAAGACAACAACCACCCGAGCCACTGCCTGTTCACCCCGCTATCATCCAGAAGGTGAGGTCAGTACAGGTGCATCAAAGCAGGGACCGAGAGACTGAAAAACAGCCTCTATCTCAAGGCCATCAGACTGTTAAACAGCCACCACTAACATTGAGTGCCTGCTGCCAACATACTGACTCAACACCGGCCACTTTAATAATGGAAACATTGACGTTAAAAAAGTATCACTAGCCACTTTAAACAATGCCACTTAATATAATGTTTACATACCCTACATTACTCATCTCATATGTATATACTGTACTCGATACCATCTACTGTATCTTGCCTATGCCATTCATATATTTTTATGTACATATTCTTCATCCCTTTACACTTGTGTGTATAAGGTAGTTGTTGTGAAATTTTTAGGTTAGATTACTCGTTGGTTATTACTGCATTGTCGAAAGTAGAAGTACAAGCATTTCGCTACACTCGCATTAATGTCTGCTAACCATGTGCATGTGACAAATATAATTTGATTTGATTTGAGACTGTGCGAATCAGACCTTCATGGTCGAAGTGTTGCAAAGAAACAACTTCTAAAGGACACCAATAATAAGAATAGACTTGCTTGGGCCAAGAAACATGAGCAATGGACATTAGATGGGTGGAAATCTGTCCGTTGGGCTGATGAGTCCAAATTTGAGATTTTTGGTTCCTACCACCGTGTCTCTGTGAGACGCAGAGTTAGTGAATGGATGATCTCCGCATATATATATATGTCTCCTCATATATATATATATATGATTCCCATCGTGAAGCATGGAGGATCAGGTGTGTTGATGCTGGTGACACTCTGTGATTTATTTAGAATTCAAGGCACACTTAACAGCGATACGCCATCCTATCTGGTTTGCGCTTCGTGGGACGACCATTGGTATTTCAACAGGACAATGACCCAAAACACACCTGCAGGCTGTGTAAGGGCTATTTGACCAAGAAGGATAGGGATGGAGTGCTGAATCAGATGGCCTGGCCTCCATAATCACCCAACCTCAACCCAATTGAGATGGTTTGTGCTGACTTGGACCGCAGAGTGAAGGCAAAGCAGCCAACAAGTGCTCAGCATATGAGGGAACCTCCTTCAAGACTGTTGGAAAAGGATTCCTCATGAAGCTTGTTGAGAGAATGCCAATAGTGTACAAAGCTGTTATCAAGTAAATGGGTGGATACTTTGAAGAATATTAAATATATTTTTATTTGTTTTGGTTATTAAAAGATTCCATGTGTGTTATTTCAGAGAATTTGATGTCTTCACTATTACTATACAATGTAGAAAAATGTAAAAATAAAGATAAAACCCTTGAATGTGTAGGTGTGTCCAAACTTTTGACTGGTACTGTATATGACCAGATTTTGATACGATTGAATGTTGCTAAAACACTGTCAGTTCCACTTTTAATGATGATCCAAGGATTCAGTGAAAGACAAAGATGGCACACATTTTGTGCTTCACAGCCGTATGGTAAATTTGACAAAGCTTATTTTTTGCAATATGTTTTTTTGATAAGAATTATCCGTTCTACACTGATGATTAGAAGTTAATTCATCTGATTTGACTTGTAAATGTAAAGACATTACATTTGAATGTAATGCAATGTATGATGTGCAGCAAATACAGTGTATAACCTCTAAAAATAAACCTTTATATGACACCATTTTAGAATAATGATTTAAAAGAGATTATTCACAAAATAATTGACACCAGTCATGCAATCAAACACAGAAACAGAAGAATACAGACATCCATCAAGACAAGTGCTCAGTAGGAGATTAACATTATGCCTGCATGAAATATTAGAGAAACAGCCGAATTTATCTAAATTATTTACACCCATTTTGAGTGACAGAAAAGCGGTGACTCTTTAGGCAAACAAAGCTAGCAGCACCACACACATCGTGCCAGCCTTGTCAGAGTTTATGTAATGCTGCCTGGGCAAAAATACATTATGTCAAAACTAATTTCCTGCCCAAAGAAAACCAAACAGTCCTGTCTAAAGAGGGAAGAGAAAATGGTGAAAATTGCACTTTAAAAACCTTGATTCAGCTTCCCAGACCACCATTGAGTAATGAGGTAATCTAAACAGCCGAGTGGATGCTGATTAGATTACTTCCAGCAGGCAGTACAATGTGTCTGTATTTATTCCTGTTGTGGAGGGAACAACATATATGCTGTCTGTGTGAAACCTCTACACCTTCATGGGGCAGATATGATAAAACAAGGGGGAAGAGGATGCATGTTCTTTTCTCTCTGAGGACATAGCATTTCACTTGCCCTTGTCTCTTTGTTTAATGGGATAATTGATGTGTTTGTTCACAGTCTGGCCGTTGTTGCTTTCTTTGCTACTTGTGTAACTTTTAATTTGACCAGGATCTCACTTGATAGACCTTTTTAGACACAACCTATGTTGACTCAACCCACTCTTTGACAGTAAATGATATCTATCCAACCAATATATCCATGTGCATCCACATTGTAACAAAATGATTTGTCACACAGCACACATCGAAAACCCACCCACCTCAAACAAACTTTTGAAAGTTCACCAAAAAGAACTAATGACCTTGAAAGAGGAGCAAATTAGCAAACATACAGAGCCATCTGTGTGCCCCGCAGGCAGCCCAACGTTTCCGTCTTTGCCAAGGTAGCCTAATGAAGCTCGTACATTTTACATGCAAATCTCTGCCTAATCTTTCTCCTCTTTCTGCCAATGTCTCAGGCAAATAAATATATAAAACCCAATTATGATTTAATTAATAGAAATCTAGTGTTCCGTGGAATTGGTACCTTGGCTGGGGTGACTCTGGGACCTGGGCTTATTAGTTGCGCTGTTAAACTGCAACACAGCCTGACGTTGAATCCCCCTTAGCTTTCGCTGTTCAAACAAACCATCCCCAGGCTATACTGGATGAAGGCATTGCAAACTCTGACACGAACCCATCGACCCTTACTTTCTGTCAGTGTACGCAGACAGACCTCTGGGATGTTGTTATCATTCCTGCAGTGGTGGAAAAAGTACCCAAATGTCATACTTGAGTAAAAGGAAAGATACCTTAATAGAAAGTGATTCAAGTAAAAATGTCACCCAGTGAAATACTACTTGAGTTAAAGTCTTAAATATACTTAAGTATCAAAAGTAAATGTAAAAGTATAAATCGTTTCAAATTCCTTATATTAACAAAACGATATCATTTTAGTTTTTTAAATTGTATTACAAACAAAGCATTTGTGTTCATTGAGTCTGCCAGATCAGAGTCAGTAGGGATGACCAGGGATGTGATCGTGAATTTAACAATTTTGTAATCATTCAAAATGTAATAGAGTATTTTTGTGTGTCAGGGAAAATGTATGGAGTATAAAGTATATTATTTTCTTTAGGAATGTAGTAAAGTACAAGTTTACAGAAATATAAATAGCAAAGAAAGTACAAATACCCCAACAAACTACTTAAGTAGTACTTTAACATATTTTTTTACTTAAGCACTTTACACCACTGCATTCCTGCATGATTGCCCTTGTTTGATTGTGTAAGTGATGTCAGCGATGTGAAGTCTTAGTCAGAGGATGGATATCAAATCAAATCAAATCAAATCAAATCAGATGTATTTATATAGCCCTTCGTACATCAGCTGATATCTCAAAGTGCTGTACAGAAACCCAGCCTAAAACCCCAAACAGCAAGCAATGCAGGTGTAGAAGCACGGTGGCTAGGAAAAACTCCCTAGAAAGGCCAATACCTAGGAAGAAACCTAGAGAGGAACCAGGCTATGTGGGGTGGCCAGTCCTCTTCTGGCTGTGCCGGGTGGAGATTATAACAGAACATGGCCAAGATGTTCAAATGTTTATAAATGACCAGCATGGTCGAATAATAATAAGGCAGAACAGTTGAAACTGGAGCAGCAGCACAGTCTGGTGGAAGTTGAAACTGGAGCAGCAGCATGGCCAGGTGGACTGGGGACAGCAAGGAGTCATCATGTCAGGTAGTCCTGGGGCATGGTCCTAGGGCTCAGGTCAGTTGAAACTGGAACAGCAGCATGGCCAGGTGGACTGGGGACAGCAAGGAGTCATCATGTCAGGTAGTCCTGGGGCATGGTCCTAGGGCTCAGGTCCTCCGAGAGAGAGAAAGAAAGAGAGAAGGAGAGAATTAGAGAACGCACACTTAGATTCACACAGGACACCGAATAGGACAGGAGAAGTACTCCAGATATAACAAACTGACCCCAGCCCCCCGACACATAAACTACTGCAGCATAAATACTGGAGGCTGAGACAGGAGGGGTCAGGAGACACTGTGGCCCCATCCGAGGACACCCCCGGACAGGGCCAAACAGGAAGGATATAACCCCACCCACTTTGCCAAGCACAGCCCCCACACCACTAGAGGGATATCTTCAACCACCAACTTACCATCCTGGATAGAGGGTGTGTGTGTATTTGTGTGTGTGCATGCTCCCTTGGTCTCAGACTGGATACTGGAGATGGACAAGCTTCATTAGTCCTTCAATGGCAAAGTGTTTTCAAAGTAAATCCCAAACGGGTGCTCTACATCCATCAACAGCACAGAGGACTAGAGAAACTTTCACTGACTTTCAACTACCGTACGCAACTCTAACTTTGCCTTTAAATCTAGGGAGTCAAACTCCAGGGAGTCTCAGGTTGACAACCTATATGAGTAACTCTTAAAATTTGATTCCAACTCAATCTAGTCCTCTGTGATTTCCTCACTCTAATGTGTGAGTCGATAAGTCATTGAGTACGGTTACATGCACGCAATAATATGATTAATAGTCAGATTAATGTAATAGTTTGTTTCTATGCTTTGCAAGATGAACAATTTCTCTAGTAATCCTGTTTACATCCACACATCTGAAATTAGGCTACCAGATGGGACTTAAATTAACTTAAAATCGCATTATAAAAACATTCTACCACAGTGACCAAGCTATTTTTGCGAAGCCTATTTGATTCAGAGACAAAGACACATACACACACCCGCGCACACAGGGCCAGCTCTAGCCTTTTGTGGGCCCTAAGTGAGATTTGACTCTCAGTCACTTGGAGGGAGCAAGTGACAGACCGAAAGGAGAAGCTAATGGATTTAGGCTACTAAAGGAGGAAGTTAATTCTGATTTCGGGCAGGGCTGGGCCCTAAATTTGGCAGAAGCAATCGGGCCTGAATAGGGTAGGGCCTTAACTTTGTGAGCATGGTTAGGGGTTAAAATTCATGGCAATACAGGGCTCTACCACCGAGCAGGCAACATTTCCTGCATTTTTACACATTTTGCCATTATTGCAGTTTTAAAGCTAATTCCATTCAATTCTACACATTTTGTCATGACTTCTGCCCTGCTAATGATATCTGAGTGAGAGTGACAAAAAAAATCTATGGGAACCCACTGGAGGTTAGGGCCCCTGGGAACGTGCCCTGTGTGCCCGGTTAGTATTCGGCCATGATGACTACAAGTTTAGATAACTGACTAGACTAACTTATCAATCTAAGAATTGTTAGCTGACATGGCTAATTGAGTAACTGTCAGTGACTGACAAAACAATACAAACTCCTGATGCACAACCAAATTATAAACTTGCACGTTGTGTACGTTCTACTATTCTAACTCAACCGTAAATTGAGACCACAACTCATCTTTTTTGTTTGTTTGGGGGGGGGGGGGTGAAAGGCCCCCTAGCGACCTGGGGCCCTTTGCGACCGCTTATGTCACTTATTTCTGGAGTCGGCCCGACACACACACACACACACACACACACACACACACACACACACACACACACACACACACACACACACACACACACACACACACACATTCTCTCTCCTTTGATCCTTACCTGTTCTTTCGAAGCCTTCTACTGAGTCCTGGGTTGGGCTCTCCTCTGTCTGCACTGATAGGAGGGCACTCAGGCTTAGCGCCAATGAGCTGGCCCTTTGCACGCCAGTCAAGTGCCTCTACATTCAAGGACATGCCTTTGTACCCCAGGCCTCTGTCCTACACCATGCCCTGGCCTCTATAGCCCTCTGGCTGAAATGGCTGCAGCTCAAGGGAGACAAGGTAGAGCCATAGAAAACCAGAGGGCACCAGCTCTCAGCGACACTGCGTTGATGTCTCTGTTGTGTTTGTAGTTTGTGACATTGTTAACTGGAAAAGAAATGTGACATTGCAAATGTCTTTATGATAAGGAGTCTGATCCTATCATATATGGGCTGTCTTTTGGAGAGCAGACAATGTCTCCCCCGTGACAGTCAAAGACCTAGATCAGCAGTCTTTGTCTTTCTTTCTCCCTAGCTGGACCTCTTTTTCTTTCGCTCTATTCTCTGTAGTGAGGGATGCGATGACTGATAAAGAGTGATTTTCCCGAGACTGCGGGGATCACAGAGAAGCTATCAGAGCCTTTCAATCACACCAGTGCTGGGCTGATAAAAGGTTTTTAATGGTCCCGTCCTATCAGTGCTGTGACTGGGCCGTGCACTGCACTGCGAGGGGCTAGGAGACTGATCACTGGGACGCCTCCATCTGATAGCACCAGAGAAGAGCCCCCAGTCAGATGATACAGTACAGGCCTCCTGTTATATCTAGCTTAGCTGTAGAATAACGCACATCTGCACGGTTTCACATTGTACATCACTCTGACGTTTAATGACATGTTCCACTCATTCTGACAACCCATTCATACGTGAACCATAACAATGTACAGTACAATATTCAGCACATCGTACCATACATAGCACCCCCCCCTTTCCAAACCAGGGACTGGTACCATATATAAAAATGTCCATAGGACAAGAACCGAGCATGATACCTGTAAGAAAGAAACATGAACACTTAAACGGAAGAGGTAAACAACAACTTTCCAAACTAGACAGTTTAGTCCACCAACCTGGAGGTTGGCTAAGACACCTAATGGAACATAAGAATGAAAGGATGTTAAGTAGTCCTCCAGACGAGCAGGGCGAGGTCATGCCCGAATAGCCGTTCTTCAGCCGCTACAGATTGTGGCTCTGGCCCTTTGAGAGCCCACAGAGGCTGGGGCTCGGGTAGTTGTAGTGGAGGAGGTCCATCAGCTGGTGTCTCTGGCCTGTATGTCCGTTGTGTGGGCATTTGAATTCCTTGAGGGGCATGGACTTTACTGAGAAGGTTGCGTGCCAGCGTGATCCATTGCTCAGCATGAAGGCAGTTGTCGACTGACCTACAAGGGGTCTGATCAGAATGAGGCCATTTTGTTGCACCGCTGAGGCCGTTGGGCTCGGCTCTATTATGACTCTTGGATGATCAGCTTCTTCACCCTGTAAAATGGGAGAAATTCTTCACCCTTGTTGAAATGCTGTTTCATTGCTCTTTGGTGCCTGGTCACTGCCTGATTTTCTTGGACGCGCCTAGTTGCCGGTGCTTCCACGCTCTGTGTTCGGAGTCTGTCCAGTTGCAGTTCCATCTCAGAACCTATCATGAGAAATACCGGGGAGACCTGTGTTGTTTGGTTTGCTTGCTCTATAGTGCATTCGCGTTTGGTTCAAAAGGCAGTTTGGAACGTGCACCGCTGGAACAGGTGCGATCTGATGCCATTCTTGAGTGTTTGGTTGAAGCATTCCACCCTCATTTAGATTGTGAGTTGTAGTAGGCTATGCAGATGCGTTTGATTCCCTTGTTGCTGAGATAAGAGGAGAACTCAAAAGAGGTTAGCTGGGGCACATTGTCACTGGTGGGGGTGAAGGGTAGGCCCCACCTTATGAACAGGCTGTCTAGGATAACCCTGATGGCCCGTGCTGTGACAGTTCCGACAGGAACCACTCATGGCCACTTAGAGTGGTCATCCATCACCACCAGGAAGTGCTAATTCTGAGGGATTGCGTGCCCATGGATCTCGCCACAGATGTCCAGTTGGATGGGTTGAGGCTGAGGCTTGGGTTGTGACAGTAGGTAGCATTGTGAGGGACTGGTGGTCGGTTCGGAGAGTGAACAAATGGCAGTACAGGTAGAGGTGCCACCTTTCGCACGCCCAGACACAGGCCAGTGCTTATCGTTCGCCCACAGATTGCGGTTGCTCAGTGGGGCGACGGGCCTCTCAATGTCATTCTGTAGCTGTGAGAGGACAGCTCCTAGTGCTTCAGCTGAGGCGTCCCAGGTGACAATGGTGGGGCAGACAGGTTCAAAGTGAGCCAAGACTGGAGCTGTGGTGAGCTGGCTCTTCAGTGAGCAGACGGTGTCTGAGCAGGCCACAGTTCAGGCCCATGGCTCGTCCTCATTGAGGAGCTGGCGAAGGGGTGCTGGGGTCTGAGAGTATTGGGGCAGAAACCGGAGGTAATAGGCTGCCATGCCCAAGAATGAAGCCACCTAAGAGGCTGAGGTAGTTTCCGGGATGGGGTGGATGGCTTCAATGTTCAACATAAGTGGGGCAATGCTTTTGGCTGACAGGTGGAACCCCACAAACTTGACGGCTGGAGCTGCGAAGGTGCACTTTTCGCTGTTCAGGGTCATGTTGTTCCAAGGTAGAGCACTGAATACTCTGTGAAGTCGGTGGTCATGGATGTTGAGGTCAGGGCTGTGAACAATGATGTCGTCCAGATAGACTGCCACCCGGGTATTTCAGCGAGGATGGTGTTCATCACCTTCTGTAAGCAACTGGCAGCGTAGCTAAGTCCAAAAGGCATGCATGTGTAGCGTGTGTGACGAAGGCCTTGAGGTCTCTGCTGGTTGGGTGGAGGGGCACCTGAAGACAATCAAATCAAATTGTTGTTTTCACATGTGCCGAATACAACAGGTGCAGTCCTTACAGTGAAATGCTTACTTACAAGTGTTAAGGCTCAGGAGAAGCCCCAGATGCAGACAGTTTCGAAGTAACAAAAGTGTATTACAAAAATATGGGGGCAGGCAAGCAAGTGATCAAGAGCAGGCAGAGGTCAGTAGGTCAGAGCAGAGTCCGAAAGGTACAGAACAGCAGACAGGCTCAGGGTCAGGACAGCCAGAGGTCAGTAATCCAGGGTGGTACAACAAAGTACAGAACAATAGGCAGGCTCAGGGTCAAGGCAGGCAGAATGGTCAAAAACCAGGAAAGCTCGAAAAAAGGAACTAGAGACAGACAGGAACGATGGTAGGCTTGACGAAACAAAACAAACTGGCAACAGACAAATAGAGAACACAGGTATAAGTACACTGGGGAAATGGGGAAGATGGGCGACACCTGGAGGGCGGTGGAGACAAGCACAAAGAAAGATGAAACAGATCAGGGTGTGACACAAGCCCTTGACCAAACAAATAATTCAAGAGCAACAATAAAATAATAATAGCGAGGCTATATACAGGGGATACCGGTACAGAGTCAATGTGCTGGGGCACAGGTTAGTCAAGGTAGTTTGTGTAATAGGTACATGTAGGTAGAGGTAAAGTGACTATGCATAGATAATAAACAGAGAGTTGCAGCAGTCTAACACAATGCAAATAGCCTGAGTAGCCATTTGATTAGCTGTTCAAGAGTCTTATGGCTTGGGGGTAGAAGCTGTTAAGAAACCTTTTGGACTTAGACTTGGCGCTCCGGTACCACTTGCCATGTGGTAGCAGTAAGAACAGTCTATGACTAGGGTGGCTGGAGTCTTTGGCAATTTGTAGGGCTTTCCTCTGCCACTGCCTGGTATAGAGGTCCTGGATGGCAGGAAGCTTTGCCTCAGTGATGTACTGGGCCGTACACACTACCCCCTGTAGTGCCTTGCGGTCGGAGGCCGAGCAATTGCCATACCAGGCAGTGATGCAACCAGTCAGGCTGCTCTCGACGGTGCAGCTGTATAACTTTTTCACGATCTGAGGACCCATGGCAAATCTCCTGATGGGGAGTAGGCGTTGACGCAGGTCGAGCTTCGTGAAGAACCTGGAGCCATGGAATTGTGCGGCCAGCTCCTCAGCTGTAGGCAAGGGGTACTTATCCGGGACAACAGCCTTGTTCACAGCAAGTTTAAAATCCAGTGAGCAGCGTTGACTGGCTCAATGATGTCTGCCTCCAACTGTCCAACCAACTGATTTGTATCATTTGATTAACATGCCTACCACTTTGAGGTGCAACATCTGTTTTATTGTGAAATAAACAAGAAATCAGACAAAAAACTGAAAACTTGAGCATTGCATAACTATTCACGCCCCCCAAAGTCAATACTTGTAGAGCCACCTTTAGCAGCAATTACAGATGCAAGTCTCTTGGGGTATTCCTCTATAGGCTTGGCACATCTAGCCACTGGGATTTTTGCCCATTCTTCAAGGCAAATCTGTGCTCTTGCTCCTTCTAGTTGGATGGGTTCCTCTGGTGTACAGCAATCTTTAAGTCATACCACAGATTCTCAATTGGATTGAGGTCTGGGCTTTGACTAGGCCATTCCAAAACATTTAAATGTTTCCCCTTAAACCACTCAAGTGTTGCTTTAGCAGTATGATTAGGGTCATTGTCCAACTGGAAGGTGAACCTCCGTCCCAGTCTCAAATCTATGGAAGACTGAAACAGGTTTCCCTCAAGAATTTCCCTGTATTTAGCGCCATCCATCATTCCTTCAATTCTGACCAGTTTCCCAGTCCGTGCCGATTAAAAACATCCCCATAGAATGATGCTGCCACCACCATGCTTCATTGTGGGGATGTTGTTCTCGGGATGATGAGAGGTGTTGGGTTTGCACCCAACATAGCGTTTTCCTTGATGGCCAAAAAGCTAAATTTAGTCTCATCTGACCAGAGTACCTTCTTCCATATGGTTGTGGAGTCTCCCACTTGCCTTTTGGCGAACACCAAACGTGTTTGCTTATTTTATACTTTAAGCAATTACTTTTTTCTGGCCACTCTTCCGTAAAGCCCAGTCTGTGGAGTGTAGTGCTTAAAGTGCTCCTATGTACAGATACTCTAAACTCCGCTATGGAGCTTTGCAGCTCCTTCAGGGTTATCTTGGATCTCTTTGTTGCCTCTCTGATTAATGCTTTCCTCACCTGCTCCATGAGTTTTGGTGGGCGGCCCTCTATTGGCAGATTTGTTGTGGTGCCATATTCTTTAAAAATAATTATATTGGATTTAATGGTGATCTGTGGGATGTTCAAAGTTTCAGAAAAAAAATGTATAACCCAACCCTGATCTGTACTTCTCCACAACTTTTTCTGTGACCTGGTTGGAGTGCTACTTGGTCTTCATGGTACCACTTGCTTGGTGGTGCCCCTTTCTTCGTGCTGTTGCAGACTCTGGGGCCTTTCAGAACAGGTGAATATATACTGAGATCATGTGACACTTAGATTGCCCCCAGGTGTACTTTATTTTACGAATTATGTGACTTCTGAAGGTAATTGGTTGCACCAGATCGTGTTTAGGTGCTTCATAGCAAAGGGGGTGAATACATATGCACACGCAATTTATTTATTTTTAAATTCATTTTTTTTTTTTACAATTATTTTTCATTTAATTTTGGACTATTTTGTGTATGTTCATTACATACAATCCAAATAAAAATGTATTTAAATTACAGGTTCTAATACAACAAAAAAGGAAAAACGACAAGGGGATGAATACTTTTGCAAGGCACTGTATCTTTCCATGTGCTGGATAGTTTGAAGCCCTTGAATCGTGAGAGTTAGCCCCACAGTTGCCACAGGTACTTCTGTTTGTCTGTGTGCCTGGTGTGTGGGCATGCCGGTGTCTGTGTCCATTCAGCTATCGGTGTCTGTGTCCATTCAGCTATCGACGTGGGAGAGCGTGCGAAGCACGTGATTGCTGTAGTGCACCTGCGTGGGCTGAATCTGCTGTGTGAGAATGGCTGGAGGCCCAGTTTATGCTGCAGAGCTGTCTGTTAGCATAGTAGAGCATTCCAAAGCCACTACAACCTGGAGTGCTAATTTAATAGCTCCAAGTTATTATCCAATTCAAAAAGCAGTTTCTCCATTGCCTCTTCACATAAGGTCCCCTCTATCAGCTGATCCCTGATGATCTCATCCTGACGTGTCGCGTAGTTATAAGAGAAAGCTAATCCCTCAAATTAGCCACGTAGTTTGAATGGAATCACCGGGCTGTTGGTGTATTTTCCGTAGCCGGTAGCGTCGGAGGAGCACTCGCACATTCCCATCGAAGTTGTTCCGTAGGAAGCTGACTGCAGAGGTGAATATGGGAGCCGGTCCAAGTGCTCTGAAATTCCTCGGTCCCTCTGTGCCGAGACAGTGATGGAGCTGTGCTGTCCTCCGATTGTTGGCAATTGTAGAAAAGTCCATAGCTTTGAGATAAGTGTTAAAACTTTAAAGCCAATTATTCCACGGACTGGAGGTTCACCAGGCACGGGGAGGAATGGTGCTGGCGGCGGTAAGCTGAATTCAACCATCTTCATTGCCAATGTTATATTTTGCTTAGCTGTAGAAGAACACACATCAGCACGGTATCACATTGTTCATCACTCTGACGTTTAATGACATGCCACTCATTCTGAGTACAGAATGACATACAGCACATCGTACCATACAGGACACCTCCCTCTCTCCCTCCCACCTCTCTCCTCTCTCTCTTTCTCTTTCTCTCACTCTCTTGCTCTTTTTTTCCATGTCTCACTCTCTCATAATTACTTATAACCAGTTACACACTTGCTAATAGCGAGGAACAATTTATTGCTCTTTCATGTGAGGTCACACCCTACTCATCTAGTTTAATTCCAACACCTGTTGGAATCGTTTTCACTTCCTCCTTCTGTTTGTTGCAGGACATCAGCAGAGTTGGTGGAGGATGTGTGTTGCAGTAATATGAAAGATAATGTTGTCAGGTGGAGAAACATCCTACTTGTGAAAAAAATACTTTGCTAAAGAATACTACAGTACTTAATATAGAATTCTGTAGTAAACTGTAGTATACTGTAGAATACTATACCACACACTGTAGTATCCCTCAAGCATGTGTAGTACTTACTATTGTTAGGTTCTGACAAAGAGAGTGAAAAACTAACGGACAACTAGTCAAAGCTCAAACCATGTTTATTCACCCACTGGGTCAAACAGCTGAAAAGACATGTTTCCACCAGCAAGTATTTATACCCTCCTATTAGGCAGAGTCCCCTCCTTGTACATCTAGACAGCCAATACCTATATGTTGATAGGCAGGAACCTAGGTGGTGTGTGTAATAAAACTGTTCTGACCTGACATGACCTCGGCCCAAATTCCTCACTAATCCACAGCTATCCAACCTTATCAGTGACCGCAACCAAATTAATGCCTTTTCCCTCACTCAGGAACTTTCCAGACCCCTAGTTCTTAGCCACACTCAATTGACCCCACCAAATGCATTCCTTATCCTCTACGGGATCGGTGTCCCTAAAGCGCGACAGTTGTTGCTCAATATGCAAACATGTGGGACACTTTCTGGGACACAGACATCGTATATGGGCAGAATGCTGAACTTCTTGTTAATCTAACTTGTGTACAGTAGCTATTACAGCAAGAAAATACCATGCTACTGTTTGAGGATGGTGCACAACAACAAAACACCTTTATCACTACAACTGGTTTGATACAATCACCTCTGAAGGTAAATAATGTACTTACATTCACTAGTCTTGCTCTGATTTGTCACCCTGAGGGTCCCAGAGATAAAATGGAGTGTAGTTTATTTTTTTTTTAATCTATTTTTATATTCAAATGTGGGACTCGGTTCTACAGTTGTGACCCCACTGCTGTCTCTGCCTCCACACCTACCCAGCCCGGTTATCTAGATGTGTGAAGGTTAGTGTATTTTCTGTAGGGAAGCTAATGATCCAGGATTTTTGTATGTTCTCTATAGTTATGTTCTTCAAAATGTATACATTTACCAATTTGGCACATTTGGGCAAACTCCTGGCAGACTTGATGCAAAATATTGTGCGGTGATGTAATTCTTCACTGGATCAGTCGGATCAACTTTGCACACATACTGCTGCAATCTTGTGGACAACATCTAAATGAATCATTTCTCAATTGCATTTCAAGGATGAAAAAAAAGAAAACAGATGTGTTTTTGTTTGTATTATCTTTTACCAGATCTAATGTGTTATATTCTCCTACATTCATTTCACATTTCCACAAACTTCAAAGTGTTTCCTTTCAAATGATATCAATAATATGCATATCCTTGCTTCAGGTCCTGAGCTACAGGCAGTTAAATGTGGGTACGTCATTTTAGGTGGAAATGGAAAAAAAGGGTCCGACCCTTACATGAAATCATTAACTTCTAGTATAGCTAGTATTTCAAGCTAGAATCCAACACTATATAATGTTTTAGTATATTGTAGAAAACTATAGAAATACTAAGAATACAGTCTGCTAAAACACTACAGTTTTTTAACTATCAAAAATATATACGCAACAATTAAAGTTACAGTTAATATGAGGAAATCATTCAATAAAAAAAATGCATTAGGCCCTAATCAATGGATTTCACATGTCTGGGAATACAGATACCTTTAAAATAAAGTAGGGACGTGGGTAAGAAAACCAGTCAGTACTTAGTGTGACCATCATTTGCCCATCATGCAGCGCAACACATCTCCTTTGCATGGAGTTGATCAGGTCATTGACTGTGGCCTGTGGAATGTTGTCCCACTCCTCTTCAATGGCCGTGTGAAATTGCTGGATAGTGGCTGGAACTGGAACACTCTGTCGTACACGTCAATCCAGAGCAAACCAAAACATGTCTGAGTATGCAGTCCATGGAAGAACTGGGAAATGTTCAGCTTCTTGAAATTGTGTTTTTTATTTTTTTTATTTTTTTTATTTCACCTTTATTTAACCAGGTAGGCTAGTTGAGAACAAGTTCTCATTTGCAACTGCGACCTGGCCAAGATAAAGCATAGCAGTGTGAGCATACAACAAAGAGTTACACATGGAGTAAACAATTAACAAGTCAATAACACAGTAGAAAACAAAGGGGGGGTCTATATACAATGTGTGCAAAAGGCATGAGGAGGTAGGCAAATAATTACAATTTTGCAGATTAACACTGGAGTGATAAAAGATCAGATGGTCATGTACAGGTAGAGATATTGGTGTGCAGAAGAGCAGAAAAGTAAATAAATAAAAACAGTACGGGGATGAGGTAGGTGAAAAGGGTGGGCTATTTACCAATAGACTATGTACAGCTGCAGCGATCGGTTAGCTGCTCAGATAGCTGATGTTTGAAGTTGGTGAGGGAGATAAAAGTCTCCAACTTCAGCGATTTTTGCAATTCGTTCCAGTCACAGGCAGCAGAGTACTGGAACGAAAGGCGGCCAAATGAGGTGTTGGCTTTAGGGATGATCAGTGAGATACACCTGCTGGAGCGCGTGCTACGGATGGGTGTTGCCATCGTGACCAGTGAGCTGAGATAAGGCGGAGCTTTACCTAGCATAGACTTGTAGATGACCTGGAGCCAGTGGGTCTGGCGACGAATATGTAGCGAGGGCCAGCCGACTAGAGCATACAAGTCGCAGTGGTGGGTAGTATAAGGTGCTTTAGTGACAAAACGGATGGCACTGTGATAGACTGCATCCAGTTTGCTGAGTAGAGTGTTGGAAGCCATTTTGTAGATGACATCGCCGAAGTCGAGGATCGGTAGGATAGTCAGTTTTACTAGGGTAAGCTTGGCGGCTTGAGTGAAGGAGGCTTTGTTGCGGAATAGAAAGCCGACTCTTGATTTGATTTTCGATTGGAGATGTTTGATATGAGTCTGGAAGGAGAGTTTGCAGTCTAGCCAGACACCTAGGTACTTATAGACGTCCACATATTCTAGGTCGGAACCATCCAGGGTGGTGATGCTAGTCGGGCATGCAGGTGCAGGCAGCGACCGGTTGAAAAGCATGCATTTGGTTTTACTAGCGTTTAAGAGCAGTTGGAGGCCACGGAAGGAGTGTTGTATGGCATTGAAGCTTGTTTGGAGGTTAGATAGCACAGTGTCCAAAGACGGGCCGAAAGTATATAGAATGGTGTCGTCTGCGTAGAGGTGGATCAGGGAATCGCCCGCAGCAAGAGCAACATCATTGATATACACAGAGAAAAGAGTCGGCCCGAGAATTGAACCCTGTGGCACCCCCATAGAGACTGCCAGAGGACCGGACAGCATGCCCTCCGATTTGACACACTGAACTCTGTCTGCAAAGTAATTGGTGAACCAGGCAAGGCAGTCATCCGAAAAACCGAGGCTACTGAGTCTGCCGATAAGAATATGGTGATTGACAGAGTCGAAAGCCTTGGCAAGGTCGATGAAGACGGCTGCACAGTATTGTCTTTTATCGATGGCGGTTATGATGTCGTTTAGTACCTTGAGTGTGGCTGAGGTGCACCCATGACCGGCTCGGAAACCAGATTGCACAGCGGAGAAGGTACGGTGGGATTCGAGATGGTCAGTGACCTGTTTGTTGACTTGGCTTTCGAAGACCTTAGATAGGCAGGGCAGGATGGATATAGGTCTGTAACAGTTTGGGTCCAGGGTGTCTCCCCCTTTGAAGAGGGGGATGACTGCGGCAGCTTTCCAATCCTTGGGGATCTCAGACGAGATGAAAGAGAGGTTGAACAGGCTGGTAATAGGGGTTGCGACAATGGTGGCAGATAGTTTCAGAAATAGAGGGTCCAGATTGTCAAGCCCAGCTGATTTGTACGGGTCCAGGTTTTGCAGCTCTTTCAGAACATCTGCTATCTGGATTTGGGTAAAGGAGAACCTGGAGAGGCTTGGGCGAGGAGCTGCGGGGGGGGCGGAGCTGTTGGCCGAGGTTGAAGTAGCCAGGCGGAAGGCATGGCCAGCCGTTGAGAAATGCTTATTGAAGTTTTCGATAATCATGGATTTATCAGTGGTGACCGTGTTACCTAGCCTCAGTGCAGTGGGCAGCTGGGAGGAGGTGCTCTTGTTCTCCATGGACTTCACAGTGTCCCAGAACTTTTTGGAGTTGGAGCTACAGGATGCAAACTTCTGCCTGAAGAAGCTGGCCTTAGCTTTCCTGACTGACTGCGTGTATTGGTTCCGGACTTCCCTGAACAGTTGCATATCACGGGGACTATTCGATGCTATTGCAGTCCGCCACAGGATGTTTTTGTGCTGGTCGACGGCAGTCAGGTCTGGGGTGAACCAAGGGCTGTATCTGTTCTTAGTTCTGCATTTTTTGAACGGAGCATGCTTATCTAAAATGGTGAGGAAGTTACTTTTAAAGAATGACCAGGCATCCTCAACTGACGGGATGAGGTCAATGTCCTTCCAGGATACCCGGGCCAGGTCGATTAGAAAGGCCTGCTCACAGAAGTGTTTTAGGGAGCGTTTGACAGTGATGAGGGGTGGTCGTTTGACTGCGGCTCCGTAGCGGATACAGGCAATGAGGCAGTGATCGCTGAGATCCTGGTTGAAGACAGCGGAGGTGTATTTGGAGGGCCAGTTGGTCAGGATGACGTCTATGAGGGTGCCCTTGTTTACAGAGTTAGGGTTGTACCTGGTGGGTTCCTTGATGATTTGTGTGAGATTGAGGGCATCTAGCTTAGATTGTAGGACTGGCGGGGTGTTAAGCATATCCCAGTTTAGGTCACCTAACAGAACAAACTCTGAAGCTAGATGGGGGGCGATCAATTCACAAATGGTGTCCAGGGCACAGCTGGGAGCTGAGGGGGGTCGGTAGCAGGCGGCAACCGTGAGAGACTTATTTCTGGAGAGAGTAATTTTCAAAATTAGTAGTTCGAACTGTTTGGGTATGGACCTGGAAAGTATGACATTACTTTGCAGGCCATCTCTGCAGTAAACTGCAACTCCTCCCCCTTTGGCAGTTCTATCTTGACGGAAGATGTTATAGTTGGGTATGGAAATCTCTGAATTTTTGGTGGCCTTCCTGAGCCAGGATTCAGACACAGCAAGGACATCAGGGTTAGCAGAGTGTGCTAAAGCAGTGAGTAAGACAAACTTAGGGAGGAGGCTTCTGATGTTGACATGCATGAAACCAAGGCTTTTTCGAACACAGAAGTCAACAAATGAGGGTGCCTGGGGACATGCAGGGCCTGGGTTTACCTCCACATCACCCGCGGAACAGAGAAGGAGTAGTATGAGGGTGCGGCTAAAGGCTATCAAAACTGGTCGCCTAGAGCGTTGGGGACAGAGAATAAGAGGAGCAGGTTTCTGGGCATGGTAGAATATATTCAGGGCATGTACAGGTTGTTGAGACATGGGGCTGTGCATTATCATGCTGAAAGATGAGGTGAAGGCGGCAGATGAATGGCACAACAATGGGCCTCAGAATCACATCACGGTCTCTCTGTGCATTTAAATTGCAATCGATAAAATGCAAGTCTGTTTGTTGTCCATAGTTTATGCCTGCACATACCATAACCCCACTGCCACCATGGGGTGTCACAACGTTGACAGCAGCAAACCGCTTGCCTATACAACACCATACACTCTGTTTGCAATCTGCCTGGTACAGTTGAAACAGGGATTCATCCGTGAAGAGCACACTTCTCCAGCATGCCAGTGGCCATCGAAGGTGAGCATTTGCCCACTGAAGTCGGTTACGATGACAAACTGCAGTCAGGTCAAGACCCTGGCGAGGACGACAAGCACACAGATCAGCTTCCCTGAGATGGTTTCTGACAGTTTGTGCAGAAATTATTTGGTTGTGCAAACCCCACAGTTTCATCAGCTGTCCGGGTGGCTGGTCTCAGATGATCCCACAGGTGATGAAGCCGGATGTTGAGGTCCTGGGCTTGTGTGGTTACACATGGTCTGCGTTTGTGAGGCTGGTAGGATGTACTGCCAAATTATCTAACATGACGTTGGAGGCGGCTTATGGTAGAGAAATTAACATTCAATTATCTTGCAACAGCTCTGGTGGACATGCTTGCAGTCAGCATGCCAATCTCATGCTCCCTCAAGACTTGAAACATCTGTGGTAGTGTGTTGTGTTGCACATTTTAGAGTGGCCTTTTTTTGTCCCGAGCACAACGTGCATCTGTGGAATGATCCGTTTAGTCAGCTTCCTGATAAGCCACACCTGTAAGGTGGATGGATCAAATCAAATCATATCAAATAAAATGTATTTATAAAGCCCTTCTTACATCAGCTGATGTCACAAAGTGCTGTACAGAAACCCAGACTAAAACCCCAAACAGCAAGCAATGCAGGTGTAGAATCACGGTGGCTAGGAAAACTCCCTTGAAAGGCCAGAACCTATGAAGAAACCTAGAGATGAACCAGGCTATGAGGGGTGGCCAGTCCTCTTCTGGCTGTGCTGTGTGGAGATTATAACAGAATATGGTCAAGATGTTCAAATGTTCATAGATGACCAGCAGAGTCAAATAATAATAACCACAGTGGTTGTCGAGGGTGCAACAGGTCAGCACCTCAGGAGTAAATGTCAGTTGGCTTTTCATAGTCGATCAGGATTATCTTGGCAAAGGAGAAATGCTCTCTAACAGGGAGGTAAAGAAATTTGCGCACAACATTTTTGAGAAATACGCTTTTTTTATGCGAATGACAAATGTATGGGATCTTTTAATTTAGTTCATGAAACATGGGACCAACACCATACTTGTAACGGCGTTCGTCTGTTGAAAGAGGAGCGGACCAAAATGCAGCGTGGTGGTTACTCATGTTCTTTAATGAAAATGAACAAACGAACAATACAAAAACAACAAACGTACCGTGAAAACCTATACAGCCTATCTTGTGACAACTAACACAGAGACAGGAACAATCACCCACGAAATACTCAAAGAATATGGCTGCCTAAATATGGTTCCCAATCAGAGACAACGATAATCACCTGACTCTGATTGAGAACCGCCTCAGGCAGCCATAGACTATGCTAGACACCCCACAAAACCCCAAGACAAAAACGCACCACAATAACCCATGTCACACCCTGGCCTGACCAAATAAAGGAAGACAAACATAATATACTTCGACCAGGGCGTGACAATACTTGTTGCATTTGTATTTTTTTGCGTATACAATCCGCAAAAACACTACAATAATTACTATAGTGTACACACTAAAGTTTTATTTTACTACAGTATTGATACTATGGTTAACTGTACATACTACAGCATACTACAATGAACACTACAGTAAAGTCAGCAAAAACACTACAGTGAATACTACTAGTATTTATAACACTGTCTACTATAGTATATTTACATGTAGGATAGGCTGCTTGTGGCGGATAAGGTGGTTGTTTACACACAAACAGATGTCCGTGAACACGTAAGCTATTTTCGAGACTGTGGTTTTGGCATCCTCTAATTGATTTTTAACCTTAAACACATTTCTCAGAAAAACATTTGTCAAATTACAGTAAGTATTATTGTGTCCCTACCATTATATAACAAGGAACAGGACATTATGATTACCTTGTAATACAGGTTTCTTTCCTATATTGTTCCCCTTCTATCTCGAGCCACACACAAACTAGTTAGAATAACGTTGGGAAATAATGCAACATTTTCTCATATAAGGGTAAAGCTGCAAGTGTAACATTTGACAATATTTTTTCCCCCACACGCTCCACCACAAAGACAGATACTTATCCCTGTAAACACCTTCCTCCCACTCTCTCTGTTCTCACTTTGCAGCAATTATTAGCAGTTAATAGATTTGCAATGTTGCAATTGGCTGATCCAATTACAAGATCTCCATTAGCAATTAACTTCTAGCTAAAAATAACAATATTGCCAATTACATGCTCACTTAATCACATAATCAGCATATTCTGTCACTACATAATTATTGTGATTACCCCTATGTTCATGAATTGCCTTGTCGGAGGGACGAGCGTGTACAGAAATGTAGATTTTGATTACATGAGAATTAGCAATACAGCATTGAGTATTAGAACAATGAATGGACCAGAAAAAACATTCTCTGTTTCCTAAATTGATTTCTGACTATGACAAAAGAAGATTGAGCTTTGGTATCCATGAGTGGATAGACTGCAAATTAATTGTCATCGCTATGTTAACAAGAAGCATTCCCTTAATATATGGGAATGTTGTAATCCGGTTATCATTTAGTTGTATGATAACATTATAAGAGCAAACAATGGTAACCATTTTCACTTTCATAGAAAGTGTTTCAATAGAAAGTGTTCACAACAAACTACATTATAAAACTCGGTGGTAAATATAATTACCATAATATTTGAGCACATGACCAGCAGCATAGTATATTGACCAAACCAAGTGAACCATCATGCAACTATAATAGTCAAATACATGCAACTGCAGTCTTATTAAACAGGGGAGAGTGTATCTTTAATATACTCCAGAGAATAGTGTGACATTTCAGATTGGGTCCAAAGCGGGTCTTTTCCAGTCCAAGTCCCAGGGGCTGGCAGAGTGTCTGTCCACTGGCAGGAGAGTTGGCGTTGAGCACAGTGAGGAAGAGCGTTGGTGGTCCGTCCGAGACGTTGAATTACAATACCTTTTGGTGGTCTTATGGAGGCGTGAGGCTGGGGTGGTTGGGGATGAGATGGGAGAAGGGAGTGGGGAGTGGGGGACACAAGTAGGAAACCACGTGCCTTGGTGTAGTGTATATTTGTGTTGTACCCTATACCTTTAGTTTTGTGGTTGTTGTTAGTGTATGGGTGCGCGACAACCATGGGCAATGATGATGTAGGACCTGCAAGCACAGCTGGTCAGTATGGGCTGTTTTTTAAATGTGGGACAGCTACATATCATTTTGGGGGGTGTACGGATGTGGGGACGGATGGACTGAGGACTCAATGGCTGTGTGAGACTGAGTTTGGCTTGCTACTGATGCTGGCTGCTTATTGTGATGTGACATGGTGCACACCAGTTCTCCCAGTTTGAATGGGAAATGTAGTGACTGTTTATAGAATGTATGCAGTAGAAAGTGTGAATGCATACATACATACAAATGGGAATGCATACATACAAAACATGGAAAGATGAATCAAGGCATTGCAAATGGTCTGATGGCGCAGAGGTGGATGTAAAAGCAAGAAACAGACAAAGTGTAGTGTGGTAAGGAATGGGCCGAAGAAGGTAACCTAATTGAGAGATGGCAGCAGTAACACAGTTTGATTGAATGGTTGCTAGAAAGTGGTTGTGTCAGCTTGGAGGGCATTGTGAATACAGCGGTGGGGCTGTAGGGTAGGATGGTCTGGTGTGGCAACACTAATAAGCCAGCAGTGGAGGCTGGATCCAGGTAGAGAGAAAGTCACAGCTGGCTTCTGGTTCTGCTTTACGTAAAATAACCAAGCCAGAGCTGGGAGCGAGCTAGGGTGTCCTGCCTCTGTAAATAATGTTAGAGTGGTGGCAGTGGCCCTACTTGTCCAATGTGCTCTCTCATCATTGACACGTACTGTCTGCTCGGGACATCATTCAAAGAAGTGTTTATGGTGACACTTTACTGTAGCTGTCCTTATTTATGTATTCATAAATTCCTTATAACAGCTATATAACACCTTAAAAAATGTGTCATTAAATTTCATAAGTATACTGAATAAAAATATAAATGCCACATGCAACAATTTCTAAGATTTTACTGAGTTACTGTTCGTAAATTAATTTGGACCTAATCTATGGATTTCACATGTCTGGGAATACGCATTTGTCGGTCACAGATACAGTACCTTACAAAGAAAAAGGTAGGGGAGGGGATCAGAAAACCAGTCAGTACCTGGTGTGACCACCATTTGACTAATGCAGCATGACACATTTCCCTCGCATGGAGTTGATCAGGCTGTTGATTGTGGCCTGTGGAATGTTGTCCCAATTCATCTTCATTATGGCTATGCAAAGTTGCTGGATATTGGCGGGAACTGATAATCACTGTCGTAAATGTCAATCCTGAGCATCCCAAACATGTATTGTGAGTATACAAGCCATCGATCAACTAGGATATTTTCAGCTTCCAGGAATTGTGTAAAGATCCTTGCGACATTGGGCCGTGCATTATCATGCTGAAACATGAGGTGATGGCGGCGGATGAATGGCACGACAATGGGCCTCAGGATCTCGTCAAGGTATCTCTGTGCATACAAATTGCCATCGATAAAATGCAATTGTGTTTGTTGTCAGTTGATTATGCCTGCCCATACGATAACCTCACCGGCCACCATGGTGCACTCTGTTCGCAATGTTGACATCAGAAAACATCTCCCCCACATGATGCCATACACACTGTCTGCCATCTGCCCAGTACAGTTGATACCAGGATTCATCCGAGCACACTTCTCCAGCATGTCAGTGGCCATCGAAGGTGAGCATTTGCCCACTGAAATCGGTTAAGACACTGAACTGCAGTCAGGTCAAGACCCTGGTGAGGACGACGAGAATGCAGATGAACTTCCCTGGGAGGGTTTTTGACAGTTTGTGCAGAAATTATTCAGTTGTTCATAGGGCTGTTACGGTGACCGTATTACCGCCACACCAAAGGTCCCGAGTCATGATGGCAGTCAAATTTCATGTGACCGTTTCGTCACGGTAATTTGGCTTCTCCAAGCTCTGATGCTGCTGATGGCCGTTAGTAGCCTATCAAACTTGCCAACTGCCTGGTACTCAGGACTATATTGTGCTCTAATCACTCTGACATCAATGCAAATGTATTCGAAAATCTAATCAAACACTTCATGAGAGTCCATGAGCTCATGTTGCGCAACATTTCTATAAGTTATGGTTAGAGAGGTGACCAAGAACCCAATGGTCACTCTGACAGAGCTCCACAGTTCCTCTGTGGAGGTGGGAGAACCTTCCAGAAGGACAACCATCTCTACAGCACGGCAGACGGAAGCCACTCCTCACTAAAAGACAAATGACAGCCCGCCATGGTTGGCACAGTTCGAAAGCCTGAGGTCCCCCCTGCACTCCTCGCAATAAGGGCGAGACAGGTCTCATCAAAGTTGTCCTTCAAACCGACCACCACTCTAGTTTCTTACCTCCCAAAGAGGAAAAAGAGTGTGGTCCTCCTGAGCACACTGCACAAAATGGCTGAGCTCAGTGATTGTGAGGACAGGAAGCCAGCCATCATCCTGACCTACAACTACAACAAAGGAGGCGTGGACAACCTGGACAAGGTGAATGGAACTTACGGCTGCAAGAGGATGACTGCACGCTGGCCCCTGGTCATCTTCCATAGCATCAATGATGTGTCCTCATACAATGCCTTCTTGATATTGAACAAGATCAACCCTACATGGATGCCTGATAGGCGGAACAAGAGGAAGGTGTTCCTGGAGCAGCTGGGAAATGCACTTGTAATCCCACAAATTCAAAAAAGGAGCGCTTCCACCGCACACCACCCTCTGCAGCGCTTGTGAAAGCTGTTCAGGGGGCTGAATCTTGTCCTGATCATCAGTCCTTGTCCTGAGGCTGCAGCTGGGGCAAGCAAGAGGAGGAGATGCCAATTCTGCCCCCCAAAGAAGGACTGTAAAACAAATGCTATGTGCTTCAAATGTGAGAAATACATCTGCAAAGTCCATGCACACACACTTGCATGCTGTCCTACATGTGCTAATTACTGTTGATTGATTTATGTTCTTCACATTTTTGTTTTTTATCTGTTATCTTGTTTTATTCTAATTTATTGTTGTTGTTTGTACACCTTGTGGGTAGGGTCAATGGTTCAAAAAATGGGAGAAGATTTGTATTTTGTAATTTAATTCCTCATTGTACAGTATATAAGAATATATCACTATGTTGCCAAAAATGTTTGACTGTTATTGTTTCCCAACAAAATAAAATGCATTCAAAACTACTTTATGCACATTTCTACTACTTTCTTAGGCTAATGTTTACACCTATGCAGTACCTTTAGCAATACTATTAATAATGATAACAATAATAATAATAATCAACCTCTACTTTAGTAAAGAAAACAATTATGACAGGTGTGTTGTAATAAAAACGAATGATGTTCACTGATTAAATGCAGTCTTTCTGCATTGTGAAGAGGGAAACCCAGATATTCACAAAGTTTGTGATGAATGACAGGTTGTTTCTTAATGCAAAATAGATCTGGGGTTTAAAATTCAATTAAGCTGCTTTATTTTAGGGGTTTAGTAAAGGCGGGTCATTTTTTACCCTCAGGACAAGGGGAGTATACAGAGTGTTAAGACTACACAAGGGTTGAGTAAAATGATAACAGTTATGAATGTGCTTAATACCACAGGATGAGTTGAGTCTCACAGATCCATTCAGGATCTCCAAGAAACATCAGCAAATGGGCACACAGATATATTTAGGATTTTTTTATTTTGACAACAAAATAAACAATTAACTGCTCTGCACAACATTGTGACAGCAGGATTTCGTGCATGCTACAGTGACTTTCATTGGTTGTTTACAATTACAATGTTATTTACAATTACGGCCTACCGGGGAACAGTGTGTTAACTGCTTTGTTCAGGGGCAGAACGACACGTTTTTACCTTGTCAGCTCGGGTATTCGATCCAGCAACCTTTTGTTTACTGGCCCAATGCTCTAACCACTAGGCTACCTGCCACCCCGTAGTTAGTCAGGTAGTTACCTTAAACTAGCTAAGTATTTCCAACATTGACTGTAGCTCTCTGGGAACAGTGTTGGAGAGCCCTTCTATACATAGTCCAAACAAAGTGTTTCATTTAACAGTAATTTGACAGTATTGCCACTAGCTAGCTAGCCATTCATTCACCCGTAAGGCCAAGACAAGAGCACGGGCAGTCCCACTGTGGCCCCAATCGATGCATAGCTAGCTAGCTAAGTAGCTCTTGAGCTCTTGTGCCAGTGAATCATATCACTGAAATTGGAAGAAAAGTGGGACTAATACAACATGGGAGAAGAAGACAGATGTCGGCTCATGTAGCTGGCAGTGGACCACCTTTATATCTGGACGTGCAATTTGTATAAACGTAGCAGTTTGTCTTATATATCCTAAATACATCTGTGCTCCAATTTGACCATGTTTCTTGGAGATCACCTCATCTCATCCTGTGGTATTAAGCACATTCATTCGTATGAAGCACATTCATAACGGTTCATAACACCTTAAATGAATGTAACTTGATGTGTCTGAACACTCTATAATGGCATACTACATGGTTATGGCACCTGTCATTCCATTCAATGTAATAATGTGACACAGACTTATGTAACATGTAATAACATATGACATTGTCATGCAGACTTTGTGATATCATTTTTTATTAACAGTTGACATTAGAGCATATGACTACAGTATGAACAGTCATCTATGACACCCCTTATAACTAGTTTTGTAATATCTTGTGCCGTTTCTCATAACTATTTAAAACTATTTATGACAGGTTATGACAAATGTTGCAATGGTTATGTAGCTGCTTTAAAAGCGTTATGAAGGCATGAATTAGGACACCTACAGTAATGTGTTACCAAGTTTACTATAAGCCCTGAGCAAAAAGTCAGGTCTAAAAGTTTGACAAGGATGGGATATTACATGTCCTCCTTATTTATCCATAATAATACTGGACTGGCTAAAGTAAAATGGGTCAACACTGTCAGTCACATTGAGTGGAAGGGTAGTGTGCGTTAAAGATTCCCATTGGTTTTCCTATTCAAACTTTATCAAGCTTTATTTGAAATGTTTTGAAGAACATCAGGGATCTTTGCTACTTTTAATTTGGGGAACAAACCAACTATTTGTCAGTGGTCATCAAGACTAGGCATTTCCATCATGAAACTAACTCCTACATTGATGCAGCAGATCAACAGTAAGGACTTGACACTTTACTAATGACTCTAATAAGGTTGGGTGTTTGATGTGGCTATTAGATTTCAATCACCTTACATGTCTCCCACACAGCCAATTACTAAACACCACTTGCACTAAACCACAGCAGTGTAATTGTATAAGGAACAACCTTCCAAAGCCTATGCAAGAATTAAAGGAATTGACCATTTGCATTAAGCTCTAGGTATGCAGCAGTTCATATAATTTTGGTTTTTGGCTTGGCCTGGGAGCCTTTATCACAGTGTGTCGCTGTGTGTTTTAGATGGCTGTCTATAGTAATTGCAGTAATTTGATGTGTACCATTTGAAGTCCCAGTCCTTTAACATAATGCAATATTTAAAGGCCCAGTGCAGGCAAAACATTATATTCCTGTTTTGTATATATTTCCACACTATGAGGATGGGATAACACTGAGAAATTGTGAACATTTTGATATTGCAGTTTTAATGTAGTATTCAGTTTTCCCCTCCCTACAGATCACTCTCAGACAGTCCTAGCAAAGTTCTGGCTTGAGAAATGTCTCTTTACTGAGAAACTATTTTTGTTAATTTTGGACTATTTTGAATAAAAACGTAATTGTTACCAAGAAATTATTTGATATTGAGATAAAAACGGCTGCATTGGACATTTAAAATGACGTGAATCATACCAACGCAACATCAGGGAAGGGTTCCCAGCCTGTGGGCCAGAATAAATGATCTCGTCAAACTCTTTAAGCAATTAATCTATGTAGGAGAATAATATTATTTCAATTTGGTCAACACCAACATTTCAACGTTGAAAAAGACAGGAATTGGTCTACCATTTTCAAGTTATTGATGAGATATACCTCCTTGCAAAGCAAGACTTCCAATTCCCTGCGAAGAAAGAGGAGGGAAATACATGGACACACTCTCAACAACTTCGCCAAGAACCCAAGACAAGGAGGTGCATCTCCTGCCTGATGAACATCACATCGAACAGCACACAAAATATCATACTCTCTTTGTTGACACAAAAGTCCGGGCGGTCATATTGTTCTATCTCTCTTGAACCCTATTTGGGAGCCTCTCCACAGATGGGGGCGGGTGACTGCACGATCCAAAGCCACCCCAGGCCTGCCTGCCTGCCAGTCCAAACATACAATCCCAGAGGAGACTCCAGGGCTCCAGGATCTGTGTTCCCAGAGCCAGAAAGTGAAGCACAAAGCTCAGGGGAGAGCCACCCTAACCTGGCTGATGGTCATCATCTGGCCCA
Source organism: Oncorhynchus kisutch (assembly GCF_002021735.2). Lineage (NCBI taxonomy): Eukaryota > Metazoa > Chordata > Actinopteri > Salmoniformes > Salmonidae > Oncorhynchus > Oncorhynchus kisutch. Next base: position 42,545,383 of record NC_034181.2, on the reverse strand, counting down.
ATGAGCAGCTGCTCTTGCGATCATTGTCAGAAGTTCGAGAAAGTGTAAACAAAATAATGACAATGGCAATGTCCACTTTAGGTGTAATGCCGGGAGGAACTTTTGGATTTGACAACTCTAACGCAGCTCCACCTTTGACAACGCCAAAACAACTGCTCTGCAGATGTTGGCTAAAGAGGATCTGATTGAATCGAGCCCAGTGTGTAGACATAGGAAATTAGTAATCTAAATATACTTAGGATGCAAACCTTGGTGAAACTCATTCAGGCAAATGCAAACCTCCCCCCGCTACAAAAACATTTTGGAGTTTGAAAGTCTTGCCTTTAATTAATGACTTTCCGTTGGAGTAAAAGAGTGGGAGTCGACTAACCAGGGTCTGCTGTACCCCTCTGTAAAAAATAGTCTGGAAATATGGACGTTGAGCATGTTCTGAGTTGGAGTTTATTGTCGACTGCAGGGCCAGCAAACATCAGGGAGGTGGAGTGGGCAAGAAGCGCTGTCGTTGTCTGGCCACAGGAATCTCGCCGTCCGAGTCGCACTCTCTAATGTGGCTGCTACCAAAACCTCACCCATTCCGGAGCACACAAACATGTTGACTAAATCGGACTCATCAATCCGGATTATTCCAGCACCCTGATCTTTAACGTCCCCATGGTTTCACTTGTTCCCACTCTTCTAACCACCTGCCTCTTAGCCCAATCTGTTTCTCATTTAGTCACCAGAGTTCTCAAGAATCACCCACTTTTTCATTCTCAGTTGATATTTCCAACATAAAAAATACTAAAGTTTGCTATAGAATACTACAGTACTTACTATAGAATTATATGGTATACTGTAGAATACTATACTACACTTAGTAGTATCCCTCAATCATGTGTAGTACTTACTATAGAATGTTGTAGTATACTGTAGAATACTATAGTAAATACTACAGTATTATCCACAATAAAAACACTGTAGTAAATACTATAATACAGTCCACAAAAACACTACACTTTTCTAACTATAATAAATTCTGCAGTATTTAATTAGCATATACCATGACCATTCCCCTCCCCCATATCACAATTTGTGCCACCCATAAATGAGAAACCTACATACCAAATATAAACCATATTGTGTAGAAAAGAACAGAAGTGCTGAACTACACAGACAGACGTCTATCTACCTACCTACCTACCTACCTACCAACCAACCAACCAACCTACCTACCTGTGATGGAAAGTTTCTCGAATAGGTTCTCTGAAGGATAAGTTCTACACTTCTATGTCAAAGATAGTAAAACAGAAACACTGTAGTAAATACTACAGTAATGTCTGCAAAATAACTACATGAAATACTACAGTCTGCAAAAATACTACAGCATAGTGCAGTTCACAATAACACTACATTGAAAACTACATTAAAGTCCACAAAAACACCACTACACATGACATTTGTGGAACCCATCTTGCCCTGGTGTGCAAAACACTACACTGGAAATAACTAGTGTCAGGTTGACTAGTAAAAAAATTACATATTGATTTCCTTACCATCTAAGCAGTCTATGGAAAAGGTAAGACATGCATTCCATGCTTTGGTTTTGGTTGTGCCTTTTTTTGTTGTCCAAAAACCAATGCATGTCCAAATCATCTTAATGTAACTTAATTTGGAGATGAAACATGCACAAAAAAACTTATATCATATATATTAACTTTGGTTTTTGGACGACAATGTAAAAAAGTTAGCAATTGAAGACAAACATTGATACACAAAACCAAAGCATGGGTTGCTGTATTACCCTGTCAATAGGCAATTAACCAATATGTTGTTTAATTTGGGTGAACTATCCCTTTCAAGACATTCAAAGAGTTGGGTTCCACAAGTGTCACTTTGAATAAACACATAGAGCATAATGTACAGTTACTAAACTAGGCCATCGAATGACCTTCATGTGTGGTGACTTTTGTGTCAGTAAAAAACTCAAATATTGATTTGGACATAAATCCTTGGACAACATCCTTGCAAAATTACATGGAATTCATTTACCCTACTATGTTCAGAGGCCGTGTACTCTACTGCACATGCAATGGTATCAACAATAGTCAAGGTGATCACATTGTGAAAGTGGTTATTTGCATCCTAATACACAGAAATATGTCAGTAATGATGAGGATTAAGGCTGTTTGATGGGGTCCGCCCACTTCTTCAATCTATAAGGAGTATCTGAATTCAACTGCTCCCATTTTTCATTCAATTTGATAGCTAATCAATGCAGGCCTGCAGCAGACCAGCTGAGTTCAGGGGAAGGGAGCTAATTGAATCTGACAATAATTTTCACATCTTTCTCTTGCCCTGTCTCCGATGCCATTAGCGACATTACTGTGATAATGGTTGCCATGACAGCATGAGCAATGCTCATTAATGACCCCTCTGATGGTTCTGTTCTGGGTCGCTTTTACTTCTTTCTTTCTTTTTTTCTTCTTACTTATTTCCCTCTTTTCCTTTTGCCTATACGCTCGACAAAGATTTCTATACTCTTGAGGAGACATAGATCTCCTCAAGAGAAACAAAGTGAGTTTAGCTCATTTCTTATATTTCTTATCAATATTTGATTGTTATGTTTTACATGTTGTGTCCTGCTTCAAGTGAAAAATAAAAGCATTATGTACTGCTCTTGAACAACTCCCATGCTGTTAAGATCCCAAACTGGGAATAATATGAAACATGCTAGAAACACAATCTCGGACAACACTGTTTAAGTGTGACACCCCTAAAACACTGCACCACTCATGTGTGAAATCGTCTGCATATGGTAATATGAAATGGGAAAGGGCTGTAAATACAGTAATTCTCCTTGTTGACATAATCACTTCACCACACTCTCCAAAGTAAAGAGACACATATGGACAGAGGGGCCAATAAGCAGTCTATTCTTAGGCTCTGAGCAATGCAGGGCAAAGCCGGTGCAAAACAAACCTCTGTTGTGGACTGGCCTGTGTTTTCAATGTGGTTGAGAGTTGCTTAACGAGTGTTGTGGACCACTTCCCAAGCGGTCTTCTAGGACAAACCCCTTTTCTTTCACTCAGGACAAATGTTTCTGGAGTGGAAGCTTCACATGCTTTCAGTAAATAAGACAGTGTTCTGCCCAATGTCACTTCTGAAACTAAGGTAACCTGCCTAAATGACTACTGACCCGTAACACTGACGTCTGTAGCCATGAAGTGCTTCGAAAGGCTGGTAATGCCTCACATCAACACCATCATCCCAGAAACCCTAAACCCACTCCAATTTGCATACCATCTCAACAGATCCACAGATGATGCAATCTCTATTGCACTCCACACTGCCCTTTCCCACCTGGACAAAAGGAACATCTATGTGACAATGATATTCATTGACTACAGCTCAGCGTTCAACACCATAGTGCCCTCAAAGCTCACCGATAAGCTAAGGACCCTGGGACTAAACTCCCTCCGCCACTCTGATCCTCAACACAGGAGCCCCTCAGAGGTGCGTGCTCAGTCCCTTCATGTAATCCTTGTTCACTCATGACTGCACAGCCAGGCATGACTCCAACACTATCATTAAATTTGCCGATGACAGAACAGTGGTAGGACTGATCACCGACAACGATGAGACAGCCTATAGGGAGGAGTTCAGAGACCTGGCCGTGTGGTGCCAGGACAACAACCTCTCCCTCAACGTGATCAAGACAAAGGAGATGATTGTGGACTACAGGAAAAAAAGAACTGAGCACACCCCCATTCTCATCGACAGGGCTGCAGTGGAGCAGGTTGAGAGCCCCACAAATCTGTTTAGTTTGGATTATGAATTTGTTTCTATTAGTCCTATATGCCATTTAGCATCTGTGTGGAATTGTAGGCCTATATGTTCATAAAACGTTCATCCTCAGAAATGTATGCAAGAACAAGGACATATTTCATTAGGGATTATAAGCATTTATTTGACAGTGTGAGTGCAGTGTAATGTTTGTCTCATTTCCCAAATACTGTACAGCTATAAAGTAATATATTTTAGTTACATGTTTAATTAGTAAGCTGATCTTAATCAGAACTCTACAGAAAGTAGTGCACGGTTGGTAGCTATTTTTTGACAAGCCAGAGAGGGACAGTTACACTTGCCAGAATAGGGAACTGAAAGTGTCTGTCTCTCTTTACACTTGTCTATCACAGCAACCAGACCACGGAGGCCAACGTTCTATTGTTCCCCATCAACGGTAAGTCATACACAACCACACAACCACTCTATCAACTGCTCATGAGTGGCTTTAGTGAGTGAAATAATTAGAGAGAGAGACAAATTTGACCCCAATAACTACAGCAACCTTGGGAAAATCCTCTGCATTGTCATTAACAGCTTGCATCTTGATGCAGCTTGAGCCCCACCTTCTTCAACATATACATCAAAGAATTGGCGAGGGAACTAGAACAGTCTGCAGCACCCGGCCTCACCCTACTAGAATCTGAAGTCAAATGTCTACTATTTGCTGATAATCTGGTGCTTCTGTTATCAACCAAGGAGGGTCTACAGCAGCCCCTAGATCTTCTGCACAGACCTGGGACCTGACAGTAAATCTCAGTAAGACAAAAATAATGGTGTTCCAAAAAAGGTCCACTTGCCAGGACCACAAATGCAAATTCCATCTAGACACCGTTGCCCTAGAGCACACAAATACGATACATACCTCAGTCTAACCATCAGCGCCACAGGTAACTTCCACAAAGCTGTGAACGATCTCAGAGACAAGGAAAAAAGGGCCTTCTACTCCATCAAAACAAACATATAATTTGACATACCAATTAGGATCTGGCTAAATATACTTGAATCAGTTATAGAACCCATTGCCCTTTATGGTTTTGAGGTCTGGGGTCCGCTCACCAAACAAGAATTCACAAAATGGGACAAACACCCAATTGAGACTCAGAATTCAGAGTAAACCGAAACACAACCCAAGCAAGCCACACTGCTTCTTAACACAATGCACGCTTAACCCGGAAGCCAGCCACACCAATGTGTCGGAGGAAACACCGTACACCTGGCGATCGTGTCAGCATGCACTTCGCCCTGCCCACCTCAGGAGTCGCTAGAGCGCAATGGAACAAGAACATCCCTGCCGGCCAAACCACCTAACCCGGACAACACTGGGCCAATTGTGCGCTGCCCCATGGGTCTCCCGGTTGCGGCCGGCTGTGACAGATCCTGGACTCGAACCAGGGTCTCTGTTGGCCAGCTAGCACTGTGGCGCAGTGCCATAGACAACTGTGCCACTCGGGAGGCTTACTGTTAATTTTTTACTGTTTATTTCACTTTCGTTTATTATCTATTTCACTTGCTTTGGCAATGTAAGCATATGTTTCCCATGTCAATAAAATACATTAGAGAGAGAGAGAGAGAGAGAGAGGGAGAGAGAGAGAGAGAGAGAGAGAGAGAGAGAGAGAGAGAGAGAGAGAGAGAGAGAGAGAGAGAGAGAGAGGGAGAATAAAGTCAGATATAACAATTTAAATATTTCTGATACTTCGAGAGATCACACAAAAAAAATTCTAAATAAAATTTCTAATTGAGTCAAAGCATCAAGAAATTACTCATTTGTTCTGCATAAATCAAGATATATAGGAGTAATGGGGACCATAAGGACAGTTTTATTTTGTGTCACCCTGGGGTGGTTTCCTACATGTTGCACACAGATCAGACCTTAACATTAGTACCTTTTATGCACTGTAATGACCTCTGCACGTTCTCCTACATCAAAAATAAACAGATGGTAGCATCAGGAAAATATTTAGGAACATTATCTTAAGTTTTTTGTAACCTTCTTTTGAATTCAAGACTTATTCATGGCTACCATTAAGCAAAACTATTTCAGTGGAGCACCTCACTTAATGAAAAAAGCAACATGCAAAGGAGAAAGGAGTGGGTGATCTCATGCTGCATGAGTGGATGCACGTTTGAACCCCTTTGTTATGGCACAGAAAAACAACATTTAGAAATTAGTTGACAGATTCCAATGGTCCCCAGGCCTTTTAACATGCTGCATCCTGACAAATTAAGGTTAAGGGAAGGTAGACAGGATCTATCTGAGTCTGACTCTGCCTTGTCTGATGGAACAAGCAGCTTGAGGGCATTCCCATTCTCGTCTTCATAATTACACACACACACACGCATAGATGCACGCACTCATGCACCCATGCATAAACACACATGCACACGAACACACACATTCCCACTTACACACGTGTTTGCACAAACACATACACGCACAATCACATAGATAAGTCATATCTCTCTTTCCAACACAAACAAAGACATGCAGACAATGCTTAATTAAATACACAGAGAGATAACAATGTAAGAGTAGTCACAAAAGGACACTCATCGCAAAATCAGAGTTTGAAAAAAAAACTTGATTTCAGATCACTTTCATATAAATGTGATTTGTATTACTTTGCTGGTCTTCCACTCCTTGTCTATAATAAACATATACAGTAAAGCAGCAACAAATTATAAAATCAAGGGTTTGAGCGCATCTAAGCCTCTTCTCAATTTTGAGGAAGTGAGACAGGAAGTCGATAGTCAGGGAGGCACCTCTGACTGAGTGACTGAATGACAGACGCGCTCGTACTTCCTGAGCGGCTCGCGTTTCACAAATGTGTCTCTGAACAGAGGGAAAAAATATGTATCATCGCTGAGTGGTCAATATCCCCCCACAGTCATCATGAGCCGTTTCTGTCTGCATCTGCGGCCTCGCAGGAAGTGAGGCGTTTCAACACTGCCGTCAAGAGCAGCTGGGCTGGAGGTCAAGACTGTGGGGGGTTTCCACCACACTCACTCACACACAGAAATAGAGACAGATGCACGCAGACACTCATACGCATGCACGCACGCACACATGAACGCATATACATACACACACTGCACCATTACCACAACTCCATCCCATTGCCAACACCCCCCTCCCCCCCAATAACCGCCCAAACCAGAAGACTGTGATGAAACCTGTGAAACGAGACCAATTGTGCTCTTCCTCATTTCTATCCTTTTGCAATTCAAAGTGACATTAATGACAACCTTGTGGTATTTTTTGGTATTCATTATTAGATGTTGTTTGAAGCAAGTACATTTGTTGTTTTTCCCAAACAATATGTCATTGATGCAGTCTGATTGTTTTTGTCTTGCAAACTAGATAGATGAAAAGATATGTGTTAAAGATGCACTATGCAGAAATCACTCTGCCATTTTCTGGTTGCTAAAATTATAGTAGTTCACCCAATTTCAGTTTATGTGGCAAAATAAGCAAGTATATTGAAGAGAATCATATATAATTTTTTTTTGTGTGAATTTTACCCCTTTTTCTCCCCAATTTCGTGGTATCCAATTGTTGTAGTAGCTACTATCTTGTCTCATCGCTACAACTCCCGTACGGGCTCGGGAGAGACGAAGGTTGAAAGTCATGCGTCCTCCGATACACAACCCAACCAAGCCGCACTGCTTCTTAACACAGCTCGCATCCAACCCGGAAGCCAGCCGCACCAATGTGTCGGAGGAAACACCGTGCAACTGGCAACCTTGGTTAGCGCGCACTGGGCCCGGCCCGCCACAGGAGTTGCTGGTGCGCGATGAGACAAGGACATCCCTACAGACCAATCCCTCCCTAACCCGGACGACGCTAGGCCAATTGTGCGTCGCCCCACGGACCTCCCGGTCGCGGCCGGTTACAACAGAGCCTGGGCGCAAACCCAGGGACTCTGATGGAACAGCTGGCGCTGCAGTACAGCGCCCTTAACCACTGCGCCACCCGGGAGGCATTGAAGAGAATCATTGTGCCATACAGAGAAGTTGAAAATGCAATATTTTTTGTTACGGAACAAATTTTTCACAGCGGTTTAGATCATTGTATCAATAACCAATCAGTATCCAGGATCCAAACAACCCATTTTATAATAACCATTGGATAATGTCTTATCAATGGATATCATATACGTGACACATTTTAGGAAACTAGGCGTATGTGGCACGTCACAACTTCACAGGAGAGGAATTTGAACGTAACCTTTGGGGGCAGAAATTCCTTCTGGAACACTTTCATGTGCCTTAATATCAAATGTGTATGCCATCTGTAAATACGAATGCAATTGTTAATTTTTGAGACTAGTTGGTTTAGCCACGGAAAAAGTCAGAAACCTTCCCTCTAGCCATGATTGGCTGAGATAATGGATGGTCTGGACATGCCGAGATATGAGATTGGATTGGTCTGCCATGTAGCACACTTCTGTCTATAACATGAGCTGGTCAGTATTTGTAGGTAATCATTTCTAATGCAGATTCTATGAAAGATATTACGTAGTAGAACTGCAAAAGTGTTATTCTCCACTTTCTGGAGGACTGAATTTTGAAATCTGTGGAATGCATGGCGGAATTAGAATATGATAGCTAAGGAGATGGAGAAAATGCTGCTGTTTGATTGCAAATATGCAGAGGGAGTCGAAAAGAGTACACACAGAAGGCTGTTGTATAAAACACCTGTCTCCGGATTACATCTTCAAACTAAGTGCAACCATGGCATTCGTGATAGTATACGGGTAAGATAGTCTAGCTAGCTATATTTTCAGATATTATACGTGTAGAATTTTGTCAGAAAGTAATTTGCATTTTAAGTTAAAGCGTACTGTTAGCTATCTAGCTGACATTAGCTGGCTTGCTAGGTAACGTTACGTGTATGATCTGTGTAGTAATATCATTCATATCTCAGATACATTTGCCTTCCTAGTTATAGGCTAATGTTCACTAGCTAGCTGACATTGAACCTGAAGGGTTAGCTACCTCTAGATTCATGCAGGGTAGTAATGTTTTGAGTTGAGATTATGGTTCCTTGTTTAGCTTGCTAGCTAGCTATCTAGCTACATGTCTAAACAAAAGACTCCACTATGCAAGTTACCATTTCACTACACCTTTTGTATCCTGTGCATGTGAAAAATCAAATTTTATTTTATTTGATATAGTATGTGTTTACCAGAGACGGTAATGTGAAGAACATGACCTGCACCAAAGTCATATTAGGATATAACGTTAGGCCAACGAGACAGTGTCCAAGTTCTAAAATTCTCTGGTAGAATGCACTACTTTTATATCATCACACTCACAACGCTAAGCTATTTTGTGTAATTGGCTCACCATTAACTTGTAAATATTGATCTCGTTGTGAGTTTATTTTCATGTAATAATGAAGACAAATTAGCTGAAGACATTGTCAGCTATATGATATGGTCATTATTTGAACTTAGCTAGCTACCTAACAAGCTAGAAACTAACCAAAACATTGTTTAGAAAGTTGCTTTTAGTTCCCTAGTTTGCTAGATTGACATATACTCAATTATTTTAACCCCTTTTTCGTGACATCCAATTGGAAGTTACAATCTTGTCCCATCGCTGCAACTCCCGCACGGACTCGGGAGAGGCGAAGATCAAGAGCCCTGCGCCCTACGAAACATGACCCCGCCAAGGCGCACTACTTCTTCAAACACTGCTTTCTTAACCCGGAGGCCAGCCGCATCAATGTGTCAGAGGAAACACCATACAGCTGGTGACTCAAGTCATCGTGCATGCACTCAGCCCGCCACAAGGAGTAGCTAGAACGCAATGGGACAAGGACATCCTGGCCAGCCAAACCATCCCCTAACCCAGACAATGCTGGACCAATTGTGTGCCACATCTTGGGTCTTCCGGTCATGGCTGGCTATGACACAGCCTGGGATCGAATCCGGGTCTGTAGGGACGCCTCTAGCACTGCGATGCAGTACCTTAGACCGGTGCGCCACTCGGGAGCCCTAAATTGGGTGGATTTATTGGTGTTAAAATAGACTAGTTATGCTATTTTGGACCAGCAGGCTGCTGATGTCATGCAACCTGTAGTTTTGGTGTTAATACTTTTTCAAAACAACAATGACTAGTTTGATATTGGATGACAATAGAATGTTCATTATGTCACTGCGACAACTGTCTATAGACGTATTATAAACCAGCCTTTAGTCTTGAAACCTTTGGTTGTTTAGTACATGGCCTCACATGTGAATCATTAAAGAGATGGTTGTGGCTAAGGCTTAAGAGGGTGTGAACAATGGTGAATGGGTGTAGACTAGGAAAAGCTTTCCAGTAGGTTTATCAAAACATTCAAGGGCCATTTTCTCAAAAGTGAGGATACAAGTTTATCAACTTTAAAAGCATAATTACTTTCCCATTGTTCCTCAACTGTAGTTTATGATATAAACTTTTCTAGCTCTGAGTCTCCCCTTTTATCCAATATAAAAAACACAATTAAAAACATTGCTACATAAGACCGAATCGAGCCGAATCAGTCACGTATCTCATATGCAGAAATCCATATTTTACAGTGATACATTGATGGTACTGTATCTGTATGAGTGTTGGATATTTGTAACAGGCTACCGCTCCCACATACAGTACGGAGGGTGTGAACAAAACATGACAGAATGGGGCCACAAGCAGTAAGGGATTTGAGTGTGGAATCTGGTATTGCTTTAATGCAATTACATCATTATGTCTTTCATTTGTTGCTGAAATTCATTGGCAATCAAGGTAAATTAACCACATTAATCAGAAAACTGCTAGATTTTTTTCCTCTTTCTCTTTGCTTTGAAGTGGTCGGTCAATTGCATGTTCAGGAGCTGCTTATTAGGATGTGAAAGTTGTGAAAGTTTTTGTGGGATTGTGCTGTAGCCCCAGTGCTTGGAGATTAAATCTCTACACTGTCGAGAAGGAGTCGAGGCGCATAGGAAACTGCAGAAAGCATGAGACTAGGTAGTCGAATGCAGTTGACTACCAAGTCTCAAGTTCCTTTGTGTCCACAACATTAAGGACATGAAAAATTATCCACCCACACCCGCAAAGTCATAAAGAGAACACGGCAGTGCCTCTTCCCCCCCAGGAGGCTGAAAAGATTTTGTATGGTTACTTTGATCCGCAAAAAGTTCTACAACTGCACCATCGAAGCATCTTGACTGGCTGCATCACCACTTGGTACACCAAATGCACCGCCATTAACCGCAAAGCGCTACAGAAGGTGGTGCGGACAGCCCAGTACATCACTGGGGCCGAGCTCCTTGCCATCCAGGACCTCTATATCAGACATTGTCAGAGGAAGGCCCGAAAAATGTAGATCTTAGTCATCTCCCTGTCCAAGGCCCTTCTCCCCTGATTGCTCAGTTTGGCCGGGTGGACAACTCGAAGAAGAGTCTTGGTGGTCCCAAACTTCTTCCATTTAAGAATGATGGAGGCCACTGTTTTCTTGGGGACCTTTAATTCTGTAGATACCCTTCCCCAGATCTGTGCCTCGACACAATCCTGTCTTGGAGCTCTACGGACAATTCCTTTGACCTCATGGCTTGGTTTTTGCTCTGACATGCACTGTTAACTGTGGGACCTTATATAGACAGGTGTGTGCCTTTCCAAATCATGTCCAATCAATTGGATTTATCACAGGTGACTCCAATCAAGTTCTAGAAACATCTCAAGGATGGTAATACAGAAAATGTTTTATTTAGTCCATTTTAGAACAAGGCTCTAAAATAACAAATGTGGAGGAACTCAAAGGGTCTGAATACTTTCTGTATGCACTGTATACAAACCATACACAGACTTACTTACACACACTACATTGACACTCCCACGCAAAACCCACACACATTCAGATACACTATATACACCCACATTCACGACACACACACACACACACACACACACACACACACACACACACACACACACACACACACACACACACACACACACACACACACACACACACACACACACACACAAGCAGACCAAACATACTATTACTATTTTATTTTTAAACTCTGCATTGTTGGGAAGGGCTCGTAAGAAAGCATTTCATTGGCTGTATTTGGCACATGTGAAAAATACAATTTGATTAAATTGTTCATTTTTTATTTTTTATGGAATGACTCCTTCATTAAAAACAATATGTAACCAACATTCACTCACAGGACATTTAATGTTGTCCTACAATATTTCACATTGGTTTCATCAGACAAATCTAAAAGTTGAAAAGTAAGCGTTTTATGGCTTGGTAAGGTTCCTGATCTGTGCCAATCACGTGAGTCAAAGTTATGGACGTCTTAGTATGACTGTTGGCTAACACATTCCTGTAATGTGGTATTGCACAGTTTTACCAGCACACGGGTTTCACCTACAGTACTTATAAACACAGACAATGATCAAACATTGCCACTCCAAACTTCTGCCCTTTCAAAGTGGACTTTTTTTTAATGAACACTCCACCAGTGTGTGTGTTTACATGCAAACAGTGTGTGTGTGTGTGTGTGTGTGTGTGTGTGTGTGTGTGTGTGTGTGTGTGTGTTCCCTTGTATAACATTATGTGTGTATTGGTGGACTACTGCAGATGAAAAATGTCTCTGTAATAGTTTTTTCTCTCTTCATACCATTATATGGATAGAAGATCGATGTGTTCAGCAGGAAGCATTCACAGTATGCACCTATTATTTTCCGGTGTAAGAGACAATAATACAAAACAAAATGATCCTTTATTTAATTGAGTAAATGAAATATCAGTGCTAGGACAGGAGCGGAGCAGACAGTTAATTATGTCTAATAAATCTTGGTCCAAATTGCCCTCCATGGGTGGAAACGGATACTGGGAATGGGGGAACTGGAGTGCCATTTAGGTATTTGTTATTCTACTTTAACAGATTACGCACACAGTGACTGGACATCCCTCAAAATAGCCCAGTGAAGAGGAGAAGTCAGTGGTAGCATCTGCGGCCAGCGGTCCAGTTGCGTTCACTGCTGTAGTTTACCTCCACATAGCCCCGGGGTAACACTTCACTAATCAACATCCAGCAAAATACAACCTAATTGGCTGTGTTAACTCACTGCTTTAGCAGGATGGCATGCCTGATTGGATTGCCGGATCTCCATCACGGAAATTGGTGTGTGTGTGTGTGTGTGTGTGTGTGTGTGTGTGTGTGTGTGTGTGTGTGTGTGTGTGTGTGTGTGTGTGTGAGAGAGAGAGAGAGAGAGAGCTTGTGTGCACGTGTCTTTGTGATAGATGATTTGGGAGAGTCTATTGAGGGTTAGATACACAGGCTTGTTAAAAGCTACCAGCTCTCACAGTCTCACGACAGAATTAGACATTCATCCATGTTTCTCAAGTTTTTCCAAATGTTACATTTCAAAGTGTTTAAGGTTACATTTAGGCATTTACATTTACCTTTATTTAAGGTTAGGGTTATGTTCAGGCATTAACTACAAATTCTTAAGGTCAGGCATTAACTCCGGATGGTTAAGGTTAATGTAAAGGTTAAGGTTTGGGATAGGCTTATAACAAAAATAACAAAAACAACTTTCTATCGCTAGATTCAGACTAACAACCTTTGGAATCAGATGCTTACACCCATCCGCCATCCCCATCTACAATGCCATAGTAAAACCGAAACCTACTTGAAGGTAACAGTGCTCACTGCTGCCCCTACTGGCCGGTTTCCAAGTAATCTCCCAACATCCTCAGACATGGCTGGACGTCGAATGCTGACTTGAATCACGCGTGACCTGACTGGTTAAAAGAGCTGTTCTCTTCCACAAGATCAACACTCTGGTCAATGACTACGACACATGGAAAAAGACGGCAAAAAAACAACATTGTGCCACATATTCTCTCTAAGGTTGCAAGATTACTTGCATTGCAAGCTTAAATAAGTTGTTTAAGTTGTTTAAATTGTATTTGTCTGCTTCATTTGTCATCAAATCCAATAATGAATCAACGCTTGTCCATAATGAATGGATAATGCATTAGGCGGAGTAGGCCTACAAGCAAAGCCTTTCTGTTCTTTGTCCTCAGAGTATCAGTACTATTCCCTGGTGCGACCTTACCAGTAATGCTCACTCTATTCATACTGTTCTTGGTATAGACTGACCTTAGAAATGTATTCTGATAGAAATGCCTAAGCGTGAAGCAGCACACATATGCAGATCATGTGGCTTCTGTGGTCTGTCCCCTACAGTAGGTACCCAGAACACATAACTCTTTGTGCTGACTATGTAAAACGAAACCTGATAAATGTTCACTACATGCAAGGGAACTTTGCATATGTTTGTATTTATCATCATTAGTCATTTAGGTCAACATTGGATCATTCAGAGATCCTCACTGAACTTCTGGAGAGAGTTTGCTGCACTGAAAGTAAAGGGGCTGAATAATTTGCACGCCCAATTTTTCAGTTTTTGATTTGTTAAAAAAGTTTGAAATATCCAATAAATGTCGTTCCACTTCATGATTGTGTCCCACTTGTTGTTGATTCTTCACAAAAAAATACAGTTTTATATCTTTATGTTTGAAGCCTGAAATGTGGCCAAAGGTCGCAAAGTTCAAGGGGGCTGAATACTTTCGCAATGCACTGATTTCCACCAGTCTAATGTCCAATGCTCATGTTTCTTGGCCCAAGCAAGTCTCTTCTTCTTATTGGTGTCCTTTAGACGTGGGTTCTTTGCAGCAATTTGACCATGAAGGCCTGATTCACACAGTCTCCTCTGAACAATTGATGTTGAGATGTGTCTGTTACATGAACTCTTTGAAGCATTTATTTGGGCTGCAATCTGAGGTGCAGTTAACTCTAATGAACTTATCCTCTGCAGCAGAGGTAACTCTGGGTCTTCCTTTCCTGTGGCGGTCCGCATGAGAGCCAGTCTCATCATAGCACTTGATGGTTTTGGCAACTGCACTTGAAAACACTTTCAAAGATTGGCTTACCTTCATGACTTCAAGTAATGATAGACTGTCATTTCTCTTTGCTCATTTGATCTGTTCTTGCCATAATATGGACTTGGTCTTTCACCAAAAAGGGCTATCTTCTGTATACCACCCCTAACTTGTCACAACACAACTGAATGGCTCAAATACAAATGAACTTTTAACAAGGCACACCTGTTAATTGAAATGCATTCCAGGTGACTACCTCATGAATCTGGTTGAGAGAATACCCAGAGTGTTCAAAGTTGTCAGAAAGGCAAAGGGTGGTTTATTTGACGCATCTAAAATGTCAAATATATTTGGATTTGTTTACCAATTTTTTTGTTACTACATAATTCCACATGTGTTGTTTCATGTAGAAAATAGAAAAAAAGTACAAGAAACCCTGGAATGAGTAGGTGTGTCCAAACTTTTGACTGGTACCTGTTTGTCAGGTGAGATATTTTTTCCTGAAGTATGTTTTCAACAAACATAAAAAGTATGTAGGCCTACACTTTCTCCCCCAAAACTTGGATATTGGAGCTCTGCATTGTAAATGCAGTCATAGTGGTATGCAGCAGTAGTAGTAGTAGTAGTAGTAGTAGTAGTAGTAGTAGTAGTAGTAGTAGTAGTAGTAGTAGTAGTAGTAGTGCCAAAGTGAAAATAGCTGCCCAGTGTCTTGAAGCTTCCTCATTTCAAAGATTGATTCACCAAATCGTGTCTACTGTTCTGTGCATAAGTCTGGGTTTTTCTTTCTCTGTCACTATTTCATTTCTTCATTTTAGGGGAAACCTATTTTCTGTTTTTTTTTCTATGGACATACTTCATATGGATAATGGCTTAGTAATAACTACTGTTGTTAAGAGGGTAAGCTATAAGAGGGTAAACTACGATGAGGTTAATCATAAGACTGTAAAGATACAGTAGTAAGACAGCAGTAATGCCATCCCAGTGGAGAGGGTCATTGTAATACATTGGACCACAAGGATTTCTCCATGTATTCCTCTTCAACACATTGTTTTTGGCCAAAACTGTTATATGACTCCAGGGCATATTTGAAACCCACTTTACCACCACATGTTGAGACACTTTTGAGAAAACAACTTGAACTGCACCTTTCCAGAGACTGTCAAATGGTTGAATTGGGAGCTATGGATGAGCTGAGGTGGGGAATAACCCATTAGGGATCCTGCCTTGGGTAAAATTGGCAACAAACCAGTGGTGGAGAAGTCCTGGCTGTGCAACATTATACTGATTTAGGGCTGGCCCAACGAGTGCAATACAAAACACTGCAAGATCATTCCGTACCTAGAGAGGGACATTACTGTTTTTTTTGTGTGCTTTTTTTTTAACACAAAGACCCCAGACATGAATCAATGGCTAACTGGAGGGCCATAGAAAAGGCCAGACTATGCCTCCATCAACTTTTCTTTTGCTGTTCTTGCAGCAAAGACATGTTTCAATGTTGGAGAACGTTCCATTTATATTTCAAGGGTTAGAGAAAATACTTTGAGTCCAAACCTATCTGATAATATGACAGTTCTTTTTGTTTGTATTGATCTAATATGCTATTTTGCCTTTGTGACCTCAGTAAAACTGCATAAATGGTTACATATCACCAATGGTTCTGGCAATGACAGAGTGAGTAAATCAATATTTGTGTTTGAATGTTGGCAACAATAGCGTCTGTAAGCAATAGCATAAACAGCCCAGTACAGTAAGAGGTCGAAGGAAAACGGAATGGAGTGTTCCATTAGGACACATCATCTGTTCAGATCAGAGTCCATGTTAAATGAGCTAAATGAATGGGCCTCGGATTGGAGCTGAGTAGATCATGCAGAGTATTTACACTCTATGTAAATGAACCTTAACAAGTGCCTCTTAAGCCCTATTGATATTGCAATGGCTCTTGTGCTTTTTAGCTACAGGCACAGATGATTTCTTCATGTTGAATGGTCTTCCAGTTTTTGTTTTTATAATCAGAGATCATGCAAGTGAAACATTCAGTCAAGGTCAGTTCAATGCCTCGTCAAAGGAGTTTTGACCAAGACCTGATCTTGACCTGCCTGGACCAGTCTAGTTGGGGGAGAGGGAAAGAGGAACAGAAGTTCTCCAAACATCTCAGGTTTAATCCCTCTCTGTCTGCATGAGGCTGGGCCTGGGCATAGCTGTGTCCTGGGCCCTGTTAACACTCCAAACATTCAGAGTCAGAGACCCGTGATCCCAGCCATGCTCTTAAAACACTTGTTAAAACTGTCACTTTTTTTGCCATTTCAACAGCTGAGAATGACCCAACAGGGACGGCCCCTTGTGCTCTATAAAACGCTAATGGAAAAAAGGGAGCGAGGGAGACGGGAAATGAATGGAGAGAGCCAGAGAGAGAGAGAGAGCCAGAGAGAGAGAGCCAGAGAGAGAGAGCCAGAGAGAGCCAGAGAGAGAGAGAGCCAGAGAGAGAGAGCGAGAGAGAGAGAGAGAGAGAGAGAGAGAGCCAGAGAGAGAGAGCCAGAGAGAGAGAGCCAGAGAGAGAGAGCGAGATAGAGAGAGAGAGAGACAGAGAGAGAGAGAGAGAGAGAGAGTGGAAGTTGCCCCCCCCTCCTCCATGTCCTCCTCTGGTTCATGAAGGGCCTAATTGAGAGACAGACAGACAGAGTCCATCCAACCAAACTGTTCCGATGCCCCTGAGCCACTGTCAAAACCTACAAACTAGACTACTGAGACTCAGGATCAGGCTTACATTACCACTACAGTACCTGTGAAATTTTGCGGACCACCACCGTGAATTGAAACACTGGGCAAATGAAAGCAGCCCAGGCTGTCTGCACTCTCTCTACCAGCAGATGGATGGTAAAAGCAAACATAAGCCTTCATGGTAGAGAGAGAAGGGAAGAACCAGGAGTAGAGTCTCTCCCCTTCAGGGCCTTCAGGTCTCCACAGAGCTACTGTGGAATGACTGAGGTGTTTCCATTGTCTTCATTGGGAGACACACAGAGACCACCAAGTTGAGTTTCTATCTAGATGAATATTCTACATTTGCATCGTTTAGCATACACTCAATCCAGAGCGACACATTTTCATTTAAAAAAATGTAATTGGTCCCCCATGGGAATCAAACCCACAACCATGCAATGCTTTAACAACTTAGCCACAGTGGACATGCTGTGGATAGTCATGATGACTATTTGACAGTCTGTGAGGGTCTGTTTCGCTCAGGTCTGTGTGTGTGCTCAGTGTGTGTGTGCGTGCATGTGACTGTATATGTGTGTGTCTGTCATGTTTGTCCTGAGCCTCCACAGACCTTGGCATGTGGAATAACTGTAATAGCTCCCTGGAGACTGTAGTGGTGGCAGAGTGCTTAGACACAAGAGAGGCTTAGACAAGGGCCCAGCCACTTCGCCAAGACCATTTAGACTTTCCAGTCCTGTGCGGAGTTGCCATTCCATTGCATCATAGTAACCTCTCTTTACTCCATCCTTCTTTGGCTATTGTGTTTCATACCTAATGAGGTTGGACGGGTCTGTGGATGGCCAGAAACAGTGCAGAGATGTGTGTGTGTGTGTATGAAGTAGTATGTACATTGTAATGTACCCAATGTCTAGATGGGGACTTTGTATGTGTGTGTATATAAAAAGAGCTTGTCATGTGGTACCCTGGGGTAATATGAATCCCCTATGACTTTCCATTTGATCAGCCAGGAGGTCTTGAATGTGGGGCAGTGGCAAAGTAAAAGCAGTGGTAGGGTCTAGAGTGTTACATAATAGGACACACACACACACCGCTTGTCCAGCCAGCGAGAAGAGAAAAAAAAGGTTATTTGGAGCGTACGTGTAGACACACAATTGCCCTTCAAGCTGACTGCCATGCCAGACTGCCAGAACAGGCCGCCACTTATATAAACAACCGGCAAATGTACTTTTCCTCACTCTTTCTTAATGTTGCTTTTTTTTGCTTCCTTGACGTTATGAGGGAGAGACATCATTTGTCTGTGAATCCGCAACAGCACACTTCCTTTCCCCTCCTTGGCATATTGTGTCGGAAATAAGAAAAATGATTATGAAAGGAGAGGAGAGGAAACTTAATGGAGGAAATCATTTAGACATTACAGTCGTTTTAATGTCCTCATAAGTCTGTTTCAAATCACCCCTGGAGGAACTCACAACTCTGCTCACTCACCTGCAATATAAAGGAGTTTTACAGTGGGAAATAGGAAAACAATGTAAAATACTGTAAAACTTCAATTAAACGTAATCTCAAATAGCCACCTGTCCCTTTTAATAGCCGGACATTTCAGCAAATAAACTCCTGCTTCAAATAAACGCAGGGTCTAAAGGAACTGTTTATGAGCGAACTTCAGTGAGTACCGGAACGATTGTGCAAAAGATTTATGAGAGCAAAAACATTGCCATGGGATGTCACAGCAGTGTGGCTTGACATGGTCGGCTCAACTACCCACAGGATGTCACGGTCTCACTTCAGTATTCAACGTTTGTCCAGGCGGGAGGAATAAATGTCTATTGGTGAAGTGAAAACAGGTACGTTAAAGCAGAATATAGGTTGTTTTAACTTGACGGTTAAGCATAAAGTAATGCGTGCTCACTTTGCCCCTAATGGACAGTATAGAAGGCATCGCCCGATGTCCTGGGTACCTGGACAAATGTTGAATACTGAAGTCTATCTGCCGTGATCTCGCTGCAACTACAGGGGATACAAGGCGCAACAAGGCGCACTAGTGAGAGATTGTTTGTGAATTGTGAAATCGGGGGGCGTATGATAGGCAGCCTAGTTTTTGCAAGTCTGATCTACGATGGATTTGTTATTATAATATTTATACTGGTCATACCGGACACAATAAACAGTAGTCTTTTCAACATTTAATGGAGCAAAAACTGTGTGAATTAAGGAAGTAGATGCCTTGCTCAAATTGGGGCGGCAGGGTAGCCTAGTGGTTAGAGTGTTGGACTAGTAACCGGAAGGTTGCAAGTTCAAATCACCGAGCTGACAAGGTACCAATCTGTAGTTCTGCCCCTGAACAGGCAGTTAACCCACTGTTCCTAGGCCGTCATTGAAAATAAGAATTTGTGCTTAACTTACTTGCCTAGTTAAAAAAAAAATGAAGATAATAAATGCCTGGGCTATTAATGGAAGTTTTACGGTATACAATTACTGAATAATAATTTTAATATAGGGGAAAATAAATCATCGATAAAAAAAAAATCTGTCTTTTCAAGACAATTTTTGTTGCTTTTTGGGGGACATTTTGTTATTTTGGGAGGTACACATTTTAGAAAAATCATAACTCTGTGAAGTCAACATGATGTTTATGAATCATCGCTCTCTTACCCAATTTGGGAGATATCCTATGTCCCCTTGACATTCAAAGGAAACACTCTAAGGTCAAACATATCACCCCTGCAGCCAGCATCCAATCCCTCCTGAATCTATTTCCACCGTCCCTAACATACTTTTTCAGCCAAGTACATATACAGGGGCTAGTGAAATAAAGCAGATTTTACCAGATCCAATTAGCTTTCTCAAATTCTCAGTCTGAGCATTGTTTCAACATAGCCTTTGCTAATAATAAAGTGGAAGCCAATCAAAGCAAATAGTCCGGTGGATCTTTAGCGTATAATTGGGATCCATGTAATCATTAACCTTGGCACCGAGCGGGAAGTTAATGAATCAAATCAATACCTCTCTCCAATGATCCATAATTATTTGAAAAGAGATGAAAATTTAAAGAGGCTCGGCCTATGAGGTTATCATGCCATGCAATTAGGCCCCCGGAGGGAGATTAGGTTACCTAGATACCAATGGGGAAGTGTAATTTCTCTTGCAGACTGAGCTTTTTAATGAAGAGTGCAATTACCTAAATAGGTCAGGCGAAGGAAGAGGCGAAGCGCAGCAGTTGGCTGCATGTACCTGAGAGGAATCTCCTGCCGGAAAAACAGGGAGTTGTCTTGAATTGATGTCGCCCCCCCCCCCCTTCTCCCTCTCTCTCCCTCACTTGCTCACTCACTCCCGCCTTCCCTGCCTTTCTCTCTCTGTTGAATTGTGTCTCTGCTTCAGCTTCTAATTAAATATCCCAGCCACAGAGGACTTTGTTATGCAGACATTCCACAGAAATAACACTTAATAATCTTTCCCCCAATCCCATACTATGTGGAATAACCATCAAGTTTCTTCTTCAAAACATTTCCCCTCTGTAAATGTCACTTTGCGGCTTCAGTTTTGGGAACAAAAAAAGTTTGGACAGCTCCTCAATGTAAATGACCAAAACCTTGGTAGAAGGTTTAGTTTTGTTCACATCAGCTTGATAACATAAAATGTATAAACATTTGCATTCCTCCTGAAGATAAAGGTCCTGAATAGGGTTACAAAATTACAGAAAGTTTTCCTGAAAAATCCTGGTTGGAGGAATCCCAGATTACCTGCCTTTTCCCACAAATTCTCAACCAGGATTTCTGGGAATTTTAGGAAAGTTACTGGAAATATCCAACCCTAGTCCCTACCCTCTGCACTAATTAATTAACACATTATCAACAGTAATGGATTTTTTTCAAAACACTATTTACAATATTTACAACAATCGAGACCATAGTTAGAGCAAACAATAATATTTATATAATTATTTGATGGACAATACGTGCCATTAGGATGCATTTACAGTTGCTGCCTACAGTGTGCTACACAAGGTCTTATCAATGTTTCCTGTCATATACATTAGAACACTGTTGTAAAAACATTGTTTTGATGTTAGTTTCCAACGATACTGTCAAGCCGTAGATCCATAATAATTCATGTCTTTCTTTAAAGACTCATTTGCTGATGATTAATGATGACTGAACAATGATATTTACACTAGGATAATTGACTTGGTTCAGCTTCACCTCCTGTTGAAAAACCAATATTATGATGAACTTGAAATAGGAGTAACCATTGCAATTTATTCTTTCATTGTGCTGTGCAGTTCCAATTAGGAAGCACTCTTCATCCACTCTGAACTCAGCGGGTCGCTAATGCTTTGTAAGTAGGTAACACAGTGCAGGTTCTAATGAAACAAAGCTCAGGCTTCAATGTAATTCTTGTAGGAAAAGGGCATGTGTGTGTCACAATGCAGACAATAAGCTTAGATAGAAAGGAGATGCAAATACTGTAAACACACGCAAATGTTATTGGGCCATGATAAGTGTATAGTTACTTTGTCTCTGTTTAATTTTTTAAAATAAGCATGTTGGTTTAAAAAAAAAGATAGAATTTGAAATTTGTATCATTATATTCCAGTAAATAATGAATAAAAACCAACATTTGAAATGAATTTATACACATCACAAACATCATTGATTAAAGTTAGTCGAGAAACAGTTTGGAGTACTTTTTGATTGAAAGGAGGATTTGGCACGTATTTCTGTCCTCAACACAGAGG
Organism: Oncorhynchus kisutch; assembly: GCF_002021735.2. Taxonomy (NCBI): domain Eukaryota; kingdom Metazoa; phylum Chordata; class Actinopteri; order Salmoniformes; family Salmonidae; genus Oncorhynchus; species Oncorhynchus kisutch. The sequence goes on along the minus strand of NC_034181.2, from coordinate 42,523,181 downwards.
ATTTAACCTTGTGCCTGATCCAAATGTTGCTTCTTTCAGGTTCTCAATGTGGCAGGTGCGTTGATTGCGTTTCAAGCAGCTTGTCAACAAGTGCTATTTTCCCACAACTTGGCAGAGCCCCGGCAACAGATTCTATGTAGTGACTTAAAGGGGAGGGACATGATACCAAGCGTTTCTGGCGAAAGGAAGAAAAAAAAATATTGCTTTCTGTACTGTGTCTTTCAGTGTGTAAAGTCTATGGAGCCTTATATCTTGGCTGATACATGTCCCTCCCCATTGTTGTGTATGTATGTATAACATTTTAGAAGCACAATTGCATCTAACAAACATTAACCTGAACAATGAGTCAATCTACATTGATGGACAGTTCCTGCTCCACCCATCACCCTCCTCCATCCCACACAGTGAGCAACAGAAATATGTTTCAGAGAATGACACCTGCTTATGCTAAATCAGTGTCAATCATTCCCAGTGTTTGGCTCGCCCCACAATCGGATCAGATCCAAAATGCTGGTTTTAACACCGGCCAATCTGTTTGGCTCGTTGACTGGAGGTGCATGCTGTCTTTGTGCCTGTGTGGGATGGTATCAAGCTGCTTTCATATTAAAGGGATCATTCAGTGATCTCTTCAGGAAGCATACTGTTCAATAGTAAACCCATGTGATTACGACTGCCATTTCAACCACATGACTTGTTTTACAGAGCAGATGCAGATCTACTGGATGATAAAGTTTGCCATTGTAAAAAAAAGTTATTTGCTATTACACTCAAGATAAACTTACGCTAAGGTCAAAAGTAAGAATATAATTTTTTTTTGCTAAACTTTCTTCAATTGTTTAATTTATCTTGACTGCCTGGTCTGGACTAACCAATTTCTCTTTCCCTCTCCCCCTCCCTGTAGACTCCTTTTACAGTGTAGAATCACAGGGGAGTTGGGTCCAACTGATTACAGGACAGACTGCCCCCTACAGAGGAGATGCAGTAGTGTTCATAGCCCTAACCCTCTCCTTTATCCTCTTCCTCCTATAGTGGCCCCACCCTCACGCTGGCTGGCGTGTCGCTCTCTCTCTCTCACATTAATTTCCTCTCACATTCATTATCTCTCACATTCATTCTCTCTCACATTCATTCTCTCTCTCTCTCTCTCTGTCTCTGATACACACACACACAAACTTGACTCTCTCATTTATGCCACAAAACCTAAACAGGCAAACACACACACAAACAAACATTCCTATTTGCACTCAGAAATAAGCAGCTTCATACAGCCGTTCATTTGCACCTTGCTCCATTCCAAGATGGAGTTAGATCACATGCCTTCATAAGCACAAACTACATCACCTTCCACCCAGGGATCCTCTGTAAACGTTCCTTTTAAACCTCCACTAACCGTATCATCATTGATTTTATGTCTCTGTTTCTCTCCTCGGGTTGTAAGCAACCAAACACAGCTAAACCCTAGCACCCTAGGTCCCACTGTTTCTCCCTCAGGGCATCTTTATCACACAACAGGCGGAAGTTGAGCAGATGAACAACTACTCTTAGAGAAACACACGCTCAGCAACACAGGCCATAGCAAGGCAAAGGTGACAGGAGCAAGTTTTTCACCATTTCAAACATCCCAAGCCATCAAATAAACTGTTTTCTCGCATGTTCAGAGGTTGAGTGGGAATGGTAAAGAAATATTCCCAGTATTTTCTTCTGATTCATCTCACTATTTTTCTTTCTCTGTACAGATGTAGGATCTTCATTTGATCACTCTTTTGTTGCTGAGAATTGTCTTGCACAGCAGTAAATGCAAACGTGTTGTGTATCCAAGGTTTAAAAAGGCTTCTAAAAGGCTTCTTGTAATTTCCACTTTAAAATGTCAGACTTAATTTGCCCAAATGAAAATTGTACCAACCCCTACAAAACCTGTCCATTAATTATAATCCACATAATAATTCACATTTCCTGTTGCTCCAGGATTATTTTCCTGCTGTAGCAAACTGGCTCAAATAAAATCCTACATCTGTATCTCCTTCTCTTTGGTCTTCTCTCTCTCTCTTTCTCTCTCACTTTCTTTGTTTCTCTCTCCTTTCTCTCTTTATTTATTATTTTGTGTGTCTGTGTAGGAGTTTTGTTCTGAGAATGGCAGGGTGGCTGTCTCTTCAGAAGTTGTCAGTTTCAACGAAGCACAACCAGCCTACTCCTTTGGCACACCGACAATGTCCCTCTCCATCTTTCTCCCCCTCTCTCTGTCTTTCTCAGTCTCTCCCTCTCTCTTTCTCCCTTTAACAAGCATTTGCAGTGTGTGGTGGTTTGTTGTGTGATGATCTATAATTATAAGGTGTGTTAGTGCGGGTGGCGAGAGCAAACTTGGACTGCCGCTCTGTCGCGCCACTCTGCCTCCTGTCCCTGTTAGCTCAGCCATTTTCGAGCGGTCAGCCTGTCTTGCCACAATCACACGCTGGCGCCACAATCGCCGAGCCCCAACTGCAACCCTTTCACAGCGTAATGAATACATATTAAAATACACTTTGACCACTTACACCCCACTGCCCCCATACTGGACCTGACTGGACTGGGTTTGTGCTCCTCCGGGCGTCAGGGCACTCACCTGAACGTGGGGCACCCCATGTGGTCATGGTGTGGTCAAGGTTCAACACAAGCACAGTCAGAGCAAGAGGGATGACCACTGACCGCTGTGTCCCACTGAGGTGACCATGGACACAGTGAGTACTCCTATCTGGGGAAAGTGGTAGGGATGGATGATACAAACTAATAATGATAAGAGTGTGTTTGTGTGTCGATGGAAGGTGTGCGTGTGTATGTATGTACTCGTGTGTGTGCATGCGTGTTTGTGTCTATGTCTGTGTTTGCGTTTTAATATGTTTCTCTGTGACTGTGTATGTGAGGTTGATTGCCACAAGTCGTAAATATACCTGCAGTCCAGAGACGAGTGTCTTGATTTTGCAAGAGGTGGTGTGATCAGAGCAGTACATTTCCATCTAGCTTAATCCGTTATGAGAGTATGTTAGTGTGTGTATATGAATTTCCTGAGAGTCAACTTCATGTGTGTTGACATGTTGATGCAAAACAACATAGCAGCAAGAACATAAAAACATGTTCAGCGTAATAGATTAGAAGCAATCTATGCAATCACAGGCTATATATATACAGTGGGGCAAAAGAGTATTTAGTCAGCCACCAATTGTGCAAGTTCTCCCACTTAAAAAGATGAGAGAGGCCTGTAATTTTCATCATGGGTACACTTCAACTATGACAGACAAAATGAGGGAAAGAAATCCAGAAAATCACATTGTAGGATTTTTTTATGAATTTATTTGCAAATTATGGTGGAAAATAAGTATTTGGTCACCTACGAACAAGCAAGATTTCTGGCTCTCACAGACCTGTAACTTCTTCTTTAAGAGGCTCCTCTGTCCTCCCCTCGTTACCTGTATTAATGGCACCTGTTTGAACTTGTTATCAGTATAAAAGACACCTGTCCACAACCTCAAACAGTCACACTCCAAACTCCACTATGGCCAAGACCGAAGAGCTGTCAAAGGACACCAGAAACAAAATTGTAGACCTGCACCAGGCTGGGAAGACTGAATCTGCAATAGGTAAGCAGCTTGGTTTGAAGCAATTATTAGGAAATGGAAGACATACAAGACCACTGATAATCTCCCTCGATCTGGGGCTCCACGTAAGATCTCACCCCGTGGGGTCAAAATGATCACAAGAACGGTGAGCAAAAATCCCAGGACCACACGGGGGGACCTAGTGAATGACCTGCAGAGAGCTGGGACCAAAGTAACAAAGTTTACCATCAGTAACACACTACGCCGCCAGGGACTCAAATCCTGCAGTGCCAGACATGTCCCCCTGCTTAAGCCAGTACATGTCCAGGCCCATCTAAAGTTTGCTAGAGAGCATTTGGATGATCCAGAAGAAGATTGGGAGAATGCCATATGGTCAGATGAAACCAAAATATAACTTTTTGGTAAAAACTCAACACGTCGTGTTTGGAGGACAAAGCATTGCATCCAAAGAACACCATACCTACTGTGAAGCATGGGGGTGGAAACATCATGCTTTGGGGCTGTTTTTCTGCAAAGGGACCAGGACGACTGATCCGTGTAAAGAAAAGATTGAATGGGGCCATGTATCGTGAGATTTTGAGTGAAAACCTCCTTCCATCAGCAAGGGCATTGAAGATGAAACGTGGCTGGGTCTTTCAGCATGACAATGATCCCAAACACACCGCCCAGGCAACGAAGGAGTGGCTTCGTAAAAAGCATTTCAAGGTCCTGGAGTGGCCTATCCAGTCTCCAGATCTCAACCCCATAGAAAATCTTTGGAGGGAGTTGAAAGTCCGTGTTGCCCAGCAACAGCCCCAAAACATCACTGCTCTAGAGGAGATCTGCATGGAGGAATGGGCCAAAATACCAGCAACAGTGTGTGAAAACCTTGTGAAGACTTACAGAAAACGTTTGACCTCTGTCATTGCCAACAAAGTGTATATAACAAAGTATTGAGATAAACTTTGGTTAATGACCAGATACTTATTTTCCACCATAATTTGCAAATCAATTCATTAATAATCCTACAATGTGATTTTCTGGAATTTTATTTATCATTTTGTCTGTCATAGTTGAAGTGTACCTATGATGAAAATTACAGGCCTCTCTCATCTTTTTAAGTGGGAGAACTTGCACAATTGGTGGCTGACTAAATACTTTTTTGCCCCCCTTTGCTGTGAAGCACCTACATAAGATCTGGTGCAAACAATTACCTTCAGAAGTCACATAATTAGTTAAATAAAGTCCACCTGTGTGCAATCTAAGTGTCACATGATCTCAGTATATGTACAACTCTTCTGAAAGGCCCCAGAGTCTGCAACACCACTAAGCAAGGGGCATCACCAAGCAAGCGGCACCATGAAGACCAAGGAGTTCTCCAAACAGGTCAGGGACAAAGTTTTAGAGAAGTACAGATCAGGGTTGGGGTATAAAAATATATCAGAAACTTTGAACATCCCACGAAGACCATTAAATCCATTATTCAAAAGTGGCACCACACCAAACCTGCCAAGAGAGGGCTGCCCACCAAAACTCACGAACCAGGCAAAGAGGGCATTAATCACAGAGGCAACAAAGAGACCAAAGATACCCTGAAGGAGCTGCAAAGCTCCACAGCAGAGATTGGAGTATCTGTCCATAGGACCATTTTAAGCCGTATACTCCACAAAGCTGGGCTTTATAGAAGAGTAGTCAGAAAAAAGCCATTGCTTAAAGAAAGACATAAGCAAACACGTTTGGTGTTTGCCTAAAGGCAAGTGGGAGACTCCCCAAACATATGGAAGAAGGTATTCTGGTCAGATGAGACTAAAATCTAGCTTTGTGGCCATCAAAGAAAACGCTATATCTGGTGCAAACCCAACACCTCTCTTCACCCCGAGAACACCATCTCCACAGTAAAGCATGGTGGTGGCAGCATCATGCTGTGGGTATGTTTTGCATTGGCAGGGACTGGGAAACTGGTCAGAATTGAAGGAATGATGGATGGCACTAAATTCAGGGAAATTCTTGAGGGAAACCTGTTTCAGTCTTCAAGAGATTTGAGACTGGGACAGAGGTTCACCTTCCAGCAGGACAATGACCCTAAGCATACTGCTAAAGCAACACTTGAGTGGTTTAAGGGGAAACAATGAATGAGTGATTTAAGGAGAAACATTGAATAGTTATGCACTCTCAAGTTTTTTTGTCTTATTTCTTCTTTGTGGTAGGCATGTTGTTAAATCAAATGATACAACCCCCCCCCCCAAAAAAAATATATATTTTAATTCCAGGTTGTAAGACAACAAAATAGGAAAAATGCCAAGGGGGTGAATACTTTCACAAGCCACTGTAGTGGAGTGGTAACGCGCATGCAAGCAGTTGCTCCCGACGCCACTTGGGTACACTGCAGCATCCACCAAGTGGCTCTTGCTGCCAAGGGAATGACTGACAGTTTGAAAGACATTTTGGACACTACAGAGAAAATGGTTAACTTTGTTAAAGCAAGGCACCTGAACTCTTGTGTATTTTCTTCACTATGCAATGATATGAGCAGCGACCATGTAACACTTTTACAACATACATGCTGGTTATCAAGGGGCAAAGTATTGACATGTTTAAAAAAAAATGAGAGACAAGCTTAAAGTTTTCTTTACTGACCATAATTTCCACTTGTCTGCCCGCTTGCATGGTGACAAGTTTCTCACACAACTGGCCTATCTGGGTGATGTTGTTTTCTCGCTTGAATGATCTGAATCTAGGATTACAGGGACTCTCCGCAACTATATTCAATGTATGGGACAAATTTGAGGCTATGATTAAGAAGTTGGAGCCCTTCTCTGTCTGCATTAACAAGGACAACACAGGTCTTTCCATCATTGTATCATTTTTTGTGTGCAAATGAACTCAAGCTTACTGACAATGTCAAATGTGATATAGAGAAGCACCTGAGTGAGTTGTGTACGCAATTACGCAGGTACTGTCCCGAAATGGATGACACAAACATCTGGATTCATGTTCCCTTTCATGCCCTGCCTCCAGTCCACGTACTGATATCTGAACAAGAGAGCCTCACCGAAATTGCAACACGCGGTTCTGAAAAAAAAAAATTTAAGACACTGATGCCCTTTGCAACCACATACTTATGTAAGAGTGGATTCTCGGCCCTCACTAGCATGAAAACTAAATACAGGCAAAGACTGTGTGAAAAATGATTTAAGAATGAGTCTCTCTCCAATACAACCCAACATTGCAGAGCTATGTGGGTCCTTTCAATCATACCCTTCTCATTAACCTGTGGTGAGTTATTCACAATTTTCGATGAACCAATACATATTTATACTGTATGGAAGATGACCAAGTAAAAAGTAAAATTATTGATTATTAATATATTATTGTTTGTACCCTGGTCCAATAAGAGCTCTTTGTCACTTCCCACGAGCCGGGTTGTGACAAACTCACACTCATTTTTCGTATCGTATAGTGTTTGTGTGGCAGGCTTTCAATGATGGCAAAAAAAACATTTGAGAGTGAGCTGACCCTGGTGCTATAGAGGGGGTTTGCAGCAGGAGGTTGAATGTTTGAAGAGGTACGGGACTATACAAAGTTTGGGAGCTACTGGTCTAAGTCTATGTGGAGACCAGGTATCAGGTGGGACAGAGTTCAAGGTAATGTGTTAGTGCATGATCATTATGCTCAGAGCTTAAACTCTCAACACAGTCTACATTTAAACCATCAATTGTTGTCTCTCTCTCTCACTTTCACTCACTCACTCACTCACTCACTCACTCACTCACTCACTCACTCACTCAATTCAATTTAAGGGCTTTATTGGCATGAAAGCATATGTTTACATTGCCAAAGCAAGTGAAATAGATAAACAAAAGTAAAATAAAAAATACAAATTTACAGTAAACATTACGCTCACAAAACTTCCAAAGGAATATAGACATTTCAAATGTCATATTATGTCTAACAATGTGAACGTAGTTAACGCACAAAAGGGAAAATAAATGAACATAAATATGGGGTGTATTTACAATGGTATTTGTTCTTCACTGGTTGCCCTTTTCTTGTGGCAACAGGTCAGAAATCTTGCTGCTGTGATGGCACACTGTGGTATTTCGCCCACTATATATGGGAGGTTTGTTTTCGAATTGTGTAATCTGAGGGAAATATATCTCTCTAATATGGTCATACTTTTGCAGGAGGTTAGGAAGTGCAGCTCAGTTTCCACCTCATTTTGTGGGTAGTGTGCACATAGCCTGTCTTCTCTTGAGAGCCAGGTCTGCCTACGGAGGCATTTCTCAATAGCAAGGCTATGCTCACTGAGTCTGTACACACTGTAGTCAAAGTTTTCCTTAAGTTTGGGTCAGTCACAGTGGTCAGGTATTCTGTTATTGTGTACTCTCTGTTTAGGGCCAAATTGCATTGCTCTGTTTTTTTGTTAATTCTTTCCAATGTGTCAAGTAATTGTCTTTTTGTTTTCTCATGATATGGTTGGGTCTAATTGGGTTGCTGTCCTGGGGCTTTGTGGGGTCTGTTTGTGTTTGTGAACAAAGCATGCTTAGGGAACTTTTCTCCAGGTTCATCTCTCTGTAGGTGATGGCTTTGTTATGAAGGTTTGGGAATCGCTTAATATTATGGGTTTTGATACTTAGCAGGTATCGGCCTAATTCTGCTCTGCATGCATTATTTGGTGTTTTACGTTGTACACTGAGGATATTTTTTTTTATTATGCATGTAGAGTATCATTTTGGTGTTTGTCCCATTTTGTGAATTATTGGTTGGTGAGCGGACCCCAGACCACACAACCATAAAGGGCAATGGGTTCTATAACTGACTCAAGTATTTTTATCCAGATCCTAATTGGTATGTCAAATTCTATATTCCTTTTGATGGCAGAGAAGGCCCTTCTTGCCTTATCTCTCAGCTCGTTCACAACTTTGTGGAAGTTACCTGTGGCGCTGATGTTTAGGCCGAGTTATGTATAGTTTTTTTGTGTGCTCTAGGGCAACGGTGTTTAGATGGAATTTGTATTTGTCGTCCAGGCGACTGAACCTTTTTTGGAACACCATTATTTTGATCGTACTGAGATTTAGAGTCAGGGCCCAGGTCTGACAGAATCTGTGCAGAAGATCTAGGTTCTGCTGTACGCCCTCCTTGGTTGATGACAGAAGCACCAGATTATCAGCAAATAGTAGACATTTGACCTCAGATTCTAGTTGGGTGAGGCCTGGTGCTGTAGACTGCTTAGTTCCCTCACCAATTCATTGATATACTGTATATGTTGAAAAGGGTGGGGCTTAAGCTGCATCCCCATCTCACCCCACGACCCTGTGGAAAGAAATGTGTGCGTTTTTTTTGCCAATTTTAACCGCAGACTTGTTGTTTGTGTACATATATTTATATCTCACTCTCTCTGTCTCGCTCTCTCTGTGTGTGTGTATCTGTCAGTTTATTGGTTGTGTGAAAAGTGCAGATGCTCATTCGGTTTTTGTTTGATATTAATAGGCCTGTATTCTTTGCATGTTCACTACGAACTATGGAACTTAAGATATGCACCTACTGTAATGACATCTGCCTGTATGGAATGTTTAATTTTTGCTGCTAATAAATGGGCAAAATACCCAACCAAGAAACTGTTTGGAAAGTGGTTTGTAGTGCACACATTTATGAACACTTGCAATCTCACCTTTGCTAGAGTAGCTATCAGGAAGTTTTGTCTCCACACACACACACACACACACACACACACACACACACACACACACACACACACACACACACACACACACACACACACACACACACACACACACACACACACACCACACCTGTGGGAGGGGTAATGATTGACTCACTGGTCTGGTATCTCGGGCTTCTAACAGGGGAAGTTAGCTCAAATTTTGAGAGACTTCCCTTTCGGCAGAGTTTCAGCAAGCTTGGACAACTGCGTTATTTAGTGAAAGAAGATGAGAGTACTGTATATATGAGCACATGATGTTCAAAAGTGGAAAATTATTTGAGTTACAGAGATAAATTATGGTAGGCCGTCATTGTAAATAAGAATTTTCTCTCAACTGACTTGCCAAGTTAAATAAAGGTTAAATTAAAAAAATAACAAACATGAGGAACCATGTTGAGAAGCCATCATTTACTATAGATTATAGCCCATGTCGACTGTCTACTTTAATAGGTGCTATCACCACTCATAGATAGTGTCTTCAAAGTTAAACACAACGTAAAACAATACGCTCTAGGACTTTTAATGATGTGCTAATTTTGCGTTATTTAACAATGTCAAATCAAATCAAATCAAATTTATTTATATAGCCCTTCGTACATCAGCTGATATCTCAAAGTGCTGTACAGAAACCCAGCCTAAAACCCCAAACAGCAAGCAATGCAGGTGTAGAAGCACGGTGGCTAGGAAAAACTCCCTAGAAAGGCCAAAACCTAGGAAGAAACCTAGAGAGGAACCAGGCTATGTGGGGTGGCCAGTCCTCTTCTGGCTGTGCCGGGTGGAGATTATAACAGAACATGGCCAAGATGTTCAAATGTTCATAAATGACCAGCATGGTCGTATAATAATAAGGCAGAACAGTTGAAACTGGAGCAGCAGCACAGTCAGATGGACTGGGGACAGCAAGGAGTCATCATGTCAGGTAGTCCTGGGGCATGGTCCTAGGGCTCAGGTCCTCCGAGAGAGAGAAAAAAAAGAGAGAATTAGAGAGAGCATATGTGGGGTGGCCAGTCCTCTTCTGGCTGTGCCGGGAGGAGATTAAAACAGAACATGGCCAAGATGTTAAAATGTTCATAAATGATCAGCATGTTCGAATAATAAGAAGGCAGAACAGTTGAAACTGGAGCAGCAGTTCATCATGTCAGGTAATCCTGGGGCATGGTCCTAGGGCTCAGGTCCTCCCAGAGAGAGAAGGAGAGAATTAGAGATCGCACAGTTAGATTCACATAGGACACTGAATAGGACAGGAGAAGTACTCCAGATATAACAAACTGACCCCAGCCCCAGCATAAATACTGGAGGCTGAGACAGGAGGGGTCAGGAGACACTGTGGACCCATCCGAGGACACCCCCGGACAGGGCCAAACAGGAAGGATATAACCCCACCCACTTTGCCAAAGCACAGCCCCCACACCACTAGAGGGATATCTTCAACCACCAACTTACCATCCTGAGACAGGGCCGAGTATAGCCCACAAAGATCTCCGCCATGGCACAACCCAAGGGGGGGCGCCAACCCAGACAGGATGACCACATCAGTGAATCAACCCACTCAGGTGACGCACCCCTTCCAGGGACGGCATGAGAGGGCCCCAGTAAGCCAGTGACCCAGCCCCTGTAATAGGGTTAGAGGCAGAGAATCCCAGTGGAAAGAGGGGAACCGGCCAGGCAGAGAGAGCAAGGGCGGTTCGTTGCTCCAGAGCCTTTCCGTTCACCTTCCCACTCCTGGGCCAGACTACACTCAATCATATGACCCACTGAAGAGATGAGTCTTCAGTAAAGACTTAAAGGTTGAGACCGAGTTTGCGTCTCTGACATGGGTAGGCAGACCGTTCCATAAAAATGGAGCTCTATAGGAGAAAGCCCTGCCTCCAGCTGTTTGCTTAGAAATTCTAGGGACAATTAGGAGGCCTGCGTCTTGTGACCGTAGCGTACGTGTAGGTATGTACGGCAGGACCAAATCAGAGAGATAGGTAGGAGCAAGCCCATGTAATGCTTTGTAGGTTAGCAGTAAAACCTTGAAATCAGCCCTTGCTTTGACAGGAAGCCAGTGTAGAGAGGCTAGCACTGGAGTAATATGATCAAATTTTTTGGTTCTACTCAGGATTCTAGCAGCCGTATTTAGCACCAACTGAAGTTTATTTAGTGCTTTATCCGGGTAGCCGGAAAGTAGAGCATTGCAGTAGTCTAACCTAGAAGTGACAAAAGCATGGATTAATTTTTCTGCATCATTTTTGGACAGAAATTTTCAGATTTTTGCAATGTTACGTAGATGGAAAAAAGCTGTCCTTGAAATGGTCTTGATATGTTCGTCAAAAGAGAGATCAGGGTCCAGAGTAATGCCGAGGTCCTTCACAGTTTTATTTGAGACGACTGTACAACCATCAAGATTAATTCTCAGATTCAACAGAAGATCTCTTTGTTTCTTGGGACCTAGAACAAGCATCTCTGTTTTGTCCGAGTTTAAAAGTAGAAAGTTTGCAGCCATCCACTTCCTTATGTCTGAAACACAGGCTTCTAGCGAGGGCAATTTTGGGGCTTCACCATGTTTCATTGAAATGTACAGCTGTGTGTCATCCGCATAGCAGTGAAAGTTAACATTATGTTTTCGAATAACATCCCCAAGAGGTAAAATATATAGTGAAAACAATAGTGGTCCTAAAACGGAACCTTGAGGAACACCGAAATTTACAGTTGATTTGTCAGAGGACAAACCGATATCTTTCCGACAGATAAGATCTAAACCAGGCCAGAACTTGTCCGTGTAGACCAATTTGGGTTTCCAATCTCTCCAAAAGAATGTGGTAATCGATGGTATCAAAAGCAGCACTAAGGTCTAGGAGCACGAGGACAGATGCAGAGCCTCGGTCCGATGCCATTAAAATGTCATTTACCACCTTCACAAGTGCCGTCTCAGTGCTATGATGGGGTCTAAAACCAGACTGAAGCATTTCGTATACATTGTTTGTCTTCAGGAAGGCAGTAAGTTGCTGCGCAACAGCCTTTTCTAAAAATTTTGAGAGGAATGGAAGATTCGATATAGGCCGATAGTTTTTTATATTTTCTGGATCAAGGTTTGGCTTTTTCAAGAGAGGCTTTATTACTGCCACTTTTAGTGAGTTTGGTACACATCCGGTGGATAGAGAGCCATTTATTATGTTCAACATAGGAGGGCCAAGCACAGGAAGCAGCTCTTTCAGTAGTTTAGTTGGAATAGGGTCCAGTATGCAGCTTGAAGGTTTAGAGGCCATGATTATTTTCATTATTGTGTCAAGAGATAAATTACTAAAACACTTGAGCGTCTCTCTTGATCCTAGGTCCTGGCAGAGTTGTGCAGACTCAGGACAACTGAGCTTTGAAGGAATACGCAGATTTAAAGAGGAGTCCGTAATTTGCTTTCTAATAATCATAGGAATTAGCATCAAGGAATTTCGGATTGTTCTTATTTTCCTCAATTAAGTTTGAAAAATAGGATGATCGAGCAGCAGTAAGGGCTCTTCGGTACTGCACTGTACTGTCTTTCCAAGCTAGTCGGAAGACTTCCAGCTTGGTGTGGCGCCATTTCCGTTCCAATTTTCTGGAAGCTTGCTTCAGAGCTCTGGTATTTTCTGTGTACCACGGAGCTAGTTTCTTATGAGAAATGTTTTTAGTTTTTAGGGGTGCAACTGCATCTAGGGTATTGCGCAAGGTTAAATTGAGTTCCTCAGTTAGGTGGTTAACTGATTTTTGTCCTCTGGCGTCCTTGGGTAGACAGAGGGAATCTGGAAGGACATCAAGGAATCTTTGTGTAGTCTGTGAATTTATAGCACGACTTTTGATGTTCCTTGGTTGGGGTCTGAGCAGATTATTTGTTGCAATTGCAAACGTAATAAAATGGTGGTCCGATAGTCCAGGATTATGAGGAAAAACATTAAGATCCACAACATTTATTCCATGGGGCAAAACTAGGTCCAGCGTATGACTGTGACAGTGAGTGGGTCCAGAGACATGTTGGACAAAACCCACTGAGTCGATGATGGCTCCGAAAGCCTTTTGGAGTGGGTCTGTGGACTTTTCCATGTGAATATTAAAGTCACCAAAGATTAGAATATTATCTGCTATGACTACAAGGTCCGATAGGAATTCAGGGAACTCAGTGAGGAACGTGGAATATGGCCCAGGAGGCCTGTAAACAGTAGCTATAAAAAGTGATTGAGTAGGCTGCATAGATTTCATGACTAAATGTAAATGTTAGCAACACCTCCGCCTTTGCGGGATGCACGGGGGATATGGTCACTAGTGTAGCCAGGAGGTGAGGCCTCATTTAACACAGTAAATTCATCAGGCTTAAGCCATGTTTCAGTCAGGCCAATCACATCAAGATTATGATCAGTGATTAGTTCATTGACTATAATTGCCTTTGAAGTAAGGGATCTAACATTAAGTAGCCCTATTTTGAGATGTGAGGTATCATGATCTCTTTCAATACTGACAGGAATGGAGGTGGTCTTTATCCTAGTGAGATTGCTAAGGCGAACACCGCCATGTTTAGTTTTGCCCAACCCAGGTCGAGGCACAGACACAGCACAGACTGACTATGCTAGTGGCAGACTCCGCTATGCTGGCAGGCTGGCTAACAGCCTGCTGCCTGGCCTGCACCCTATTTCATTGTGGAGCTAGAGGAGTTAGAGCCCTGTCTATGTTGGTAGATAAGATGAGAGCACCCCTCCAGCTAGGATGGAGTCCGTCACTCCTCAGCAGGTCAGGCTTGGTCCTGTTTGTGGGTGAGTCCCAGAAAGAGGGCCAATTATCTACAAATTCTATCTTTTGGGAGGGGCAGAAAACAGTTTTCAACCAGCGATTGAGTTGTGAGACTCTGCTGTAGAGCTCATCACTCCCCCTAACTGGGAGGGGGCCAGAGACAATTACTCGATGCCGACACATCTTTCTAGCTGATTTACACGCAGAAGCTATGTTGCGCTTGGTGATCTCTGACTGTTTCATCCTAACATCGTTGGTGCCGACGTGGATAACAATATCTCTATACTCTCTACACTCGCCAGTTTTAGCTTTAGCCAGCACCATCTTCAGATTAGCCTTAATGTCGGTAGCCCTGCCCCCCGGTAAACAGTGTATGATCGCTGGATGATTCGTTTTAAGTCTAATACTGCGGGTAATGGAGTCGCCAATGACTAGAGTTTTCAATTTGTCAGAGCTAATGGTGGGAAGCTTCGGCGTCTCAGACCCCGTAACGAGAGGAGTAGAGACCAGAGAAGACTCTGCCTCTGACTCCGACTCGTCAACTAATGATACTTCTGGTAAAGGATGTCTTAGTGCAAGCATGACCTAGTGACATACAGTACCAGTCAAAAGTTTGGACACACCTACTCATTCAAGGGTTTTACTTTATTTTTGATTATTTTCTACATTGTATAATACAAGAGAAGACATCAAAACTATTTAGCCAAATAAGTGTTAACCAAATTAGATTTTAGATTCCTCAAAGTAGTCACCCTTTGCCAAGATGACAGTGCGGTTGGAAAAATCATCAGACCAAAGTACAGATTTACACCGGTCTAATGTCCATTGCTCGTGTTTCTTGGCCCAAGCAAGTCACTTCTTATTATTGGTGTCCTTTAGTAGTGGTTTCCTTGCAGCAATTTGACCATGAATGCCTGATTCACGCAGTCTCCTCTGAACAGTTGTTGTTGAGATTTGCCTGTTACTTGAACTCTGTGAAGCATTTATTTGGCCTGCAATTTCTGAGGCTGGTAACACTAATAAACTTATCCTCTGCAGCAGCGGTAACTCTGGGTCTTCCTTTCCTGTGGTGGTCCTCATGAGAGCCAGTTTCATCATAGAGCTTGATGGTTTTTGCAACTGCTCTTGAAGAAACTTTCAGTTAAGTTATTGACATTTTACGGATGGACTAAGCATCATGTCTTAAAGTAATGATGGACTGTTGTTTCTCTTTGCTTACTTGAGATGTTCTTTCCATAATATGGACTTCGTCTTTTACCAAATCTTCTGTATACCGACCCTACCTTTTCACAACACAACTGATTGGCTCCAACATATTAAGAAGGAAAGAAATTCCACAAATGAACTTTTAACAAGGCAAGCCTATTATTTGAAATGCATTCCAGGTGACTACCTCGTGAAGCTGGTTGAGAGAATGCCAAGAGAATGCAAAGCTGTCAAGGCAATTGGTGGCTACTTTGAAGAATCTAAAATATAAAATACATTTAGATTTCTTTTGCATTTCTTTGGTTACTACATGATTCCATATGTGTTATTTCATAGTTTAGATCTTTCCACAGTTATTCTACTAAGTAGAAAATAGTACAAATAAAGAAAAGCCTTGGAATGAGTAGGTGTGTCCAAACTTTTGACTGCTACTGTATATACATATTTACACTGAGTGTACAAAACCTGTGCGTGTGACAATTTATGCTCCCTATTCAAGATGTTAGTGGCAAACGATGACCAAATTCTGAAGGTTTGTGCTAGCTAAATAGCTACCGTATGTATGTGTATGCTTATCCCGGAATGGCTTGCTGGAAGGAAACGGAGAGGCTGGGGGCGGACCTATATTAAAAAATAGACCATGATTAGTTCAATTTCGAAAACGGGGATATCCAGCAAGCGTAGGGTGACGCCTTGAAGTCTGAGGGCACAGTCCCTTCATAATCGTCGTTTCGTGCCAACAAAGCAAAGCAGCCGTTCCAGACACTCAAGCCAAGGATGTGGAGAGGATGGTATTAGCAAGACTATACTTTTGGTGCCATTTTTGGAAAAAACTTTGCCATTGACCTGTGCATTATCTACTGAGACCTTTTCATCCAGAATTCGGACATGCACGTTGTAATATCTCAGCAATGGTAAGGTCTACAGACATAAAAAAAATATGCACTGTGCTTCTGGGAGTATGTTGTATCGTTTGGTGTAATGTAAATAAATTATTATTTTACCCCCTAACACCCTACATTGTGTTTTTGTTTATGAGCCTGGTTGGCGTTTACACTCATGGTTTTATTTATCTTTCTCATCAACACACAACGACTAATACATCACACAGCAATGTGTGATGTATTTATTATTTTTTTTCTCTATTAAATGGAGCCAATTAAACACCACCTTTAAATGAGAAAGGAGGCAATCCAAATGTTCTCCTTAAGTGCTGTTTCCACGGCAATCAAAGTCCTCTACAGGGGGTGGAAGTGTGGAGGCGTTCAGCAGGAGCTGCTGCCACAGCAGGGACAGACTGACAGAGAACACACACTCAACACTGCAGCCATCTCTACCGCACACACAGCTCATGGCACCAAGAAAACATACATGTGTGCGCGCACACACACTTATTGCTGCATTCTTTATAAACTAGTAGCTAAAGCACTCATACAGTATCAACCAGAAAACATACACCCACACACACCACAGATACACACATGCAAGTATGTTCACACGCACACTCGTGAATGCACGCACAAACATGCGCACACGCACACACTCATACATGCACACGCGCACACGCACTGCTGTCTTTTCACAAAATCACAATGTCACCCTGTCTAAATCCATAATGTTCTGTTCACTATTGGATGATATTCATTGAGTCATCTATGATACATACAGTGCATGGAAAACTCAGTCAGTGGTGCTTGTAACCTGGCTCACAATATTTTGTTGTTTTTTCCTATGAATAAATGTATCACATAGAGTGGGAATGTGGATATTCTAGCTTCCTCAATGTGGTGATTGAGGAAGTCTTCTCTGTCCCAGTCAGATTTTAAGGGAACTTGTCTCTGTGCAACCTCTCCCCCTTCTCCAATCATGTCTGGATGCCCTAGTCTCAACAATACCTCCCTTAGATTCAACCCCTGTGCAGATAGGCTGAGAGGCTTGCACTATACCCACCAAGACAATCTGTATGCTAGATATATTTGTTGGGTAACACAGTTTAAGAAGTCATTTGTGTCTGAGATCTTTCACGACTCCTGCAAAGAAATCTCGTCATACAGAACTGTTGACCAAATAAACCCAGTAGACAACCAGATCGGCCCATTGTGGGTATTTATAACTCAGTTTGGCAGCACTTGAAGGCAGCTCAGAGTGCCTAATTGAATGTTGCTATAGGAGCACCAGTCATTTCTCCCAGATACACATTCCAGACCTTTTTTGTTACGCCCCTCTCGAATGCAGACATTTTCACCTTTTTAATTTGACAGCATAACGGGTGGCATTATACCACACAATAATTTGGCAGCCTGTTAGAAATTTTATCAAACCAAATCAACAGCTGCCTTCATTTGTGTACAGTTATTTAGAAAATGTAACATGTTTTAAAAGGACTAAAAGAGAAGGCATTGTAACTGTGAAAATTCCACCGATTACAAACAGTGGTTTCCTTACTTTGTAAGTTGTCGTTCGGATCTAAGTAGGTGGCACTACATTCCATAGAACTGGACTCTATCTCTGCTATCTTTAAGCTGGCGAGGGAAGAAAACAAGTTGAATACAGACAGAAGGTTTTTTGTATAACCGTGTAAGACCGGGGAAGTGTTCCACAGCAATGGAGACGGAGAGAGTAGCAGACCTCTTTCAGTGCAGTCTGAAGCTTTTTCAGGTTCTCTCTCTTCTCAAGCCGAAGCGGAAATGGATTACGCTACACAAAGACGGGAACAAACACTCTTCTCTCCTCACACACACATACACTCTTGGTTTTGCCATACAGATATACAGAGAAACACAGTCTCCGAGCTGAGCTTTGTGTGTGGCTGTGTGTAGCTGTGTGAAGTGTTCCCTCCCTCGCTACATGCCGAGGGACTCGTCAATTATCTCCCCAAACGCATCGAGTCCTCAGGGGGAAAAGACAAGGAGGGAGTCGTCCCTGTTTGTTAGCGAACCTGGAGTTTGCAACACTCCGCCGAGTGGCAATGCGTTCACGCTCCAATTCAGTTGTTTTTTCTTTCTTTCTTTCCATCGTTTCGCTCTCTCCTACTCTCCTTGTTCTTGTTCTCATTCCAACTTCTCAAAGTTGGAGCTCGTAGAAGCTTTAGTGAATGTGTGTGTGTGTATGTGTGTTTGCATGCATGCATGTTTGTGTACGTCTTTGTGTTTGCGTGTGTTGGTGAATGTTTGTGGATTAAAGGGTGTATGCTTTCAGTTTGATCTTTTTTCTCTCTCGTGCAGGCAAGGTGATACTCCCAAAAGATACTTTTTTCTCCGGATAGATTTAAGAAATGTTCATACACAAAAACAGACAATAACAGACAAAAAGGGAATAAACAACATTCTCATACTCATGTAATTAATTATACCGTACATTGATTAGCATTTCCTTGTTTGGAGCATGAGGCAGTGTAGGTAACTCGAACCATCATCTCAGTCTCTATTCTTAATTTCAATAACTACCATACGAATGGAAATATTAGAGAACATTTTCAAAGAAAACACAAGCAGTGAACAACTCTTCCAGATTGAAAAACAGATTTTTGTTCCAGATGTTTGACAATGATGACCAGCAGTTGTGTTAGCAAGTACTTTTTAAAAAAATCAGTCAGTGCACTACACACTTTCCACAAGTACATTAGGTGGGATAAGATCATCCCCATTGCCTCCCTAAGATTGTCTTCTATATCATATCTCTCAGTGTGTGTCCCTGAGCTGTTTGCTTGGAGACCACTATACTACCTGATTGAATTAAAAAAGAGATATACATAATAGATGGAAAGAATGACACCTCCGTCACCATGGGTAACGACTGACTCCCAGCTCTCTTGTCCCTCCTCTGACTCACTGAGCTAGCTAATATAGATGAGAGAGACCCTGGCTCTGAGATTCCTAGACTGATTGGGTGTCTCCTACACAAATTCCAACATCTGTCTGTCTGCTTGACTGCACTCTGTCTCTCTAAAAGGATGAGAGAGAGAGAGAATTAAAGTGAGAGAGACAGACACACAGAGAAAGAGAGAGAGAGATTGGAAATGTATGTTGGTTTAGTCTGGATTACTGACCTTTGACAAGCCAAACCACTTGCAGTTCTCTCAGAGACTGTACAGAGGCCTTTTTTTACACTCACTTTTGAACTTTCTTGCGAAGCTTCAACAGACTGGTGTCACACACATCATTTTGATGTCATTGTGAAAGGACGATTGGCGGAGACAGACAGACAGACAGACAGACGGGAGAGTCTGTAAAACTTTCCACAAGGGGCCAATAGAGTGGTAGATTGCGGGGTGTTGATGCGGCCTAGGCTGGCCTAAAGGGTTAGAGCCAGCTCCAAGCCTCAAGACACAGCCTTGGCCCGGCCACAGCACGCCCAGAGAGAGGGCGTGCCATTGTTTACAATCCCTACTGCGGCAAACAATAAACAATATAAAGACTGAGGGGGTGCCAGCTGCTTGCCCCAAACATTATAATTTTGGGAACTCAAACACACCCCCATGCTTCCCACACACCCCCATCACCTCCCCCTTTCACCCGAACCCCCTCAATCCGGCCCCAAAAACCCCACTGGGGCCATCGCCCGGCCATACCCATGCTGCCCCTCCAAGAAACCACAAGAGGGTGTGGTTCCTGCTGGAACAGGGAAGCCATTTATTTTGGGAGCATCTCTGCTGAGTGACTCATGTGTTGACTGGAAACTTGGCCCCGTGCTCCAGGAGCTCACAGTGTGCCAGACCCCGTGGCATATCAGCCCATGACCTGCCCCCTCATAATGTCTCCCACCCCTATCCCTAAACGCCCCTGCTGGTCCTCCAACCAGCCAACCACCCTTCATCATCAGACTATTTTTACCTTTACGTCAGCCTATACAACCCAGCTCTCAGACTGCTGCAGGCATAAAATGTATGTTTTCAACATGTGTTAACAATACAGCAAAACAGATTACATTTACTCTCACGGGTGGCCAGAAATAACTATCTGAAAGCCACGCCACTACTAAACCACGCATCCAGTCTTCTAATCTGACCCTCTGGGTCATACAGTATATCACTAACCCAGGATCAACATCCCAACCACAGGGTGTTGGTGGCACATTAATTGGGGAGGAACGCTCAGAGTAATGGGTAGAACGAAATTAATGGAATGGTAATCGAACTCATCAAACACATGATTTCCAAGTGTTTCATATCATTACATTTATTCCATTCAAGCCATTGAGTCGTTCAACCCTTTTTCTCCTCAATTCCGTGATATCCATTTGTGATCCAATTACAATCTTGTCTAATCGCTGCAACTCCCCAATGGGCTAGGGAGAGGAGAAGGTCGAGTCATGCGTCCTCCGAAACATGAACCCCCCCCAAACCGCGCTTCTTAAACCCCTTCGCTTAATTACCCGGAAGCCAGCTGCACCAATGGAGGAAACACCGTTCAACTGACGACCGGGGGTCAGCCTGCAGGCACCCGGGCCGCCACAAGGAGTCGCTAGAGCGTGATGAGCCAAGTAAAGGCCCCTTTATTCAAACCCTCCCGTAACCCAGACAACGTTGGGCCAATTGGGTGCTGCCCTATGGGACTCCCGGTCACTGCTGGTTATGACACAGCCTGGGATCAAACCCGGGTTTGTAGTGATGCCTCAAGCACTGTGATGCAGTGCCTTAGAACATTGCACCACTCGGGAGGCCAACCTTGCTCTTTTTAAATAAGACAACCCAACTAAGTGGCCCAATGCCTGCAATCCAGCAGGGAATATTGATTAGTCATTGGCTCAACTTGCCCCTGGCCAAATGGCACAATTTATCACAAAGAACCATTTTGAATACATTAACCCACACAGCTATAAGGATGCACATTCCTGCTTGGTTTAAGACCTCATATTGCAGCTTATAGAGTCCCAACATATGAAACAGACTGTATGAAACCGACTTAAAACAATCTACTTTGGTCAGGGGTGTCAATCTAATTTGTTTCACAGCCCTGAATCTTTAACGAGGTCCTCTGTCCGTGGTTTTGGGGAATTTTAGGTACTCCCTGACTGTCTATCTTTAATTTCAGTGACTATTAGCGAGCTGGACACGGTCAAGAAATTGTATAAATGTACGCCCATTGTAATTTCTACAGTTTCGATTTGGTTTTAGTTATTTTAAAGTACATTACTTGTGTTTTAAAAAAAACTCAAACCACAATCTTTCCCTCGGGCCGTATGTTTGACACCCCTGGTTTAGATACAAGCATCATGGAACCTATAACACAATAAATTAATTTGACTTTGTGGAAATTTGGACCTAACTTGCTTACCACTTTTTCCATGTGGTTTCTTCCTTCACAGACTCCACGAAATGATGACCTCTTCCTAAATATTTTCTCACATGATTCCCTTTTTTGGATGGTTTTCGAGAAACAAGGGGTGGCTCAACTAACCCTTTGGCACGACTTACCCCACTGTCCCCAACTGTATATTATGTTTGTGAACAGTAGTGAGAAACACACTGACAAAAGTCTTCAACTAGACAAAACACTTCAGAGCTATAAGGCTCCAGATGGCATGAGTAGTCAATAAAAGAGTGGAAGAGAGCTTATAAAAAAATATTTCAAACATAAAACTCACTCGCCGCCATAAAAAAGCCACACTTTAATAGGCCCCTTATTTATCTGCTTGGCAAAGAATGCAAAGTGTCTCTAATATGCACGGAGTGTACAAAACATTAGGAACACTTTCCATGACATAGTTTGACCAGGTGAATCTCGGTGAAAGCTATGATCCCTTATTGATGTCACTTGTTAAATCTACAGTATGTCAATCAGTGTAGATGAAGGGGAGGATGCAGGATAATAATGATTTTTAAGCCTTTAGACAATTGAGACATGGATTGTGTATGTGTGCCATTCAGAGGGTTAATGGGCAAGACAAAAGATGTAGGTGTCATTGAGCATATATGGTACTAGGTGCCAGGTTGTACCGGTTTGAGTGTGTCAAGAACTGCATCACTGCTCGGTTTTTCAAGTTCAACCGTTTCCCGTTTGTATCAAGAATGGCCCACCACTCAAAGGACATCCACTGTGGGAAGTATTGGAGTCAACACAGGCCAATATCCCTGTGAAATGCTTTTGAAACCTTGTAGAATCCATGCCCTGACAAATTGAGGTTGTTTGATGGAAAAAGGGGATGCTACTCAAAATGAGAAAGGAGTTGTTAATGTTTTATACACTCAATGTAATTGTATTGGAGGACGGAGAATTGGTGTTGGCCATGACATTTTTCTTTAGATAACTAGATAACTACTGCACATCAGAGAGATGGGACCAAGTCACAATTGAGCAAGTCCTAAGAAAGTCTTGATTCTTAACCTTGAATCTTGAGTGAAGTCCCAAGTAATACTGGACAAGTATTATGTCACATTCCAGAGCTCAGGTCAAGTCAAGTCAAAAGTCCCAAATTTGGGGTTTCGAGTCCTCAAGTCAATGGTTAAGTTTGATATATTTAGATTACATTTTTAAATTCAGGTAATATGTTCTGTTTTCCTTACAGTTGGCTTACCAGTACAGTACAGTACATACTGTAGGCCTACATAATAAACTTCACAGATCATGAAATAAATTATCTGCGCTAGGCAGAACAGAATTTAACTTATTATTTCTGGGGGCAGTATGGAGTAGCTTGGATGAATAACGTGCTCAGAGTAAACTGTATGCTACTCAGACCCAGTTGCTAATATATGCATATCATTAGTATATTTGGATAGAAAACACTCTGAAGCTTCTAAAACTGTTTGAATGATGTCTGTGAGTATAACAGAACTCATATGGCAGGCAAAAACCTGAGAAAGAATCCAACCAGTAAGTGGGAAATCTGAGGTTTGTAGTTTTCAACTCATTGCCTATCAAATACACAGTGTCTATGGGGTCATATTGCACTTCCTAAAGGGTCCCAGGCTTCCACTAGATGTCAACAGTCTTTAGAACCTTGTTTGATGCTCCTACTGTGAAGGAGGGGGGAATGGGAGCTGAATGAGTCAGAGGTCTGCCAGAGTGGCATGAGCTGACCACGCGCGTTCACTTGTGAGTTAGCTTGCATTCCATTGAAATTCCACAGACAAAGGAATTCTCCAGTTGGAACATTATTGAAGATTCATGTTAAAAACATCCTAAAGATTGATTCTATACTTCGTTTGACATGTTTCTACAGACTGTAACGGAACTTTTTGTCTTTTCGTCTGGCCTGCGCGTCATGAATTTGAATAACTGGGCTAACCGCGTGAACAAAAAGGAGGTATTTGGACATAAATGATGCACTTTATCAAACAAATCAAACATTTATTGTGGAACTGGGATTCCTGGGAGTGCATTCTGATGAAGATCATCAAAGGTAAGTGAATATTTATAGTGTTATTTCTGACTTCTGTTGACTCCACAACATGGTGGATATCTGTATGGCTTGATTTGTTGTCTGAGCGCTGTACTCAGATTATTGCATGGTGTGCTTTTTCGGGAAAGCTTTTTTTAAATCTGACACAGCGGTTGCATTAAGGAGAAGTGTATCTATAATTCCATCAATAATAGTTGTATCTTTTAGCAATGTTTATTATGAGTATTTCTGTAAATTGTGTGGCTCTCTGCAAAATCACCGGATGTTTTGGAACTACTAAATATAACGCGCCAATGTAAACTCAGATGTTTGTATATAAATATGAACTTTATCGAACAAAACATACATGTATTGTGTAACATGAAGTCCTATGAGTGTCATCTGATGAAGATCATCAAAGGTTAGTGATTAATTTTATCTCTATTTCTGCTTTTTTTGACTCCTCTCTTTGGCTTGAAAAATGGCTGTATTTTTGTGTCTAGGTGCAGACCTAACATAATCGTTTGGTGTGCTTTCGTAAAGCCTTTTTGAAATCGGACACTCTGGTGGGATTAACAACAAGTTTATCATTAAAATTGTGTAAAATACTTATATGTTTGATGAATTTTAATTATGAGATTTTTGTTGTTTTGAATTTGGTGCCCTGCACTTTCACTGGCTGTTGTCATATCAATCCTATTTGCGGGATTCAAGTCATAAGAAGTTTTAACAGTAATTTCCCATACAACCCAATGCGATTCTCCGCTTTGAGAAACAAAATTGCCAAGAATGTATGTGCAGGGTGTAATAACCTAATTCAACAGGAGAGGAAGGTGGTGTGGCTCTTTCAGGAGGGGGAAATCCAAATTTCTCTAGTCTCTAGTGTTACAGCTCGAGTCCAAGTCAACTCCCAAGTCATAGATGCTCAAGTCGAAGTCGACTGTCAAGTGTTTTTTATTTTTGCCAAGTCAACTCTCAAAATGTCACATGACTCAAGTCCACATCGCTACCATACATACACATAGCCTCACAGCATCAATGTTAGCAAGGCGACACAGTGAATGCAGTGCAAATAATCAAATTAACATCAATGTAAAAACACTCATTATACATCTCCTCTTCTCCATAGCCTAGTTTTGACTGGTTTCTGTCATTTGTAGACCTGAGAAACCAGGTGAGAGACTCTCTAGCCAATTAACTTCTTTAATTGATCAATTAAGCACAGCAGAATAATTCCAAACCTGCAGACCAATGAGGCCAACGAGCGTTAGAGTCTAGTGGCTCACATAAGGCTCCCTCCCTCAGGATCCCACTGTGAACGGAGTCCTGTGGCTTTCCTGCGCCGGTGCAGTGCTCTGACATTCCCTCCACACCCACACTGGCAGCGAAAGTGGCAATTAGTGGCCATCTCTGCAGGGGTGTGTGTACAGGGGGTGGCGAGGGAGGGGGCGGGGGTGGACGGGGCCTGGCTGGTGTGGTGGCCTCCCTGGCCACCACATCAACAGGAAGTCCCTGCCCATCTCTACCCTCTAATGATGGGGGACGTGAGGTTGCGACCCTGGTTCGCCATGTCACTGTCACGCCCTTTCTGTTTGGGACCAGTGAGGGGCCACAGTTGGGTAAGGAGACAGGGGATAGGGAGGGGGACAGGGGATAGTGGGAGAGGGATCCAGGGGGGAATATGAAGGATCAACATTACTGTCACACAGGGTCTTCATCTCAGTATCCACGTTCCCAGATGCATGCCTCTTGTGAGACAGATTATAAACCCTTTCCTAATTTCCTCTCACTCTCAGCCTCTCAAAGGAGAATGATAGTCCGCTGTGTGGCTGGGTAGGAATCTGGTGGGGTTGAGGGGCTGGGTAGCTACAGTGACCTCCAAAAGTATTGGGACACTGATACATCCAAAAATATTGGGACAAATTAAATTATTTTTCTATTAAAGTAGCCAAAAGTGAAGTATTTGGTCCCATATTCATAGCATGAATTGACTACATCAAGCCTGTGACTCTACACATTTGTTGGATGCATTTGCTCTTTGTTTTGGTTGTGTTTCAGATAATTTTGTGCATTGTTTCACTTTGGAGTCACTTTTATTGTAAATAACAACGTAATATTTCTAAACACTTTACATTAATGTGGCTGCTTCCATGATTATGGATAATACTTTATGAATCATACCCCCCAAAAATGCTAACCTCTCTGTTATTGTAATGGTGAGAGGTTAGCATGTCTTGGGGGTATGATATTTCTGCCTCTGTAACTTTCTCACACAATACTTTTGGAGCTGACTGTACCTGGTTGTGGGGGCTGGATTGTTGTGGGGGCCGAATTGTTGTGGGGGGATGGATGTGGGAGCTGTGATCCTAAACCCAATCTACTCACCCAATCTACTCACCCAGTTTTCTCACTCATTCTCTGGTGAATGAGGAACGGTGGGACAAATTAGGTGGAGACACTATGTCCGATGTTGGATGGGGGTGTCTGTAAGGGATCCCCTCTGATTATAGGTGACTTGATTACTGTCTTCAGTCAGCGTATGTAGGTTCACCCTGAAAGAATGGGGGCGAGGAGAGAGAACGATTAATATCCTCAGAAAAGGGACGTAGTGTAAAAAAACCCAGAAAAGGTGAAGACATTGAGTGAAAAAGGGAGAAAGAGGTCAGGGAGAGAGAGAGAGAGAGAGAGAGAGAGAGAGAGAGAGAGAGAGGGACGACATGAGAAGAACAATCAAATAGAAAAGAAAAGGGCGGGTCATATCTGGCCCACGGAGCCTGTTGATTGTGTTGTCCCAGGAGGGCAGAGTGAAAGCCCTTCACTGACCCACTGGAACAGCTGCTACTGCTACTCCTACTCTGATCTCTGATCATAGAGGACACAACCTACTGGGGAGCAACAGAGGACCCAGGCCACATACATAGACACTTAGACATTCTGGTAAGAATACAGCATTAAACCATGTGGTTCCATCATTGCAGTCTAAGATATTGTAGATGTAAGTATCATGAAACACAGACAACCATCATTCAAAGATGACTTTGAAGAGCAACAAAATAAAACAGAGCATTGTGGCCAGCTGGCTGGATCATCAATGCATAATTTGTCCCTGGAGCACTATTAGAGGAAATGCAGAGCATAGACAGACACTGTCACTGGTTGCTTGGCCAGTGATTACACTCATTTCATTTTAGTGCCAGTGGTGAGTCAGTGTCTGAGCCATTGACTGACTGGCCCCCTGAGTCATCAGTGGACATTGATATAGCCATTTGTCACAGCTGACAATGGGGCTCAGCTTTTAGCTTCATTAGGCCAGAAATTATATCATATTTTGAATTATATGTCACAAATGAATGTAACATGAATTGATACACCGTCTTGCTCCATGAAATTAGGTATATGCCTATAAATGCTTGTATTACTCTTAAGGTAGCTAATAAATGGTGTTATTTCATGTCCTTTAATGGCTTTAAAAACAAATCATCACGTAATCACTGCATTTATGGTATGGGCAAAACAACATTTCATTGAGTGAGTAGTATAGTACAGCATAGAAGAGTATAGAGTATAATCCTCTTGTGGCTTTGTTACTGTATATCACTTATTAGGAATTCAACTGTAGCATATTTCCTCAGGGGAATATACGTGGTACTATAAACTGTAAATTCCAGGACAATTCCCTTAGCGTACAAGTGAGAGAGTGAGGCAGTGTTGTCTTGCTAACAGCAGCATTACATCTCCCAAGCGCGCCGTCCGTATCGACCATGCTGCTCCACTCACTCTCATTAGCTTCTATTAATCTGTTTACCCTTCACAGCGCACTGACATTACCCCCAATCCCCTGGCCCCTGCCAAAGCCAAAGTGACACTGGGTCTGCAGGCTACGTTTGGAGGCTGCTAGGTCACACCGATGATGGCACTAGCTGTCGACCGGTGAGATGTGGGGCCTGCCTTCAGCGCTGCAAGGGGAGACTGCCAGAGGAAGTGAGACATTCATTAGGAGAGTCAAGCTGACGCTGTCACCCTAGCCTGTTTCCAAGGAGCCTGCCCAGACACAAGCCAGCTTCGAGAACTAGCAGCACTCCGCCACGCTACCGTGGTAGACGCCAGTTGGAGGGAAAGATGGGAGACGAAGAGAGGTATGCGACACACACACACACATTACCAGAGTACAGAGTACAGTATCATAAAACACAGGTTCAGCTGCCAGGGCGTTTGCTTGTTGCGAGTAGCACTGATGACAAATGAGACGGGCCCGTTGTGAGTCTGTAACGCCTGTGAAAGCACAACGCTTTTATTAGGCCTCTAACACAATAAGAGAGGGCAGGAGTCAATTACTGTGTACTTATCCTCCGCCTGCCCGCACAGCAACTTGTTAACGCTTCCTAATAAAAGGCAGCAGAGAATAGCCTGGGTAGTACATGGTCCAATTGTTACACTGGAAATTACAAATTTCCATGCCCCTCATGCTGTCACCAATGCCTGACAATGATTCAATAGAAATATTTACCATACTGCTAAATTTACTTCATTGACGATTGTCGCGAGTGACAAAATGTTGGCACTTAAAGTAGAGAGTGCTTGAATGATTCATTTAAGCATTGTACTGTTACTAGTGCGATTGTAGTTTTTTTTTGATAGTACTGAACAGGAGAGATAATACATTCCTTGATATTAAACTCATTTTCCCTTTAAATGAGGTTGATGCTCTCTTTCTAATTGAGGTTATGAGAACAGCTAGTGTTGGTTCATTGTATGAATTAGCGGAGAGTCGATCAGTGAGAGAGGTGAGAGAGATACAGGATGATTGTTATTCATATAAAAAAATGTAGTAAATCTGTCTGTGAACAGACGCGTAACCACTATTCTCCAAACAAGTAAAACAAGGAAATAAGGAATGGAAGCTTTTAAACGTTAAGTGGCTGTTTGACCTTGTCAAATCAAATCAAATGATCAAATCAAAATAATAACACGAGGACTTAAATGTAATACACAAGAATGGAGCTACAGTGCCTTCAGAAAGTATTCATAACCCTTGACTTATTCCACAATTTGCTGTGTTAGCCTGAATTCAAAATATGTTTTTTTTTTCTACCAATCTACACGCAATACCCCATAATGACAAAGTGAAAACATGTTTTTAGAGATTTTTAGACATTTATGGAGAATGAAATACAGAATATCTCATTTACATAAATATGCACACCTCTGAATCAATAATTTGAAGAATCACCTTTGGCAGCGATTGCGGTCTTTCTGGGTAAGTCTCTAAGAGCTGTCCACACCTGGATTGTGCAACATTAGCCTATTACTTATTTTATATAAATCTTCAAGCTCTGTCAAATTGGTTGTTGATTATGGCTAGACAACCATTTTCAGGTCTTGCCATAGATTTTCAAGTAGATTTAAGTCATAAAAGTCACTGTCTTCTTGATAAGCAACACCAGCACAGATTTGGTCTTGTGTTTTAGGTTATTATTCTGCTGAAAAGTGAGAGATGAGGTACAGTAGTCATTCAAAAAATCATGTTAAACACAATTATTGCACACAGGGAGTGCATGCTACTTGTTATATGACTTGTTAAGCACATTTTTACTCTTGAACTTATTTAGGCTTGCCATAACATGACTGAAGACATGTCAGCTTTTTATTTGTAATTCATTTCTACACTTTTTGAAAAACATAATTCGACTTTGACATTATGGTGTATTGTGTGTAGGCCAGTGACCAAAATAAATGTAATTTTATTCATTTTAAATTAAGGTTGAAACACAACAAAATGTGTAAAAAGTGTTTTGAATACTTTCTGAAGGCACTGTATATCACCTGAGTACCAGTACCAGATCAATGTGCAGAGGTATGAGGTATTTGAGGTTGATGTGTACATGAAGGCAGGGTAAAGCAACTAGGCATCAGGATAGATAATAACAAGAGTAAAATCAAGAACAGAGTGGCAGCAGCAAAGGATGAGTGCAAAGTATGTGTGTGTGTGTAATGTATATGTACAGTATGTGTGTTTGTGTTGTGTGTGTGTGTGTGTGTGTGTGTGTGTGTGTGTGTGTGTGTGTGTGTGTGTGTGTGTGTGTGTGTGTGTGTAATGTATATGTACAGTATGTGTGTTTGTGTTGTGTGTGTGTGTGTGTGTGTGTGTGTGTGTGTGTGTGTGTGTGTGTGTGTGTGTGTGTGTGTGTGTGTGTGTGTGTGCATGTGTGTGTGCGTGTGTATGTAGTGTGTGTGAATAGGGCTGTGTTGGTCACAAATTTTCGTCAGCTGGTCTCGCGGTAATCGACCGTAAATTAAAATAAACACATTTAGCATCTCCTGGCTTCCACACTGATGCAGACCTTTGGAACATAAATCCGTTATTTATGTATTTCAGACAGGTCTAAACAAGCATGATATGAAGAATGTTATGTTAGGTCCTGATCTGGCTATGCAATTGAAGAAAGCTGAATAAAATAGAAAGGATATTTTCTCCAAATGATTTGAGAGAGTGCGCACATGCGACTATTCTGTGTTGAGCGGTTAACAAAAGAATAGCTATTCTTACATGCTTAATTTTGAGATATTAATAATGTAACTTTAGTTATTATTAATAAAATGTTGGGCTATATGTTTTGATTTTTAATACCATTGTAAGGCTGCATGATGCGACTCTAATGATGATTTGAAAAAATTTGCTTGAAAGGCATGAGTTTGCTTAGTTTTTTTTCTGCAGTCTGTACACACTACATCAGTCACTC
Organism: Oncorhynchus kisutch; assembly: GCF_002021735.2. Lineage (NCBI taxonomy): Eukaryota > Metazoa > Chordata > Actinopteri > Salmoniformes > Salmonidae > Oncorhynchus > Oncorhynchus kisutch. The sequence continues at coordinate 42,492,882 of NC_034181.2, read as the reverse complement.
CTTCACAATTTGACAAGCACTTGATAATGCCTGGAATTGGGTCTTTCTCACAGGCTACAAGTGAAGACAGACACATAGGGGATGCAATTGCGTGCGTCCTTATCCAGTTCCGAGTGCATATTGATGATATTGGAAGAACTGTCCACATTTACTTTTCGTCAGCCAACAATATGAGTTGCCCTAACGAACAGCAAAAGCACTAGCCCATGTCAATGTATTATCCCCATAGTACAAAGGTCAACCTATTCTATTCTGTGCGAGAAATAAATATTCCAAACATAGTCTTGGACAGTTGTGGGATGAGATAGATCCCAAATTAATACAACCGTTAGCATCCCAAAAAGTTTAGCTTAAAATGTTGATAAACGATTAGGTAATTTTTTTCACATTATAAGCGCAGCAATGTGCATATGGTAGTAGGTTAAAAGAGCACATTTTCCATTAGCAGAAAACACCACTATCAAAAGTTACCGCAAATGCAATTAAGCATGTACTGCAATGCTTTTATTATAATGGTACATTTTATGATGAAAATGTTATTCCCCAAACTTGAAACTCACGCACTGCTTATATATGCCAGTTCGGCTCTACACCCCTTGTAAAGTGGATTAATGTGCTTAATTTTAAGAAGTTATTTGGCCATTTTAGTTGAGATACAAACCTTATTAAAACATATAGGCCTATGGGCTAGGCTACATTAGGTGTGTGACTATTATTTTAAAAAGTTGCAGAAAAAAAGGTATTGTTTTTTTACATATGCTGGGCCTCATTCGCAAATTATGTGAATTATAGGGGTGTGTCGAGGCTAATATTGTCACCCTTCAGACTCATTTGGATTAAATCTTGTCTTTACATATACTAAATCATTTTTCTTTATTTTTACTATTTTCAACATTGTAGAATAATATTAAAGACATCAAAATTATGAAATAACACATATGGAATCAGGAGGTAACCAAAAAAGTGTTTAAAAAAAAATCTAAATATATTTTAGATTTTAGATTCTTCAAAGTAGCCAACCTTTGCCTTGATGACATCTTTGCACACTCTTGGCATTTTCTCAACCAGCTTCACATGGAATGCTTTTCCAACAGTCTTGAAGGAATTCCCACATATACTGAGCACTTCACTCTGCAGTCCAACTGTTAGTGAGGTCTGGAATCTCCCCCCCAGGATTTTTTTGGGAATGTTGAAGCTCATTTACTGCAGTTCTATACAATTAAAACTTTCACATGCAATTTGGAAAACAGCAAAAAACATGCAAAAATGACCCACATAGCCTCAGTCAATCTACAAACACATAGCCTATTAGTTATGCAATTGATATGGTATACCCTTGAAAGGGGAGAAATATGAGAACTGACTCATACTGACACGTAGCATCTGTGACTGTTCAGTCAGTTGTAATAATGAATTGCATAAAATCATCAACTATTTACATAGATAGCTGTTTTCTCAAATGGCGTAGTGTTCACATTTGTATTCCTAGGCATTACTAAATCAAAGCCCCGCACAAACATACATCAATGGAGCACACAGATGTTTGTATTATCACGCTAAACTGAAAGTGCAAACTACCGCATTTAACCATGGCAATGTGTCTCGGAATATGATCGAATACAAACAGTGCAGTTATTCCCTCCGTAAGGTAATCAAATGGGCAAAACGTATAGAGACAAACTGGAGTCACAATTCAACGGCTCAGAGGCAAGACTTATGTGGCAGGGTCTACAGACAATCACGGATTACAAAGGGAAAACCAGCCACGTCGCGGTCACCGAAGACTTGCTCCCATATAAACTAAACACCTTTTTTGCCCCATTTGAGGAAAACACATGGACTGTGTGCTCTTGATCTCTATGGACGTCAGTAAGGCATTTAAGTGTGTTAACCCTCGCAAGGCTGCCTGCCCAGACGGCATCCCTAGCCGTGTCCTCAGAGCACGTGCAGACCAGCTGGTTGGAGCATTTAAAGATATATTCAATCTCTGCCTATCCCAGTCTGCAGTCCCCACTAGCTTCAAGATGTCCACCATTGTTCCTGTACCCAAATGACTAAACACCACCCTGTGCAATTTGGTCCTAGAATTCCTGACGGTCCGGACCCAGGTGGTGAAGGTAGGAAACAACTACTCCACTTCACTGATCCTCAACACAGGGGTCCACAAGGGTGCGTACTCATCCCCCTCCTGTACTCCCTGTTCACCCATGTCTGCATGGCCACACACACCTCCATCTCAATCATCAAGTTTGCAGACGACACAACCATAGTCGGCCTGATTACCAGCAATGACAAGACAGCCTACAGGGAGGAGGTGAGGGCCCTGGCGGAGTGGTTCCAGGAAAATAACCTCTCCCTCAACTTCAACAAAACAAAGGAGCTGATCATGCAAGCAGCGTTTCAGTTCTTGACACAAACCGGTGTGCCTGGCACCTACTACCATACCCATTCAAAGGCACTTTTGTCTTGCCCGTTCACCCTCTGAATTGCACACATACACAACCTATGTCTCAATTGTCTCATGGCATAAAAATCCTTCTTTTAACCTATCTTCTCCCCTTCATCTACACTGACTGAAGTCGATTTAACAAGTGATCAATAAGGGATCATAGCTTTCATCTGCATTCACCTGGTCAGTCTGTCATTAGAAAGAGAATGTGTCCTTTTAATGTTTTGTGTACAAGCAAGACTATTTACTAGTTGTGCACTCATTCTCCGGGAGTCAGTTTTTATTTGTTTGGGGGATGTCAGTAGAAACGGCAGGAGTGGCGGGTACGTTTAAAAAAAAAAGTTTTGTTAGTTTAAAATATATATATATATTTGACCCCTTTCTCTCCCCAATTTTGTGATATCAAATTTGAAGTTGTCCCATCGCTGCAACTGCCGTATGGACTCAGGAGAGGTGAAGGCCGAGAGCCGTGCGAACCCCGAAACACGACCCTGCAAAGCCGCACCGCTTCTTGTCACAATGCTCGCTTAATCCGGAAGCCTGGTGACCGTGTCAGCGTGCATTGTGCCCGGCCCGCCACAGGAATCACTAGAGCGCAATGGGGCAAGGATAACCCGGCCGTCCAAAACCTCCCCTAACCCAGACGATGCTGGGCCAATTGTGCGCCGCCGCACGGGACTACCGGTCACGGCCGACTGCGAAACAGCCTGGGATCGAACCAGGATCTGTAATGACGCAGCTAGAACTGCGATGCAAGTGCCTTAGACCGCTGTGCCACTCAGGAGGTGAAGCTCCTGTTGACCATCATCTACATGTCATAGCAATGTGTTGTGTAGTGATTAGGGTATGTCCACAACAAACACTCACTTCCAAGAAGAACAATGTTACATTTGGTGTTGGTGCTTTACCTTATAGACAGTGTTGTGTTCTTCGTATTTGTGCAATCTACACTTAATTAATATCTAATTAAGAGCTAATAGCATAACATGTCGATTGAAAATTGCAATATGCAAATCAATTCCTAGCATTTGTTTTTAATTAGAAAACTTGAGGCTATCTGAAGAAGTCCGTTCAACTTAGATCTCATGTAGCACCTTGTTAGAAGCGAGTCTAGAAAGAAAGCTAATTATTTTTTATTTAGCATCTTCATCATTTAGTCTGGCCGACGTGGAATAGACCTCAGGCATATTTACAGTTTTTTCATTCCACCTGAATGCGTAATTACCTAAATGAACTCATTATCTGCTTCATTGGGCTAATTTAAGTATTTTGTCCAAGGTCAAGCCTGAGAAAAATATGTAAAGCAACTGAGCCAGGCCTTGGAGACAAGAGGGCTGTATGGAGCATGGTTCGGACACCTGACGCAGGTAGACAGGCCTGGCGTGGAGCGAAGAGGAACACTCATACTCACAAAATGACTCATACACAGAAATACTCATACACTCAGAAATATATTATGTATATCAATCTTGACTGAATTATTTGCAAGCGATAGACCTACACACAAATTGACATACACAGACATGATAAATGAGGTCTATCAATCGGAATTACAAATTGTACTCCAAAAGTGGATTAACTACATGTGTGCCTAACATATTTTTTATTCTGGACTGACACACATGTCAACAACATGTAAAGGACAAATTGTCTTAGTTTGACTTGTGAAGTTGTAAACTTCTCTTAACAAGCATCCTGGGATTTCCACCAGTGCATATACAGCATCAGGCATTATAGTGTTGTGCGCTGTATCCTGCTCTAAGGTACAAGAACAGTGTTTGTTTGACAAATTGATAGCATACTCTGTGTTGCAGTAGTGCACCACGGAAAGTGGTCCCCTATCCTATTGTATTTTACATAGTTCCAACTATAGCATGAGGGTTGCCAGTACTGTAAGGTGAAAATTGCTGTCCAGTGGGCTGCTCCAGGTTTTGAATCCAGCCCTTCTATTATCTGGAGTGTGTTGGCTCCTGTTCCTAGGGACCATGGGGAAGGACAAGTCCTGGCTGTCCTGGCTCTTGACAGAGGAGATAAATCACATGGCACACCGGAGGATACCCTTCCAGCCGGCAGGCTGGGAACTTCATTATCCCGCCCCTGCAACACATTACTATGCAGAACGGCACTGATTGGGCCAGCGCCGGTGTGGTCAGCCTACTTCTGTCACCACCAGAGCAGCCTCAGATCTGTCTCAGTGAACACTGCCGGACCAACCAAGAGGAGAGCAAGGAGAGCAGAGCAGAGGAGAGGATGATTAAATGTGAACGTTTGGATATGAAAAGGAGAAAGCATGTAGAATCTGTAGAAGAAGGATGAGAGAATAATATCAAGGGGGAAGGGAAAAAAAGGGATTGAGCCTAAAAAGGGAAATATTCTTTACAGTAATGTACAAAAAAAACAAACAGAGGGCTTGGTTTCCATTGACGCCTGCATTCTGAATATCAAAGCAGACATGTCCAGTGTAAATTCCACTATGTTGTAGTTTTCTTAAGCAAGAAGGGGGTAGTGGCCTCACGAAACCACAGTTTCCCCTTGTTGTCCCCGACATTCTGCATCAACACTCCTTCTCTTGCTCTTACACCTTGTATATTTTCTTTAACTATATTTGTCTTTCCCACCTCAAACCACCCACCTTGCGAGATTTAAGTAAATGAAGGAGTTATATATAGAGATTAAATTCAATCTCAAATATGACATTAGAAAAAGGGCATTGGGCATTTATCATATCATGATTTCACAGCGAAAAATGTTCATGATTAAATGAAAACATACAGTACATTAATTTGATAAAGATATGTTTGACCACCAAGTGCAGAGCTGAGCGATTTAGAGAGCACATACCATACAGTGAGCGTGCGCGTGTGCGTGCGTGCGTGCGTGTGTGTGTGTGTGTGTGTGTGTGTGTGTGTGTGTGTGTGTGTGTGTGTGTGTGTGTGTGTGTGTGTGTGTGTGTGTGTGTGTGTGTGTGTGTGTGTGTGTGTGTGTGGTCCCAAGGCATAGAGTAATAAGATCCATGCTTGTCTTTGGAGTCAGCATGTAGGGGGATTGGCTCTCTCTCTCACTTGGTGACAACACACACACAGAAAACACACACATTGAACACATACAAACAGACGTTTCCTGGCAGAGGAATCAGGAGTGGATCGACCAACGTAGTCTGTCAACATGAATAGATTTTTGTGCTTACCCAGTCTTGTGTGTGTGTGTCTGCATGTATATGTGAGGGAAAGAGAAAGACACAGAGAGAGAGAGAGCGAGAGCGAGAGAGAGAGAGAGAGAGAGAGAGAATAAGGCCAGGGGGTTAATGTAAGACACTATTCAACTTTTCGAAACAAACAGTTTGTATCACTATACAAAATAGTCCAAGCTTTATAAACATTTAAAATAATAGCTCTTCTTAAATGTGCCCTGACAATGTTTCTCATTCATTCTCACAAATAAATAATTACCTACAGTATATGTTGCTATATTCCTCACAATTTAAATGCAGATGTATGGACATTGCAATCAAGTCCATTTGTATTGAAGTGACAGTGAGTCAGTGATAAATGATGTCTTTGCGAGTTGTATTCTGAACACTGAGTGCCTGAATCAGTAATTGATGCAAATTAATGACTAATGAGCCACTAGTAGAAGAAAAACATTTTATTTTATTTTAAAGTATTTTAAAGTTAAAGTTAGTGGACTATATACACTGTTATTCTGTTTAATTCAAGAAATGCTGCTATATTGCAAAAGTATACTTCAGGAGGGGAAAAATATACATTCTAAACTAATTCCACTGTCAAACATTCTGTCTTCTGGCAACATTGAAATGTCTCAGCGTCTTTCGGGTTAATCATAATGCTGTTATAATAGTGTTTTAATAAAAAATGGAAAAATACCATATTAGATACAAATATCAGATCCTGTATGTAACCTCATGTTTCATGGTCTATTGAAGTTGGTAAATAAACTAGGCAAGGTGAATCTGACACTAAGGCATAGATCCAATATATTACAATTAATTCTGTTCTCTGATAAAAATACATGTAATCACAATACCTCTCGCTTCCATTCTCTCAGAGTAAAGTGCTTGTCTTTGTTCCACCGTTTCTTTGCTCTTTGGCAAGGTGCTTGTAGTGACTTCCCCGAGTTCTTCGGGGTCAGGCTCACTGTGTGATCTCTTTTTCCTTCAGTTCTCTCTCCATCAATCCTGTACCCCCTGGGCACCCTGCTGGATCAATGCTCTGGTGCACTGTAACCCAATCACATCGACCCCACATCGACCCTTCTGGGATGGAGGCGAAGGAGGAGGAGAAGCATCATATAGACCTGTACTGGATTGAGTGAAGGCAAAAGTATAAAGGAAAAATAAATATATCGAATAGAGCTATCACAATTCCCTATTCTACCAGACAGGCAATTATTTTTGTGCTGCACAATACATGACTCTCTGAACGTTACACCCTCCTGGACAGTTCTCAGGTGTTGGCACGACAGACCTTTGTTACTTTCCTCGGTGTCATATCGTGAGGATAATGCTGTTGATGTTTGGAGTTCATCATTGTTTTAGCCAGGCAGTGTAAGCATTGGGGTAGATTTTATATGATGAGCTCTGATGTCTAGTAATTATGCATGAGGGACAGGAAATACTGTGATGTACTGTACAGGCCCAGCTCTAGCCGAGATGTGGTTATCCCCTCCCTCCCACCACCACCTCACGTGCAAAACATTTTAGTGGCATAAATGTTCATTGAAATAAGATGCTACAGAAGTATAACTTGCTTCCAACAAGTAGGGAACTCTGAGCCACCTTAGTGGAAAAGCTGGACTGTGTGCTGTTGCTAGGAGCGACACCATGGGATCGTTGTTGATGAGGGAGGAGTTTCAGGCATTATAATTCAAAGACCAACTGTGATGAGCATTATAAATAAAATAAAAAAATCCAACCACATGTATGATCCATGGAGTGGGTGAGTGCAAGGGAACAGGAGAGAGGTGAGCTATCTCATGTCCTCACCTGTCTGCTGATATCAGCCAGCCCATGACTGCCTCACTGCCTTTCTCTCTCTCCCTCTCTTTCTCTTAATCTCTCTAACTCTAACAGTTAAAAGTCAAATCCAGCTAAAAAAAAAACGTCATTCATGTAATGCCCATAAGATTTCAGATGCTTTACTGTATCGTTTTTAAGTGAACAAGGGGGATGTAAGCCCGATCTCTGTGCTCCATCCCTTCTCTCCTCCCCCTCTTGTCTGGGCCTGGTGTGGTGTTGTGTGTTGCGGAGGATCCCCGGGGTGTGTGAGGGCTAATTAGGGTGAGCGGTTAGTAGGGAAACACAGGTGTTAGGCAGACCATGCTCGCTGTGCGGAGTAATGACTGTTCTGCGAACCCCACCCTTCCCCATGGGTAATTTGTCGCTGCTCTGCGTAATCATGCATCTCAGTGCTCCACTTCCATTTGCTTTTCATTCATTATTTTTATGTGCCTATTTTTTATGTTATTTATGGGCCACACAAATATTAACGCCATTAGCGAGGAGACACAACAATGACTTTGCCCCTGTGGTCTTTACCTGAGACCTAAGCCAGAGGGGGGTGAGGGTGGAACATGGATATTGCTTAATCAGGTCAAGGTGCTGACGTGTGTGTGTGTGTGTGTGTGTGTGTGTGTGTGTGTGTGTGTGTGTGTGTGTGTGTGTGTGTGTGTGTGTGTGTGTGTGTGTGTGTAACTATACTTGTGGGGACCGGAAGTCCCTACAAGAATGGTAAACTAACAAATATTTGACCAACTGGGGACATTTTGTTAGTCCCCACAATGTCAAATGCTATTTCTAAGGGGTTTAAGGTTAAAATTAGTTTCAGGGTTAAAATTAGGGTTAGGAGCTATGGTTGGTTTTAGGGTTAGGAGTCAGAGTTTGGTTTAGAGTTACCTTTCAGGTTAGGTTTTCGGGTTAGGGTTAGGAGTCAGAGTTAGGTTAAGGGTTAGGGAAAATAGGATTTTGAATGGGACTGAATTGTGTGTCCAAAGTATTAGTTACACAAGATTGTGTGTGTGTGTGTGTGTGTGTGTGTGTGTGTGTGTGTGTGTGTGTGTGTGTGTGTGTGTGTGTGTGTGTGTGTGTGTGTGTGTGTGTGTGTGTGTGTGTGTGTGTGTGTGCACGAATACTTGAATCCATTATTACTCATATCCTTAAATACATGCATGTGCGCAGGTAACATTATTTCCCCTGTGGTTTTAACAATGCGACTACAGTCAGGGTAATATTTTGTATGGTCAAGAGTGTACTTTTTCATTATTTTCTTGAGAACTCTGAGTTGAAGTAGTCAGTAATCTTTTATTTTAACAGGAAGTTGGAGGAAATGTCCCTTTTCTACTTATTCTGTCATATTCTCTTTCAAATCTGGTTGGACATGACATTGCAAATCTCCACAAAAGCTGGCCGGCAGCATGAGACAGTTCATCCGCTTCTTACTTGTGATGACTAAATTATTAATGGGGAGTTACGTTAAGTATTTATGAACACAAATCGACAGAGAGTTGGAGGGACAGAGACAGAAAAAGGAGAAGGCAGAGAGGGAGAGCGATAGAGGGTGGAAGAAGAGATTTGACAAGAAAAAAGATGAGAGAGATATAGTGAAAGATTAAGAAAGTGAGAGTGAGAGAGAGAGAGAGAGAGAGAGAGAGAGAGAGCACTAGCGTTAAGTGCATAAGTGGCAGCATGCAGTCAGTCAGCTGGAATTGGACCCAGTGAGAGAGTATTGTCCTGGGTTAGGCCAAGTCAGACTCACTTGGGTGGGTGTTGTTTGATGGAGCAGAACACACCAAAAACAGGGTGCAAACCTGAGTCAGCACCATTTGATCTCCCATGGATGGTAAAAAGCATTACATCCATATACCCTCCATCACAAGAAAGGTTTCCACGTCATCCTCTCCGTCGCATGTCTATTGTTGTGACGACAGTGCATTTGTTCAGAGCTATAGATGGATGGTTATTCTTCAATCAGTTTCTACGGTATTCAAGTCTGAAGTACACAAAAAGTCTTAAGTAACAAGTTCACAGGGCGGTAGATGTCAGCCATGTTTGTTAGATGACATTACAGGCAGCTACATCAGAGACAGAAGGTAACCACGGAAACTGGTTTTGCCCACCAGCCTAATTTTTGTTGTATTGCCATTGAGCATGCTGGCAAAGGACTGTACGTATCCAACAATCTCACAGGATCTGTGTGGTTATTGTGACAGTCGCACACAAAAGATGTAGCTAGTTGCTCAGTACTATTGTTTAACACCACTGATTCAAACACATGAATCACCACCCCTTTGCAACAAGCCCCAAATGATCTAGAATGAAAACAGTATGATCCTCACAGCAAGTTTTATGAGAAGTACCTCTGGGTTAGCTTATCTGTTTGTCTTTCTTCCGTTTTGCTTGTGTACTTTTTGATCCCGGGTTTGTTACATTGGGCTGAGAAATATTAAATATGCAGATGTGGGTCGTCATAAGTCATATTAGAAGAAGAACTAAAGGAGGCAATACTGTTCCTTCACCAGGCACACTGCAAAATGTTTAATTGATAGGTTGTTCCAGTGTCAAAAGCTCCAGTTGGCTTTGGAATGAGGATGCTCTCATCCAGGGGTTTAAGATGCTATTTAAACCAATGGAAAGTGTGAGAGAGAAGGGGTTGGAGAGAGAGCGAGAGACAGTGAGAGAGGGAGAGGGAGTGTGAGAGAGAGAGACAGAGAGAGAGAGAGAGAGAGAGAGAGAGAGAGAGAGAGAGAGAGAGAGAGAGAGAGAGGCAGCGATTGAGAGGCAGTCAGGGGCTGGCTGACATCTTGACAAAGCCTTGTTTCTGACACATAAGGTGAGGACATGAGGCACAGGCTCACATCTCTGCTGTTAATTTGCACTACCTGACCCCCCACGGGTCGGATGTGTGGCACGAGGCGTTTTGTTCATTTCTCTATTGCTGATGTCAGTTGTTTTTTCAACCAGTGCAGCCCGCAGGTGAGGCCCAGTAGAGATGTAATACAAAAATGTGTGATATCACGCTCGTTCCCAGGTTAAAAAGATTCCATGCTTCCAACATGCTTGGTGAATATTAAGATAACAATAATCCCGTTGACTCTAGCAAGGTTGCATCAAGTTAATTAACACAGCAAGTTGTCTCATTTGGTGACGGTGTTACTGTAGAGTGTAGAGACAGGAGGCATCCTATACTCGACTTCTTATTCTTCGTTGCTGACATTTTGTTGCCCGCCAGACACTTCAGACTCCAGTTCAATTCTCATGTGAAAGGTGATTGATACGAAAGAGGAGCTTCATAGAAGCATAGACAGTCCCATCCCCCATCATATTGTTTTCTCTCATGAAAATCAATTGAGCCTTCATCTATGGAAAATAAAGAAAAGAGAGGATCCATCGTTCATATTTACTACTATGTATAATTATCCTTAGATATTTTTGGTTTAATCTAAACTTAACTCACTGCATATTGTATATTATTGCATGTAGATTAAATACAGCCAGGTCCAGAACTATTGTCACCCTTGATAAAGATGAGCAAAAAAAAAATTTGATAATAAATAATACAAATATTGAGCAATATTGTACACTCAAAAAATGAGGGAAATTATATTATTTTATACTAATACAATTGGTGACTAGTAAGTATTTTTTTTACCTCCCGCTTTGTGCTGGGTGTGTAATCTATGAGCAGAATTACTGTTTTACCTCAATTAGCTCAAGCTTGAAAGCAACTGTTTTGTGGAAGCTGCGAGGCTCCATTTTCCCACAATTTTCCCCCGAGGTGGACCAGCCCCCTAGCAATTCGGGTTTAAGCCAATGAGCTTCAGCCCATCACCATTTTAGCGACAGCTAGCACACACAGCTGTTACGCCCTGACTATAGAGAGCCTTTTTATTCTCTATTTTGGGTAGGTCGGGGTGTGACTAGGGTGGGTGATCTAGTGCATTTATTTCTATGTTGGCCTGGTATGGTTCCCAATCAGAGGCAGCTGTTTATCGTTGTCTGTGATTGGGGATCATATTTAGGCAGCCATTTCCCCACTGGTTTTTGTGGGATCTTGTTTCTGTGTAGTTGCCTGTGAGCACTGCTTGAGCATCACAATTCCTTATTGTTTTTTGTGTGTTTGATTCCACGCTGCGCTTTGGTCTGAATGTATTTACGAAGATCGTGACAACAGCAGAGCGAGAGAGGAAGAGCAATGACGTGGTGCACATGCATCTACAGTATCTGCACATATGCGAAGTTGTACGCATTTTGGGGGGAACCACTTTTGGCTTGTGAGTGATACTTTTATGCCAGTAGTTCTGAAGGTATACAAAAGTACTGGAGAATCTTTTTAACAAGTAATAATCGTTTTTCTTAAAAAGATGAGGATTTTTTTTTATGAGATTGGAGAAAACACTCAGAGGAATCTTTCCAGGTCCTTGATATCTGCACTGTAGGGCAGCCCACGAAGGGACTCTTTACTCTATATGAAATGTTCATTGTGTTGTCTTAGGAAGTCAGCTTTCTCTGCATTATCTCACCAACCCCATCTTGTCTTTATATCAGTAGGTTTGATATCTGATTGGAGGTTAACTCAACAACTTTGACTGTTGTTATTTGGATAGTAACTAAATGTTATAACACGGTCTAAGATTTATTGTCTCATTCTATTTTTGGTTCCTGACCTGGTAAGATTCTCTCTCTCTCTCTCTCTCTCTCTCTCTCTCTCTCTCTCTCTCTCTCTCTCTCTCTCTCTCTCTCTCTCTCTCTCTCTCTCTCTCTCTCTCTCTCTCTCTCTCTCTCTCTCTCTCTCTCTCTCTCTCTAATGTGAATCTATTATTATTACGAAGTAATTAAATACACATGTATTTAGAATTCCAATCTGATATTTCTTGATGGCCTATTACTGTAATTCAACTATAGTCCCTTGCATATTATCTTTATAGAGTTAGATAAACATTTTAATATTTTCTACATCATAGAATAATAGTGAAGACATGGCATTCTCTCAACCAGCTTCATGAGGAGTGCTTTCCAACAGTCTTGAAGGAATTCCCACATATGCTGAGCACTTTTTGCCTGCTTTTCCTTCACTCTACGGTCCAACTCATCCCCAACATCTCAATTGGGTTCTGATCAGGTGATAGTGGAGGCCAGGTCATCGGATGCAGCACTCCATTACTCTCCTTGGTCAAATAGCCCTTCCACAGCCTGGAGGTGTGTTTTGGGTCATTGTCCTGTTGAAAAACCAATGATCGTCCAACTAAGCGCAGACCAGTTGGGATGGCGTATCGCTGCAGAATGCTGTGGTAACCATGCTGGTTAAGTGTGCCTTGAATTCTAAATACATCACAGACAGTGTCACCAGCAAAGCATCCACACACCATCACTCCTCCTCCTCCATTTGTCATGGTGGGAACCACACATGCAGAGATAATCCATTCACCTACTCTGTCTCACAAAGACACAGAGGTTGGAAAGTTGAAAACAAAAATCTCAAATTATGAATCATCAGACCAAAGGATAGATGTCCACCTGTCTAATGTCCATTGCTCCTGTTTCTTGGACCAAATAAGACTCTTCTTCTTATTGGTGTAATTTAGTAGTTGTTTCTTTTCAGCAATTTGACCATGAAGGTTTGATTCACGCAGCCTCCTCTGAACAGTTGATGTTGATATGTGTCTGTTACTTGAACTCTGTGAAGCATTTATTTGGCCTGCAATTTCTGAGGCTAGTAACTCGAATGAACTTATCCTCTGCAGCAGAGGTAACTCTGGGTCTTCTTTTCCTGTTGCGGTCCACATGAGAGCCAGTTTCATCATAGCTCTTGAAGATTTTTTTCCACATTGACTGAACTTCATGTCTTAAAGTAATGATGGACTGGTCGTTTCTCCTTGATTATTTGAGCTGTTCTTGCCATAATATGTGACCCATTTCAGGAAACTAGGCGTATGTCATCAGTCAGTACTTCACGCGAGAGCCATTTCAATCTTTTCTTTATCAAAATGTGTTTTTTTGGGGAGAAATGGTTAGTGGTTAGTACGTGTAGGTAATCTTGTCTAGCTTAGTAGAACTGCATAAGTGTTGCTTTCCACCTTCTGGGGAGCGAGTTTTGGAATCAGTGGAATTAGCGGATAATAGCTAAGGAGATGGAAAAAACACCTGTCTCCGGATTACATATTCAAACAAATGGCAACAATAGCATCGGTGACAGAGAGAAGCATCCAACCATGATGTACAGTATACAGGTAACATAGTCTAGCAATCTCCATTTTCAGACATTACACATTTCTAATTTTGACAAAGTCATTTTCATTTCAAGTTAAAGTGTGCTGTTAGCTAGCTAGGTAACGTTAGCTGGCTGGCTCGCTAGCTAACGTTATGTGTATGATCTTATTATTTGCTTGGCTAGTTATAGCCTAATGTTAGCTAGCTAATGGTGAACCTGGTTGATTAGCTACCTGCAGATTCATGCTAGCTAGCTAGCTACATGTCTTAACAAAAGACTCCACCATGTAAGTGTCAATTTTAATATAATTTCACTGCGACAACTGTTAACCCGTTAGCTTGGGTGCTTGATTGCTGTTGTTAGGACAGAACGCTCAGATCAACCCTTAAAGAGATTGATGGAGCTAAACGAATGCTGAATGGGTGTAGACTAAGAAGAGCTCTCCAGTACGTACCAAAACATTCAAATCCCTTTTTTCAAAAATGAGGTTACAAGTTTATCAACATTCAAAGCAGAATGACTTTCCCATTGTTCCTCAAATGCAGTGTATGATATACCATTTTATAAAAAACAATTTCAAATTTAGCTACATAAGACTGAATCAAGAAAACTGGTCAAATTGACTTGGTCTTTTACCAAATAGGGCTATCTTCACCCCTAACTTGTCACAATACAACTGATTGGCTCAAACGCATTAAGAAAAAAAAACATGGAATCAGTAGGTTTCTCCAAACTTTTGACTGGTACTGTATATATATTCTAGCATGAAGTATTTGCATAATTTACTTTGTATTGCACATTACGAGGAGTAATTATGTCTGTAATAAAGCCATTTTGAGGGGAAAAACTCATTTGGATTGGTTGGGCCTAGCTCCGCATTGGGTTGGCCTTGTTGCGTAGTGGGTGTGTCTATGCCCTCCCAGGCCCACCCATGGCTGCTCCCCTTTCCAGTCATGTGAAATCCATAGATTAGGGCCTCATTTATTTATAAAAATTGACTGATTCACTTATGTGAACTTTAACTCAGTAAAATAATTGTAATTGTTGCATGTTGCGTTTATATTGCTGTTCAGCACATATACACATTACATGACCAAAAGTATATGCACGTCGAACATCTCATTCAAAAATCATGGGCACTAAAATGGAGTTGGTCCACCATTTGCTGCTATAACAACCACCACTCTTCTGGGAAGGCTTTCCACTAGATGTTGGAACATTGCTGCGGGGACTTGCTTCCATTCAGCCACAAGAGTATTAGCGAGGTCAGGCACTGATGTTGGGCAATTAGGCTCGCAGTCGGCTTTCGAATTCATCCCAAAAGTGTTTGATGGGTTCTATACAAACCATTTCTGTACGGACCTCGCTTTGTGCACGCACGGGGGCATTGTCATGCTAAAACAGGAAAAGTCCTTACCCAAACTGTTGCCATAAAGTTGGAAGCACAGAATTGTATAGAATGTCATTGTATGCGGTAGCATCAAGATTTCCCTTCACTGGAACCAAGGGGCCTAGCCCGAACCATGAGAAACAGCCCCAGACCATTATTCCTCCTTCACCAAACTTTACAAGTGTCAGCACTCTCCGGTTCCGTTCTGTAAGCTTGTATGGCCTACCACTTTGCGGCTGAGCCGTTGTTGCTCCTAGACATTTCCATTTCACAATAAAAGCACTTGCAGGTTACCGTGGGAGGTCTAGCAGAGCAGAAGTTTGAGAAACTGACTTGTTGGAAAAGTGGCATCCTATGACGGTGCCACATTGAAAGTCACTGAGCTCTTAAGGCCATTCTAATGTTTGTCTACGGAGATTGCAAGGCTGTGTGCTCAAATGTATACACTTGTCGCAACGGGTGTGGCTGAAATAGACGAATCCAGTAATTTGAATCAAATCAACGTTTATTTGTCACATGCACCGAATACAACAGGTGTAAACCTTACAGTGAAATGCTTACTTACAGGCTCTAACCAATGGTGCCAAAAAAGGTGTGTGTGTGTAGATAAGTATTGAAATAAAACAACAGTAGAAAGACATTTGAAAAAGAGTAGCAAGGCTATATACAGACACCTGATAGTCGGGCCAATTTAGGTATTATGTACATGAATGTATAGTTAAAGTGACTAAGCATATAAGATAAATAGAGAGTAGCAGCAGCGTAAAAGAGGGGTTGGGAGGGGCACACAATGCAAATAGTCTGGGTAACCATTGGTTACCTGTTCAGGAGTCTTATTGCTTGGGGGTAAAAACTGTTGAGAAGCCTTGTTGTCCTAGACTTGGCACTCCGGTACCGCTTGCCATGCGGTAGTAGAGAGAACAGTCTATGACTGGGGTGGCTGGGGTCTTTGACCATTTTTAGGGCCTTCCTCTGACACCGCCTGGTGTAGAGGTCCTGGATGGCAGGCAGCTTTGCCCCAGTTATGTACTGGACCGTACGCACTACCCTCTGAAGTGCCTTGCGGTCGGAGGCCGAGCAATTGCCGTACCAGGCAGTGATGCAACCGGTCAGGATGCTCTCGATGTTGCAGCTGTAGAACCTTTTGAGGATCTCAGGACCCATGCCAAATCTTTTTAGTTTCCTGAGGGGAATGGGCTTTGTCGTGCCCTCTTCACGACTGTCGGTGTGTTTGGACCAATATAGTTTGTTGTTGATGTGGACACCAAGGAATTTGAAGCTCTCAACCTGCTCCACTACAGCCCGGTCAATGAGAACGGGGATGTGCTCGGGTGCTCCTTTTCCTGTAGTCCACAATCATCTCCTTAGTCTTGGTTACATTGAGGGATAGGTTGTTATTCTGGCACCAGCCGGCCAAGTCTCTGATCTCCTCCCTATAGGATGTCTCGTTGCTGTCGGTGATCAGCTCTTCCACTGTTGTGTCATCAGAAAACGTAATTATGGTGTTGGAGTTGTGCCTGGCCATGCAGTCGTGGGTGAACAGGGAGTACAGGAGGGGACTGAGCACACACCCCTGGGGAGCTCCAGTGTTGAGGATCAGAGTGGCAGATGTGTTGCTACCTATGGAGGGCGAGGGAGAGCTTTGTACGCGTCTCTGTGTGTGGGGTACATGTGATCTAGAATTGTTTTTCCCTCTGGTTAAACATGTTGATAGCGATTTGGTATAACTGATTTAAGTTCGCCTGCATTAAAGTATCTGGTCACTAGGAGCGCCGCCTCTGGGTGAGTGGTTTCCTGTTTGCTTATTTCCTTATACAGCTGACTGAGGGCAGTCTTAGTGCCAGCATCTGTCTGTGGTGGTAAATAAACAGCCACGAAAAGTATATAGCTGAGAACTCTCTAGGCAAGTAGTGTGGCCTACAGTTTATCACAATATACTCTACTTCAGGCAAGCAAAATCTAGAGACTTCCTTAGATTTCATGCACCAGCTGTTGTTTACAAATATGCACAGTCCGCCCCCCCCTCGTCTTACCAGAGTGTGCTGTTCTATCCTGCCGGTGCAGCGTGTATCCCGCTAGCTGAATATTCATGTTGTCATTCAGCCATGATTCCGTGAAGCATAGGATATTACATACAGTGTTGTTGATCCAACCTCAGTTTTCTCCTATCACAGCCATTAAACTCTGTAACTGTTTTAAAGTCACAATTGGCCTCATGGTGAAATCCCTGAGCGGTTTCCTTCCTCTCCGGCAACTGAGTTAGGAAGGACACTTGTATCTTGGTAGTGACTGGGTGAATTGATACATCATCCAAAGTGTAATTAATAACTTCACCATGCTCAAAGGGATATTCAATGTCTGTTTTTTTTATCCATCTACCAATAGGTGCCCTTCTTTGTGAGGTATTGGAAAACCTCCCTGGTATCTGTGGTTGAATCTGTGTTTGAAATTCACTGCTTGACTGAGGGACCTTTAAAATAATTGTATGTGTGGGTTACAGAGACGAGGTAGTCATTCAACGATCATGTTAAACACTATTATTGCTCACAGAGTGAGTCCAATCAACTTAATTTGTCTTGTAAAGCAATTTCTACTCCTGAACATATTTAGGCTTGCCATAACAAAGGGGTTGAAAACTTTGACATTTTTTATTTTTAAATAATTTATACAAATTTCAAAAAACATAATTCAACTTTGAAATTATGTGGTATTGATTGTAGGCCAGTGACAAATACAATCTCAATTTAATCCATTTAAATTCAGGCTGTAACACAACAAATTACAGAAAAAGTAATGTGGTGTGAATACTTTCTGAAGGCACTGTATATATAGTCATGTCCATAATTATTGTGTATATGTAGCAACAACATGAAAGCAGAACTGTATATAAATACCAAATAATGAATAGACATAATAAATTAATAATATTTCTGCATTTGAATTGAATGATTTGGTGAGGACCATATTGAATGAGCACTAGTTTGAGTCAAAGGTGATAGATACAGTGGCATCTTTACTTTCCTTCTATTGGTGGCCTCAAAGCTGTGTGGGTGAGAACAATGGTGCTACTGGTGGCAGTCATGTCACAACAGCCCCAACTGCTGTTTAACTACTCTAGCACCCTGACCTGAATGAATGTAAACTGTCAAAGTCCAACTCTTTGCTATCACACTAACAAAAAACAGAAGGCGCTAGCCAACATAGCATTTTTTACTCTCAAGCACTTTGTTCATTCATGACAGATAATGTTATATAGCGGTACATTAGGTGGTCAGTGTAAAGTAGGTTCTCTTCAGAGGTCCTCAGACCACTCGGCCACCTGGGGACCTTGCTCTCCATCTCAAAGAGCCCTGTTATCCTCTTATCAACAGCATGGTTAGGATAGAGGCTACTTTTAGACAGGGTTCTCCAGCCATGGTTAAAAGCATTGGATAAATAGGAGGCACAGTGTCTGAAAAGTGTCTGGTTAGGTACAACTTTGCAAATGTACAGTATGCTGTTGTAATCGACAAAACAGTATTTGGGAGATACTGTAATTGTAAAGATATATGAGATATGTAAGATATGTTTTTTTCTCTCTCAATATCATAAGCTATACCTGATATATCTACTGTTGTGAGGTCTCCAAGCTTCTTTGGGCTTCATTCATTTTTCTGAACGGTTTTCTGGTCAGCTTTAATTCCAGTCGATCCGCCTGCGACTTTGGAACTATCAAAAAGTAATTATTTCTCGCTTTGAATGGGAATTTGAAAAAAAACCTGGGTGAGGCCTCAAAGACACGTTAGAATATATTCCCTTTCGAGAACCATGCCCAGTGTTTTCTTGGCTTCAGCCAGTGCCTAGGGGCAACCGTTATTCCTTGACACTGTGTGTTGTCTTGTGTAGCAAGAAGAATCCTCTGTAGCCACAATTCATTTCCCCCAGAGTCATAATATTTCACTGGCGGCCTTGTGGGACTGGTGGTGACACTGAGGTCCATGGTCTCTCCTTAGTCTTTAATAGACTTCTATTCCAGCCTTGCTGCCGACCCGCCAATTTACACGTGCAAAGGTTTTCACAAGGATATGCCCTCTGATCTCTTTTTTCCTTACTAGCTTCTGAACTGGACTTGTCTTGGCCGTGTCCACAAACACGTGCAGAGAACGTGTCTTTCATTGGGAGCTTAGAGAGCCTACCGTCAAGTGTCCTATATACATCCACAAAGGTGTTTAATAATATTCTGGGGGGGAAAAAAGATCAACATCATACCTGCAGGGGATGTTCTGATCAGGCGTCATGTGGCTTGGTTGTTTCATTCCTGCGCTTCAAAACCAAAACGATCCACCACTACACGTTTAGAATCTCTGTGTCAACTAAAGTCAACTGTAACATACAATGTCAGGTGCTGCCTCAACCCTCAGTGTAAAACAATGTGCCACTGCCTGTTCATTCATGACTGAATAGATAGTGATGGTCTTTGTCCGTATGTATTCCACTTGCTACTGGAATAGAGAGGTTCACAACACAAATAAGACATTTTCGCTGAACTACAATCACATTGACGCATATTGACGCATATTGAAATGAGCAGCCATGTGGCCTCAAGCAGTGGTCGATGTAACTGGAACTGCAGGGTGTGTGGATCTGTCTCTCGGAGGGAATTATATTGAGCCTTGCTCGGTCCCTTTGAAATTGTTAATGAAATTCATCAAGGCCTTTTTCTACAAAAATATAAAATAATTACACTTTAATATAGCTAAAGGAGCCCTGTAATTTGGAGTGCGCGACTTTTGAAATGGAGAAAGTGGACTTCATTATTTGGGGCACATGGGACAATATTAGTTATTTGCGGGAAAGTTGACCAAATCCATAATTGTGTGTTATGTTACTGCATCACAGCAATCAGCCTTTTGTTTCAGATCAGGGGAATTTAGCAGATGAGTGAAGGTCCTTGTGAGCTTTCTTTGTCTTTTATATCTTAATGATTTTTAATTGGAGCCTTGTTAAGAATGTGAGAAGGTGGCTTGTTGCTGAGACCACCTGTGTCCCTTGGACAGTGGAGAGAACATCAGTGCCTTGATGTGGCTGCTTGGTTGTGAACCTTGGAACAACATGCCAAATGAGAGACAACCATTCATTCCCTATCCCCACAACTCTTAGGACGACACCTTCACAGAATCTACTTTGTCAAGGAAAAATGTTATGAAGTGTGAGACTAGAATAATTTGCTTACTGCATTGAAGAATGTGATTACTTGAAATCCTTTTTTTGAGAGGTCTGTGTTACTTGTTTGGCTTACCATCCTCTAATAATTCGGCCTGTAGGGTGGTGGGAGAGTGTAGCTGGCCAATCAGAACACTGAAGGGATGAGAATGCCCTTTTTTGAACGTATCATCTGAACAATATCGTGGTGTTTCAATTGTAAAATAAAAAGTGGAAGCATTAACAATTACAATTGAAGCAAAGATTGCGAAGTATACCATTTGTGGTCATTTATATCCTATAATCAACTAAACATAATAATCACAAAAATGTAATGCCAGTTGAGGTGAATAAATGTCCATGCTGCTGGGGTTTGCATAAGTCAATAATGAGAGATCCCTGACAGCATTGGCTACAGACAAGCAGAGTGTTTGTGTATGCTTCCATACCTTTATACACATCCAGCAGGACACCAACTCAGACAGTCTGGCTGTCCTAACTCAACAAACATTGTCACAGCAAACAGGTCAGTTCCCGTTTTAATTTAATCAAATAAATCATTGGAACATTTCACAGACTATATTATTTTACTGACAACACCCCCCAGTCACACTCGAGACGAGAAGGACAAACATTCTGTGAAAGTCATCCTTTATGTCTATGATATTTAGGGAATGAGAGGTTTAGCTTCCTCTTGAAGCTAGTAAAAACATTTTAACACAGTTAAGGCAGACACAACATGATTATTCTTGTGATTTCCTTCCTAGCGCTTTGCTAATGCTGAAGGGAGTAAGTAAAAACCATGAAGTGCATGGGATTCGTTGTCCTTATCCCTGTGTGTCATTTCTCTGGCTAGTCTCTGGGGCTTAGCTCCCCCTTCACACACACACACACACACAAACACACACACAGACACACATGCATCAAACACACACACTTAGAGACACACACGCAGAGACACACACACTAATCGCTTTCTCCACAGAGCAGGCCTGGCAGGGCTCTCATCCAATGGAACCTGTTGATAACTGACTGCCAGTTTGGCCAAGGCAGCGCTGATATGTGAAGTCCCTAGCGTCACCTCCCAGGGTGCCCCTCAGAGAGTCAAGGGTTCATGGGAATGACCAATGGGAAGGATTGCTGAACCACTTCCCACAGCCAAGAGACATCTGTAATACTTTAACCCTCCCCAGTACACAAACACACGTGCACCCCTCCCCCCACACACACACACAAGTGCAAAAACAAAAACACACCAAATCACATGATCATTAACCACATAGTCTACAATATACTGTAAGTACTATACTCACACGCACGCACATTCACACTCTCAAGCACACAAAACAACACCTCCCAGTTGCTCTGATAGGGCTGCTGAATTGATATTGTTTCCGCTGCAGTGTCCTAGATTGCCTCTGAACATTCATCATCAGGTCTCTCCATTGAAAGCTGTGGCCACTCGCCGTCACTCAAAGCCCGTCCTACAGCGCCAGTGGGGCACTGATAAAATAAACAATGCACTGACCCTCTGAGTCTGCATATTAGGACACCTCTCTCCCACCCTGTCTTTTTCTCTCCATCCAAACCTAACCCTAATTTTAACCCCAAACCTAACCTCTAAGCTTAAAAAAGCCGTTGTCCTTGTGGGGACTGACAAAATGTCCCCACTTGTCCGAATGTTCCTTGTTTTACTATAATTGTGAGGACTTCTGGTCCCCACAAAATCAAACACACGCACTCTCTGTCACAAACACCCTCGCTCTTGCACACATACACATACACTTTCCACTGAAGACTGTACATGTAGACTACTATTCACTTCAGACTCACACTTTTACTTTAATGTTATAGTGGATGTTGGTAGGTGATATGGTCAAAATGTCCATAAAGCACCTTGTCTTAGATTTGCTCGACCAAAATATGTGACTGCCTGGCTGAGCAAGAATGCGTTAATGTCTCACTAATCACATTTAACACACAACACTCCCCGATCACAGAGAAACAGCATGGTTTATCCTCAGCAGCTCAGGAAGCGCCGCTCTCTTAAGACAGAAACATTCACATCAGCATTATAAACAAAGATTTCCTGATGGGATCAGAGAAACACTATTGAGAGGTACAGTAAGCTGCAAAGATTTGTAATCTCTTTGAGTCGGGCAATTGGAAAAGAACAGGGACAATACAAGTGGGGGGGGAGAACAGCAGTCTAAGTCTAAGATGGTGCTTTAGCTAACTTCCAAAGCCTGACTTCCAGCCAGATAGGATCAATCATATGAACGGGAGAGGGTGGAGAGGAAGGCAGAGGACTAGAGGATCTAGGCTGAAGTGGCAAAGGGAGGTGGAAGGAGGCATGCTTGGACAGACGAGGGAGTGAGCGAAGTATGATAGTCACCCTAAAGTATCCTGAACTCGACCCTGCTTAGGTGTAGTACTAGTGTGGTTAGTTAGGGTATAGTGTAGGAAATAGATATATATAGCTTTTCTCATTGGAAGGGTATTTAGTCAGGCTCAGTAGGCTCTTTCATTTTCATCAATGGGAGAGAACCTGACATGAAGCAGTGGCGTGAAGGAAATAAGTATAAATACTTTCTCCACTGTCTGTAAAAAGTACCACTTAAGTCATTTTTGGGGGTATTTTTTACTTTGACTTTTTCAATTACTTTCCTAAAGAAAATATATACTTTTTAGTCCCATACAATTTCTCTGACACCCAAGTCTGGCTACATTTAGAATGCTCAGGCAGGACAGCAATATGTTAAAATTCATGCATCTACTATATCAATATAACGCTTTGTCCTCCCTCTTATCTGGCAGACTCACTAAACACAAATACAGCATTTCTAAATGATGTTTGAGTGTTGGAGTGTGCCGCTGGCTGTTTGTAAATAAAATAAAAAATTGTGCCTTCTGGTTTGCTTAATAAATGAAATTTGATGTATAGCATTTACATTTTACTTTTACTCAAGTATGACAACTGAGCACTTTTTTTCCCACGACCGTACTAAAACCACGACCGTACTTTAACTTTTATTGGAGTAATTTACTATTAATGTATCTTTACATTTACTCAAGCATGACAATTGAAGCCAAAGTGTGACCATACCTCGCTGCACTCTAAACCACAAAGATCAAAGAAGCTTGTAGATTAGCATTAAATATTGTTAAGTCTTCACAAATCATGAGACTATGCCAGTTCCACTCCAACAGTAACATCGGAGTCTGTCGTTTCTCAACAGTAACCTCTGAGAAAACCCCTTACGTTAGAAAGAGAAAAAGGATCTAACTCTGTGACAGCTTTGAGCCAGAAAATCTCAGTACCATTAATGTCCATCATTAACCCTTGAAACGGGCATTCCTGGTGTTTTAACTGGCTGTGCCCCTGTCGTTGTGTTGAATCAGAGTCAGACTCTGCCAGTTCCTGCCATCTCACAGCCTGGCCCTGTCTCTGTAGCAGGCCTGCTTGCCTCCTAATATCATTTGGCAGATCAGAACCTGGCAGTTCATGCAAGCATTCCCGCCAAAGGAAGTTATCGAGCATATGAGCTCAAGCTTGAGTTGTGGTGGGGAAGGGTTACTATTTGCTGTGATTCCATCCATGTCAGGTGGGGGAGTAAACAATGTCTGTCATTTGTTCCCCTTTCTTGTTGTTCTTTCCGCTCTATCTATCCTCTCTACTGTTGTACTCTGTATTTCTTTCACCACTGATGTCTGTAATTCGTTCCCTCTTTCCCCTTTTACTCCTCTTAATCTCTCTCTCTTTCTCTCTCTCTCTCTCTCTCTCTCTGCCCCCACTCTCTCTTTCTTTATCTCTGTCATACCCTCATCGTTGGTTGAATGAGAAGAGCCATAAGGCTATTCCACCCACACACAAGCGCTATGCTGAGTTGTGCTGTTCTGGGCTGGATCTCCTGCTCAGTGCCATCTGAGAGAGAAGCTGCGAGGCAGGGTGACTCAGGCTCTGAGGTGGGTGGTACATGGGCTCAGGGGGGTGGATAAATAGACTACTGTAGTATCTCCAACACACTCACATTCACTCATGAGATACACTTGATAAGCAGCTAAAACATGGCAAATTGAAGACACGATCAGCTTTCGTATGTAATTTACAGTTCAAAATAAATTGTTGTAGTTGTCATCTCGTCTTCAGATGGAAACCAACCAAAAAAGCTGAGGCGTTTTGATTTAATTACGAAGACTGTCTATCCCCCCCCACCCTACTTTGTCACAACACAACTGATCGGTTCAAACACATTAAGAACAAATTAACTTTTAAGAAGGCACACCTGTTTACACACCATGAAGCTGATTGAGAAAATGCCAAGAGTGTGCAAAGCTGTCATCAAGGAAAAGAGTGGCTTTTTGAAGAATCTCAAATGTAAAATATATTTTGATTTGTTTAACACTTTTTTGGTTACTACATGATTCCATATGTGTTATTTCATCATTTTGATGTATTCACTATGATTCCACTATGTAGAAAATAGTAAAAATAAAGAAAAGCCCCTGAATGAGTAGGTGTTCTAACACTTTTGACAGGTAGTGTTTGTAATGCATTATCATAAATAGTTTGATTTTAAAGGATAATATGGCTGGTGGATCCTTTCATAGAGGGTTCTAGGAAGAACCTTCCAAAGATAAAAGGGTTCTCTGTAGAGACCTTCATAGACGGTTTAAGGAAGAACCTTTAGATGATAAAATAGTTATTGGTAGAACACCTCAGAGAGGGTTGCAGGCGGAACCATTCATAGAGAGTTCTAGGTAGAAGCATACACAGGGGGTTATTTGAAGAACCCTACATAGAGGGTTCTAGATAGGGTTCTCCCCAGCACCAAAAAGGGTTCCCCCTTTCTTTCACAGACAATAATCTTATCCTATCTCTCACTACTTCACGTCATAGTCAGGGCAGTTCAATTTTGATATTACCCAGGAGGCTTTAAGGGCAATGATTGAGCCAGAGCTATGCCCATCTAATTTGTCTTGTGTCCTTGGCCTAATAGGACAGAGCAAACTCTCTCATCATACGTAGCCGGTTAGAAACATTCCTCTATTTATTTTCACACACATTCTCACTACACTGCAGACATTCTCTGTACAACTTCAGATGTTTTCCTTTCCTTTCCATTTTTTTTGTGTAGCAGTGTAGGGCAACAGTTCATTCTCAGAGGTAGTGTGTTCAGCATTTGCTCATAGGAATGCTATTTTCCCATGTAAATGGTTGAAAAGTTCAAAGGTTCGCAAAAAGTATTCTGACCATAGGAAAACGACAGGGCAGTTTAATAACATCATCCCGCCAATTGAGGAGTATACATGTATTTTTAAAACGTTCAAATCCCAAAGAGAAATATATTTTACTTGCAGCTTCAGGCTATGACTGTCTCTTATGATTCTAAGTAGTGAGAGAGTACTGCATTTTATTCAATGCTTGAATGAATGCTGTGGGTACATATCTGTAAGCACCCTACCATTCAAATGTAAGGATGTAATACATATTATCTAAAGTGAATATTATCATGAGAATATAATATCCTTATGTCCACACACCTGTGCTAAATCCTGTTGCTTGTCACAAAAACAACTATTTTACACAGATAATTGTTATTGAATCATACTATGTAGGATATACCCCACTTAAAGGCACTTAAATCTTATCTTGCCCATTAATTGACCCTCTGAATGGCACACATACACAATCCATGTCTCAATTGTCCCAAGGCTTAAACATAATTATTTCACCCATCTCATCCCCTTCATCTACACTGATTTAACAAGCAACATCCATAAGGGATCATACCTTTCATCTAAATTCATCTGGTCAGTCTATGTCATGGAAAGAGCAGGTGTTCTTATTTAAGTTAAGGATAGTTTTTTTGCCTAAAACATACCCAAATCTAAAGCATCCAAAATAATGCCATAGATTAAGTTTTTCAAAAGTAGTCAACTTGAAGGAAAAAAAGGGAAGCATTATTCCAGGGGCCTCCCGAGGGTTTAAGGCAGTGCATCGCAGTGTTAAGGAATTCATCACTACAGACCCGGGTTCGATCCCAGGCTGTCTCACAGTCGGCTGTGGCAGGGAGACTCATATTGCGGTGCACAATTGACCCAGCGTCGTCTGGGTTAGGGGAGGGTTTGGCCGGCTCCTTGTCCCATCGTACTCTAGCAACTCCTTGTGGTGGGCAGGGTGCCTGCAAGCTGACTTCGGACGCCAGCTTGACGGTGTTTCCTCCGACACATTGGTGCAGCTGGCTTCCGGGTTGGGCGAGCAGTGTGTCAAGAAGCAGTCTGGCTTGGCAGGGTCGTGTTTGGCAGGGATGCATGGCCCTCGACCTTCACCTCTCCTGAGTCCGTATGGGAGTTGCAGCGATGGGACAAGACTGGAACTATCAATTGGGGAGTAAAAAAAAACTGGTATTCCAACTGATTACAGGCTACTAAAGCCGACGACTTATCACTGCGCCACTGAGTATTGATGAAAACTGTGTAGAATTAAAAAAATATATATGATAATCACACTCTGCTATTTATTGCTGACCAGCATTTGTTCCTAATGTGCATTTTTAATTAATAATGAAACTCAGAGTAAATAGCAGAGAGTAACAGTTTTTAGGCTAAATTTGGTGAACGCTCCGAAGCCTTCAGAAAGCGTTGTTTTCCCATCACTACCTGCAAGTCACATTGTTAGTTTGCAAAGTGATCTATAATTCCTTTTGGAATCCAGCCGGAGTTAGAATATCCAACAAGTGGTATTTTTAATCACCCCCAACCTGCATTCAGAATGACTACCAGGACAGGGGAGATTGGATGAATGAGGTGGTCTCAGTATTCAAACTGGAACAGCCATCTCAGTAACAGGTGCAATAAATCCAATTAATAACATTTAGTTTAGAAAATTTTATATTTCTTATCTTTGTGTGGTATAAAACAAATCAACCAATCAATGTACATGCCAAAAAATAGATATTACTGTAAAACAAACAATTCTGAAAATCTCCATGCAATAGAGCATGCTGGAAAACATTATTTATACTTCTATGTAGAACCCTTCTTGCTTTCCAAATTATCATTCTCGGCATCTAAAGAATCATGAAAGAACCCTTTCTTCCAAAAGTGGTTCTTAGAATGTTAAATGTTCTAGGTAGAACCCTTTGCCTTACAAAGAAACCTTGTTTTCCAAAAATATTTATTCTGGTCAAATCAATTCTTTGACTTTCCCTCTGCAAAGAAGCCTTTTGGAACCTTTTATTCGAAGAGTGTAGCAGGACACTTTGAATAGGTCTTCAGTCCTATATTCCTTGGATGAGTTGTGTTAATGTAACTGTAAGCATAACCGACAGGCAGCAGACATTTTAGTGGTAAAAAATCTATAAGCCGCAAATTAGATTCATTCGCAGTACTTGGGTGAAATTGATTGCCAATAGGAAAATCATTTTCAATCCAGGGCAATGTCGGTTTTATCTCATCTTTTCCTTTCACACCAATGTGTGAATTGAAAAACAGGAATTCGGATAATTCAGGAAATGTAATCAGTGTAGATTTATCTAAACTACTTTCAAATAGTTAAAAGTCATCCCTATGAAAAACATAGCTTTCTTATTACCTTTTTAGAAAGGAGACATGAACCTGATCTGACACTGACTGGTAGCCATCTGTTCGGATTTGGTGGAGCCTAGATGGCTGTGCATTTGTCTGGTAATTGAGCCTGAAATGTGCTTAATAATGATTGTGCTGCCTAATATGCCGCATCAGGAGCTCAGAACAGCATGACATCCCAGAGCGGTGTGGGAGAGATGGGCAGAAACAACAAGCTTCTCGTCATTACCCTCAAACTAGCCAGGATTGGACTGGAGATGCATCACTGGCAAATGGCTAATAGAAACGCACTGACTTGAAAGTCCCATGGTGGTGAGACATATCAATCTGCATGTGAGATATTCCAGAACCTCTTAATGTTTGGACCCTTTTTTTCAATTTTCGCCTAAAATGACATACCCAAATCTAACTGCCTGTAGCTCAGGCCCTGAAGCAAGGATATGCATATATTTGGTACCATTTAAAGGAAAACATTTTGAAGATTATGGACATGGGAAAGGAATGTACGAGAATATAACACATTAGATCTTGAAAAAGATAATACAAAGAAAAAAACAACCGTTTAATAAAACATTTGTACTATCATCTTTGAAATGCAAGAGAAAGGCCATAATGTATTAGTCCAACCCAGGTGAAGTTTAGATTTTGTCCACTAGATGGAAGCAGTGTATGTGCAAAGTTTTAAACTGTTACAATGAACCATTGCATTTCTGTTCAAAATGTTGTGTCAAGACTGCCCAAATGTGCCTAATTTGTTAATTAATAACTTTTCATGTTCAAAACCGTGCACTCTCCTCAAACAATACCATGGTATTATTTCACTGTATATATACTGTAAATTGGACAGTGCAGTTAGATTAACAAGAATGTAAGCTTTCTGCCAACATCAGATATGTCTATGTCCTGGAAAATGTTCTTGTCACTTACAACCTCATGCTAATCGCATTAGCCTACGTTAGCTCAACCGTCCTGCAGGGGACCCACCAATCCTGAAGAAGTTTTAATATGTTAATAAGCCAAATCACTACACAGTACAGTGACATTATGACATTTTTCCATTTCCTATTTTCAAGTCTGTCTCAAGCTACTTTGGAAACCAAAGGTCCATCAAGAATATCCCATTTAAAGTTCCTGGGTGGAATAAATATCAACGGGCAAATCAAAAGACACATGTAGAAGAATAAAATGGAGACAAGGAAGGTGGGCCAGATCCTCTAATTGGACATTTGCTGTACGACTTTTGAATTAACTTGCCATGTTCGTATTCATGGCAGTCACTATGAAACTATCAACACGTCTCCAGGAAACAGGTTTCCCATGTTATTAGCAGGAGCAAATTGATATGTAGGTATTTATACTGTGTGATTTGGGCTCTGCTCATCGTGATGGGGCACCCAGGAGACCCAATGGCTTTAAAAGCTACTTGTCTAAGCCCAGTTCTAGACAAAAGCAGTCATCGTCGTGCCAGCAGGGGGCAGTGTGTATGAGCAGAGGCAGTGACATCCTGTCCCCCGCCCCCGCTGGGGATCCACAGAGTTCCGCTAACCCACACCTGTCACGCTCCACAGGGAGGTGGTGAGACACGTCACGCTCTTAACACACAGGCAACGCCTCTCTCCTGAGGTGTGTGCGTACAGTAATCATCATGGCTGCCATTAAGATCTATAATCAATCCTTCAACCTGACAAAGGCACAGTGCCCTTTTGGGGTTGGTTGTGTTTGGTTGAATCAGAAGAAGTGGAGCAGGGGCTCGGGTCCTGGAGAGGGTAATCGTTTCACTAAGTGAACTGAACCCTGTACAACAAGCAGACAAGCAAAAAAACTCTTGTCTTACAAATTGGCTCTCAGATACACAGCATCCGTACCTTGCTGGGCGATGTGGCAAATCATTAATTATTCTCTCTCAACTTCCAGCATTCATTTTCCAGTCTGTTCAACTTTCAGTGTGTGGGTGCTGCTAACTCTCTCTTAGCTGCATGTGCAACCTGCTCAGCAGTAAACGTTTCTCTGGGAAAATAGCCTCGCAAGAGTAATTCCATGCATCACAGAGAGCATATTAAATTCCCAAATATTGGCCCTTAATGTACAGTAACAACCAAATGCTAAATACATCTGAATATCAGCTAAACACGTCAAGAAAAAAAGATGTCATGCAATTATTTTTGTGTGTGTGTGTGTGTGTGTGTGTGTGTGTGTGTGTGTGTGTGTGTGTGTGTGTGTGTGTGTGTGTGTGTGTGTGTGTGTGTGTGTGTGTGTGTGTGTGTGTGCGTGTGTCCGATACTGAGTAGGGAAAGGTAGGACAGTAATCACTGCAATCCGTACTCTATTTAAGCATTTCCTTTAACCACAATGCTGACAAAACACATGTAGGAGATGCACAGGTAAATCTGAATTCAAGATGGGCAGTTTGACCTTCCTCTGGCCCACCGCCCACAGAGAGCGATCATACTCAACATGATGGGTACATCTTGGATGAAACCATGGCAGGGATAATTGCGGCTCATGTCCAAGTGTGAGTGAGATGTTTTTAAGGACCTTTTCTCTGTGCACTTTGCAAAGCTGACAGAACCAGACAACTCATCTCCTGTTCGTTCCACACCAGACCCTGAAGGTTCTACTTGGTTTCTGTCACACCCTGATCTGTTTCACCTGTCCTTGTGCTTGTCTCCACCCCCTCCAGGTGTCGCCCATTTTCCCCATTATGCCCTGTGCATTTATACCTGTGTTTTCTGGTTGTCTGTTGCCAGTTCACCTTTTCTCGTCAAGCTTACCAGTGTTTTTCCCGTACTCCTGGTTTTCTCTCTAGTCCTTGTTTTCCCAGTTTTGACCATTCTGACTGCCCTGACCCTGAGCCTGCCTGCCATTCTGTACTGTACCTTGTGACACTGCCCTGGATTACTGACCTCTGCCTGCCCTGAGACTACCTGCCATTCTGTACCTTTCAGACTCTGCTCTGGAGTACTGACCTCTGCCTGCCCTTGACCTGTCATTCGCCTGCCCCCTGGTTCTGTATTAAACTGTTGTCACTTCAAACTGTCTGCATCTGGGTCTGAGATCTGATAGTTTCAAACGTAACAAGACATTGTTAACTCAATTTTCACATTCACATCATGACAACTATTCAGGGGTTCTTTGGTGGAATCATATAAAGTACTTTTCTCTACCTTTCAGTTCTATCCTCTTGTCATTTGTGAAATAATGTACTAGTACATTGTAATAAGGACCACTCACACTTTGAATGTCATATTTCAAATAAAAAAATTACACTTTACTAGAAGTTGTACTGATATCATGTAGACACATGGAAATGAGATAAATTATCAAAACATTTGATGAACATGGTGAATCATCATTGCAGGAACAAAAGGTAGTGGGGAGCCTCATTTTGGTCCAAATGTGATAATTAGGGCCCTCACGGAATTCAGGCATTAATGCGAAAATCAACAATATAACAAATGTTTTGAGTGGGGGTTGCTGAGTGCGGGGGGGTGGGTTGAAAAAAAACCTATTTATAATAAAGTATTTGCAGGCTAACAACAAAATACAATTCCTAATGTGACGAGTAGCCTAAGCATAGGACAAGATTCGGTAACAGTAGTCACAGCCTAAAGTAAATTGCAATACATTTGCCAAAATGAATTACTCCTGTCTATACAGAAATAAATAAAATCATTCAAAATACTTCACCAGAGAGCTTGGCTTACATGCTGACCAGACCGGACACGTCGCGTGTAGAAATCCATGTTATTCAATTATTGCACGCGCCAAAGAGCGTCTAAGATGCCAAGGGCTAAAATAGAACTCCTTTCTATTTCTGACGCAGATGGCGCTGCAAGTCCTGCCTCTCCCAACTCGTTATCGGTTTATAGAAGCAGGTACCCACATGCCATCTACTCATTGGTTATACCCATGTTGTCACGCCCTGACCTTCAAGATCCTTTTAAATCTCTATTTGGTTAGGTCCGGGTGTGACTAGGGTGGGCAATCTATGTTTTCTATTTCTTTGTTGGGTATTGTTCCCAATCAGAGGCAGCTGTCTATCGTTGTCTCTGATTGGGGATCATACTTAGGCAGCCTTTTTTCCACCTTAGTTTGTGGGATCTTGTTTTTGTACTGTTGCTTTCCAGCCCTACAGAACTCTGCATTTCGTTTTGTATTTTTATTTCATTTTTCGGTGTCATCAATAAAAGAAAGATGTACGCCTACAACGCTGCACCTTGGTCTACTCCTTCCAACGACGAGCGTAACACACGTGGGTGATTGAAAGACAAACTGTTTTGAAGGTTGTCGTGGTAAAAGTGTAGATGCCAATCACCATATAAGTTCAAAGATGAAAAAGCCTGGAAGGAGGAGAGATGACTAGAAATGATTCGGTTGACAGTTTTATGTGAGGATTAATTGTCAGAGGACCTTGTGCATTTCGGGTAAAATAAAAACTCAATGTTTATATCCCAGGACAAATTAACTAGCAACAGCAAGCTAACTAAATAGTTCAAATTAGCTAGCAAGTGCAAGCTAACTAGCTAAATTGCCATACATGTTTAATGCTTTTCGACCTGTCTCCTGGTTAAGAGTTTGTTTTGATATTTTAACCTGCATGTCGTGATCGAGTTTGGTGTAGGGGAACAAAATAAATGTATGCACGATAGCGCGCGGTAGCACACGCTGGCGCAGGAGCGCAGCCGCTTTGGGTTCCGTGTTAGCCACAGATGATCATTAGCTTCTTTTAAATCTGTGGATTGTTTCAAATCACAAGCATGTAGGCCTATATGTCTAGTTGCGAAGCCTGCAATTTGGGCATCACGCATGGCCATAGGCCTAGTTGATTATTGAGATGCGGCTGTCAGTGATTAGCAATGCATTTAAAATACATGTGAAGGTAATGTGTCTTGAGTATAATTTGATATATTGAGACAAGAAGAAGTGGAGGGGTGTTTGGCATAGATATTGGCATGTCTCTGTCCAGAATGTGCTGAGCTGTCTCCGATCAATCATTGCACGTTCATTGTTTTATTGTGTTAATTTTTTGCCCTTTGATTGTTTATTTTATCAATTCCCCATTACATATGTCACCAGTAGTAAATGTACCGTTAATCCCCATCATTTGGTTACATACATTTCAGATAATGCATGGATTAATTACCCTATAGTTATTTACCCTGGAAACGTTGTTTGTAGGGTTTAAAACCTGCTACACTTGTGAGAAACACATTTTAGTTTATTTCATACCGTCATTTACAAGTTTGGTAAAAAAAACGACGTAATTGTATTTTGTTTGGAGCGCTCCATATGAGCAATGAGCATGTGCCTGGTGGTTTCTCTATCTTCTTAATGTTGACAGCATGCACACACCTGAGAACCCTTAGAAGTAGGCTAACTGTCCTGCTGCGTGCAAATGTAGGAAAGTGCCCATTTGGAGATGTCTGATTTAACTCACCACCACTAATAAGCAGAGCTTCTTAGTCATTTTTTTCTTCACCTCACACAGTAAGTCAATGAAGTCATACATTTTTATTTTTAAACATTATAAATGATTATAGTTCCTCACAGTATTTGAAAAATCTTTCCAACACTCTCCCCCTTGATAATCACCAGGCTTCGGTGTGAAAGAGCAAAATGTAATGCTCTGAGGATCCCATATATCCAGTGGAATGTCTGTCCCGAGCCCACTGGTGAGCGAAACTCTGAGGGCTCGGAATAGGCTAGTTGATACAATGTTGCAAGTTCTCTATCAACAACAGCTTCAGGCCAGACCTTCATATCCACGGTCATTGGGCTGGACCTGCACACAGTTGATATGATGCAATATTGCACTTCACTAGTGATAGCTCAAGTCAAGATAGATAAAAAGGGAGACAGACAGGTGGAGCAGAGATATGAATGTGATTGAAAGAACCTGCATTTTCATCAGGATATTTTCTGTTTTTATTTGTCGGCTTTATGTATTTTAGTTAGTTGACAATGGAAATTATAGGCCTACTGCTACATTGGTCTAGGCTCTCTCTTAGTACTATACCGTTCGCTCATTTCTTTAGCCACCAATGGCTCACATGGAATCAATGTGTCTATATGGCTCTTGCTTAGTGGAATTTTAACTTATAGATTTGAATCATTTTAATTCCAATTTGTATAATTAACCACATGACAATGACTTTGTGAAACAAAAACGTTATTATTGAAATAAAACTTCTACGAAAATGTGGATATGAACTGGCACGCAGATTGGTAAGATAAATTGTAAACTTCCCCGAACTTGAAACTCACTTTCCACCTAAGATTAGACCGTTGTGAACAGAGCGCACATTTCTTGGAACTACATAATTACAACGTGTGTCTGTGTGTGTGTGTGTGTGAGACAGAGAGACCGCGATAACGCGAGGGGTGTTGTAATTAAGATTTTGCCTATTAAAACTGAGCACAAATGGACAGCTATGCAATTCATCACAGAGAAAAGTGCAGGTGGAAAGCGGGCTAGTACACCTAGATGTTTGACATAGGCAAGAGCAGTTCTACGAGCCAAGGGCGAGAGAATGCCATGTTCCTTATTGGATATTGTTCCTGTTCCCTTTTTCCCCCATGTTTAGAATTGTAAACCAACAGAAGGTGAAAACTATTGTGAGCACTGCTCCAGATCACTTGATATCCAGGGGGACCGAAGAGGGAGAGGGATGGCAAGGGAGAGAAACAGACCCGATTCAACTCAGACTAAACTGTCTATTGTACAGCAGGGCGCGTGTCCGACTCCAAGAGCATACCATGAGTGCACCGCTTACAAAACAGAGCTGAGAGCTCATTGTGCAGAATGTGGCCCATATATACAGTGGGGCAAAAAAAGTATTTAGTCAGCCATCAATTGTGCAAGTTCTCCCACTTAAAAAGATGAGAGAGGCCTGTAATTTTCATCATAGGTACACTTCAAAAAAATAATCACATTGTAGGATTTTTTATGAATTTATTTGCAAATGATGGTGGAAAACACGTATTTGGTCACCTACAAACAAGCAAGATTTCTGGCTCTCACAGACCATCTTTTTAAGTGGGAGAACTTGCACAATTGGTGGCTGACTAAATACTAAATTTTTTGCTGATTTGTATTTCCTGCAACTTTCAGAAGAGGCAACTAAAATGCCCCCGTCTGTGTATGCGGTATCTGTGAGTGTAGTGTGTGTATCTAACACTTTGTGTAGCCATTAGCAATGATGCTAATGAAAACAGTATTCTGGTAGATGGGAAGGTCTTTCTCAAAAACATTCTGAATTAAATGTTATCTACAAATGTTACCTACACTTACATGGCAGAATATGTAGATATCATGACTATTTTCATCAATCCAGTGGGTATTTGTTTTGCAAACTCTACCATCATATATGCACTACAAAACACAGCATAGCAACAGCCTCTTGCTAGGTGCACAATTTAATTAAAGGGTAACTACACCCAAAAATAAAAATGCCTCAGATTTCTCCCAGACCTCAAAAGTCCTCTCCTGATATGGTTAAAGATTGTTGTGGACTTAGAACATAAAAAATGTTTAAAAAAATGTTACTTAGAAAATAGTCCTGATCATTTAGGCCTAGACAATGTGCAAAACAACTAACAACATACTAAATTCATACATTTTTCAGTCATTTAAATTGTAAATCATGTCTTTCTCCACAATACCACAAAAAATCTCATTTGATAGGTAAACTCTATAAAATACATTTCGGATAGAATCAAGACATTAGAATGTACCAGAGCATGGTTGGCTGCTTTTTCTATTTGGCTGACTACTCTATGTACTTGTGGAAAACACTGTAATTTGTTTTCTGCTAAGCAATATCTATTGGGTATGAAATAAGCACACGTTAATGCAAAATGTTAGTTGATAGAAGCCATTGTTTAGTGTTATCACAATCTTACAGTTGTGTGACAGCTGTGCATTACGCCCATTTAGAAAAATATGATTAATATCTACATGCACACAAAAGCATGTGAGAGAGGCCATCTCTCCTTGAGGATCATAGGCCTACTGAAAATAATAGCTATAAATATAGTTCATGAATGAAATACGGTACTTAAATACTGTGTGGCATTAAAATGTCCTGTAACATAGATGTGGTTAAGGACATCTATCACCTGAAAGTGCACTCTCTGTCTGTCTGAGAGAGATGAGAATGGGGCTAATCGAGGATAAATGGCTGCTCCTCTGATCTTTTTCTCCCTGTGTGTTCCACTAGGATGCTTATGAACAGCATAGGTTGCAGCTCAGATGCTGTGACATTTACACAGCCTCCAGTTCACACACTCATGCAGGTTCACACTGTTAATGTGTGTCACATCGCCCTCTGTAAAGCATTTGGGACCCTTCAAAAACAACCCACAAGTCAGGGTGGAGGACAGTGGCACTAGCACATTGTTGTAAGCATTGAGGTCACAGTGAACTGTCACCGCCAGCTCAGGAACTAAATAAGAATTGTCCATAATGCTAGCCATCTAGAACCTTAAAGAGGTTTTTCAGCTGTCCCCAAAAGATAATCCTTTTTTGGTTTCAGGTAGAACACTTTTGGGTGCCATGTAGAATCCATTTGGGTTCCATGTAGATCCCTTTTCACAGAGGGATCTACATGGAACCAAAAAGGGTTCTCCTATGGGTACAGCCGAAGAACCCTTTTGGAAGCATGTGGTTATGGGAGGGTAGGGAAGAGGAGGACAGGGCTTGGTGTCAACTCAGAATGAATAGGCCTACCCAGGACACCCTGAGTGGGCCAGGGTCCTAGCTTTTCCCCTGTATGCACACTCCCACAGAAACCACGACTGCCCTGACCACAATATCTCAATTTAGCACAAATTAGTAGTTAGTGCACTTACACACAATGGGTAATGAAAAACCATCAATGAGCTGCAAACTGGACATTAATATCTATAGGCCATTTAAAACGATTAGATTTTTTTTTTTTTAATCCATGTGAATACACAATGTAACGGTATGGGTCTCATGGTGCGTCCCTTTCAGATGGTAAAGCATTGCACCCGTTCTACCATTACTGTCCCACAATTCAACCTAGCAAAATTTGCATTTCCTTCTCAATTAACTTCTCAAAGTATTGCCAAACAGGACTTTGTTCCTGTCCTGTCGCTCTGCCATTTTTCCAACTTTAACGATGATGATGTAGTGGTGGAGAGTCGACTCCAGAAGTTGACTCCTTGCATGTTGACTCCTGGTGTCAACTCCCATTTCTGAGTGTCAAGCGAGTTGAGGAAAACAGTATAGGCAGGTCAGCCATAAGGTCTCTCTATCGCAATAAAAAGATGTATCTCGCAATGGAAGTACCAGTGACTCGCTCAATACAGAAGTGGCCAGATGATGCAGATGCTACAGTACTGTTTTTCTAGCACAGACTGGAATAGGTTCGGGTATTCATCCAATGGCATTGAGAAGTATACCACCTCAGTCATCAGCTTTATCAATGAGTGCATCGACAATGTCGTCCCCACAGTGACCGTACGTAGATATCCCAACCAGAAGCCATGGATTACAGGCAACATCTGCACTGAGCTAAAGGCTAGAGCTGGCGCTTTCAAGAAACGGGACACTAATCCGGACACATACTGTATAAGAAATCCCACTATACCCATCAAACAGGCAAAGCATCAATACAGGACAAAGACTGAATCCTACTACACCAGCTCTGATGCTCGTTGGATGTGGCAGGGCTTGCAAACTATTAGGGACTACAAAAGGAAACCCAGCCACGAGCTGCCAAGTGACGCAAGTCTACCAGACATGCTAAATTACCTTTATGCTCGCTTTGAGGCAAGCAACACTGAAGCACGCATGAGAGCACCAGCTGTTCGGGACGACTGTGTGATCATGCTGTGTGAGCAATATCTTTAAACAGGTCAATATTCAGAAGGCTACAGGGCCAAGCGGATTAACAGGATGTGTAGTCAGAGCATGCGGAGACCAACTGGCAAGTGTCTTAACTCACATTTTCAACCTCTCCCTGAACGAGTCTGTAATAACTACATGTTTCAAGCAGACCACCATTGTCCCTGTGCCCAAGAAAGTGAAGGTAACCAGCATAAATGACTACCGCCCCGTAGCGCTCAAGTCCGTAGCCATGAAGTGCTTTGAAAGGCTGGTCATGGCTCACATCAACACCGTTATGCCGGAAACCCTAGAACCATTCCATTTCACATACTGCAAGAACAGATCCAACGATGACGCAATCTCGAACACACTCCACACTGCCCTTTCCCACCTGGACAAAAGGAACACCTATGTGAGAATGCTGTTCATTGACTACAGCTCAGTGTTCAACACCATAGTGCCCACTAAGCTCATCACTAAGCTAAGGACCCTGGCACTAAACACCTCCCTCTGCAACTGGATCCTGGACTTCCTGACGGGCCACTCCCAGGTGGTAAGGGTAGGCAACAAAAACCTATGCCACTCTGATCCTCAACATGGGTGCCCCTCAGGGGTGTGTGCTTAGTCCCCTCATGTGTTCCCTGTTCACCCACGACTGTGTGGCCAAGCACACCTCCAACACCATCATTAAGTTTGCTGATGACACAACGATGGTGGGCCTCATCACTGACAACGGTGAGAGAGCCTATAGGGAGGAAGTCAGAGACCTGGCAGTGTGGTGCCAGGACAACAACCTCTCCCTCAACGTGAGCAAGATAAAGGAGATGATCGTGGACTACAGGAAAAGGAAGGCCGAACACGCCCCCATTCACATCGACGGGGCTGTAGTGGAACAGATTGAGAGTTTCAAATTCCTTGGTGTCCACATCACCAACAAACTACCATGGTCCAAACACACCAAGAAAGTCATGAGTCAAGAGGGCACGACAATGCCTTTTCCCCCTCAGAAGACTGAAAAGATTTGGCATAGGTCCCCAGATCCTCAATAAGTTCTACAGCTGCACAATCCAGAGCATCCTGACCGGTTGCATCACTGCCTGGTATGTCAACTGCTTGGCATCTGACCATAAAGCACTACAGAGGGAAGTGTGTACAGCCCAGTACATCACTGGGGCAAAGCTTCCTGCCATCCGGGACCTATATACTAGGCGGTGTCAGAGGAAGGCACAAAAAAATGGTCAAAGTCACCCATAGACTGTTCTCTGCTACCACACGGCAACTGGTACCGGAGCACCAAGTCTAGGTCCAAATGCTGAACAATGAATCAACTGGACACCCGGGCTATTTGCATTGACACCCCCTTTGTTTTTGCACTGCTGCTATTCGCTGTTTGTTTTCTGCATAGTCACTTTACCCCTACTTACATGTACAAATGACCTGGACTAAGATGTACCCCTGCACATTGACTCAATTATTGTTATTTTATTGTTTTACCATTTTTTTTTTTTCCTTTTTTCCTTTAGATAAGTTACTAAAGATTTTCTTAACTCTATTTTCTTAAAACTGCTTTGTTAGTTAAACGCTTGAAAGTAAGCATTTCACTGTAAGGTCTACACCTGTTTCATTCGGTGCATGCGACAAATACAATTTGATTTGATTGTGTACCTTGCAATTTCTTGGTTTGCAATGTCTCGCAAGTTCAGTAAAACAGGGCCTATCATCAATGAATAGGCTAGGATATTCTACACCAACAAGCAAAAGACTGAACAGACTCGCATCACTAGAGAAGATAAAGAGCAGGTGAGCCAGCGTGAGGCTGTATCACATTTGTAACGTGTGTTGGGAGTCGGGAAGCAAGTTCAGGGAGTGAATCATTTCATAAATAAATGAAAACATAATCCAAAACAAGAAACAACGCACAGACATGAAACTGAAATAGAAACAATAACGCCTGGGGAAGGAACCAAAGGGATTGACATATAGAGAAGGTAATCAGGGAGGTGATGGAGTCCAGGTGAGTCTGATGACGTGTAGGTGCGCATAACGATGGTGACAGGTGTGCGCCATAACGAGCAGCCTGGAGACCTAGAGGCCAGAGAGGGAGCACACGTGACAAAATGAGTGTAAGCCAAAACTGTTCTCAGGGTAGGTCTGCCGGTTTTGCCTATCAGAAGTTACTTTTTGTAGCAGGTTTCAAGTGGCAGGTTAGGAGAATTAACATGGCAGGTAACGAGAATTAGGTTAAGGCTATGGTTAGCTAAAACTCTAAATTGCCCTGGCATGCCCTGAAAACTGTCTTGATTTCCACTAATGCGATGCTGCCAGTGCAAGAGAGAGGAGAGGGCACGTAGAAAGAACCATGGTAATCTGTATCTTGCATGCTTCGCAAATTCACCAAAGCAGGCTGAAAGTAACTGCACATGTGATTTTAATGTCGTTTTTTTGTTAGGGATTGTTCTTAACATTAAGGATCCCAATTTTGTTTTTACATTTTAGTTCACACCCCTATTTGCTAGTTTAAACCTTGATGTGCTACAACATACATAAACACTGAGAAATATTGTTCTTAGACAAAAAGAAGCCAGAGAGGGCAGGTTGCTTTGTTCTCACATGGTGTCCACATGTGAATAGAATGAGGCTGCTATTTGTTTGAAGCTGTCCATCAATCTTCTCCACACATGAGGCTGGATGTAATGCAGTGCTTTGGCCTGGGAGCACAGAGAAACAGAGCATTGTTGTGCTACTGTGTTTAAAATCTGAGGAGTTTTACATCTGTATGGAACGCTGTTATGTACACAGCGCATCCGCCCCCGCACCTCCAGTGTGTACACCCTACGGGAGCAAGAGCAGGCATCGGGTGCAACAGGATGTTGTTTTCCGTGCTAGGAGACAGAGTTTTTATTGTGACTGACAAGGGAGTGTTTTAAGTCAAGGTCTCCTTGGTAACTGCATGCTTTCTCCAAAGCCCAGTCTCAATTATTGACTCACCTCAATCAGACAAATTAGCATTACAATGAAAACAATGCAAACGTTTGGGCAAGTAGTTGAGCATTATCTCTCCTTTGCATGGAAGATTAAGTGTTGGTAAAAAAAATGCTTACAGAAAGAACAGAAAGCCACGTGCCTATGCAGCATCAACCAACTATGTGACTGCTTCACATTATTAACAGGCTTCAACAGTGGCAAGCCTGCTTGCTTTAGTTACTTTTTTTGTATTGACAGTGCTTGTTGCTAGCCTACAGTACATAGAAATACAAAAGTTAAAAAGATAATTCTCCTTTTCGGTTAGAGGTTAGTCTTCACCACATAGGTTATGTTTGTCTCAATAATTTAAATATGTAATGTTCCTTTCATTCATCGACTTCAGGTCACTTTAACACCACAGAAAATGTGATCTCTTATCTCATTACAATGACTCCATCAAACCATACATTTAGACTGATGGCCCCTTCATAGATCAAGCTATGGCCAAAGAAATCTATCCTTTAAGTCCTCAGTCCCAAAGCTGAGCTCAGTAAAATTAAGGCCAATCATTTCTCCGCTGGCCTTACTCCCTGGCTAATCAGCCACAATAACACTAGCATAAAAACGCCTCCACTTCACCTCAGACTGAGAGCAGGTAGCATGGGGCTACTGGTCTGTGTGGGGTGGGAGCCGTGTGTATAAATACCTGGCAAGTCATCTAATGTCCAACACTGAGAGATGGAGAGTGCAATCAGACATAATGGCCTTTGTTTCAACACCACAGAGGGTGGCACGAGGTTCCATCAGCTCTAATGTCCACCTTGAACAACCTAAGTGCGCTGTTTGATCAATGTGCTCTGATGGGAAGGGGAAATCAAGCCGATAGCCAGGCCCTTTGATGCTAAAAGGAGAGCAAGGCCTCTGGGAGTGTGCCATTGAAATGAATGGAGAAGTGTATCGACGGCTATTTTCCCAGAAGCAGAGGTGTTTGACATCACAGCACTCTGTGTTGAGTCTCTTGTGTTGTTCATGCATGCTCTTGTCCCTGGCTGGCTGTTGGCTCAGGGCAGTGTGAATTGCACTCTGATTCTACTGGCTATGTTCCAGTGCTATTGTTCCCATTCTGCTCAAAGGACCATGAAAAATAGCGACACCCAGTGATGGGTGGACCCTGCGCGAGGTGGCGGCAAACCCCTTGGTAGAGCCTTTGCATTAAATATGAGACAAATGTGTCACACCAATCTGTGTAGCCCCAACATGGCGATTCTGTTCGAGACAGTTTTGACCTTCTGCTTAGGTCCCCTCTCAGGGTCCTGTGTCTCTTTGATTACTGTTCTAGAGCTGAGAAGTTCATCTTTTCACACAAATGTTTTTTCACATCGATGACATACTACTGATCTGACGAAGAGAGAATGAAGAACGAGAAGAGGTATAAAGATACACAGAGTCAAAGTGGAGATGCTAATCGTCTCTGCAAAGAGAAAGATGTTCCACAACATTGTTTTCCCTTTGAATGATACAGGAAGGAGAGCCAAGGTTGAAGGGTGTCAGTGCGAGTCAAGCCTGGAAGTGTGAAGATTCCAATTAGACACAGCCTTAGGTCCAATTCCAAAAGACAAGGATAACACAACCCCCTTCTGTGAAAATGTGTCAAACATCACACACACACACACACACACACACACACACACACACACACACACACACACACACACACACACACACACACGTCTGCATGTCCCGGTTTACAGCAAATGCATGTTGAAACAGCAGCTGTTTACACCCCATCTATCATTTTTAACAGTGTGGATAGCAACAGGCAGAATTATTAACAAGCTAAATCTGTCAAAGTTTATTAGCGCATAAAGTGACATGCTAACGGATGTAAACATTTTGTTAAATGTTTGCGATATTTAATTCATATATTTGACAAACGACCAAATATATATAATATTCACATCTGATTATTTGCACTTTATCAAACTTGTTAGTAGCTAAAATCTCACAGCATTGATTAACTGAAATGATTGGCAATACATATTTCAGATATATTAGCATTTCAAAGTCATTTACATGTTTTGTGAAACTTTGTCCGATCTATCAATGACATTTTTACAGTTTTACATTCTAGTGAAAATAGCAAGTACACATCTTGAGTGAAATGTGAAAATTAGAGAAGGACATAAAGGGTGTGACTGTGACACAAGGAGAGGGAGATGAGAGAAAGTCAGAACTAGCACTCAAGAGAGAGGGGGACAGAGAGAGAGAGAGAGATGTTGAGATCAGACTAGTCAGTAAGAAACATAACGGTTACATAAAGAGACACTTTCCACCCTCTTCTGACAATGGCAGATGCCCATTGTGCTTTGTTGGGCTTAATGAGGCATGAATAATATGCAGAGCGATGTGAGATGACTGCCATGCCATCTCAACCTGCATAGATCCACACTGTCCCACCCTGGTCCCATCTGGTACCTGCCCCCTCCCAGCTGCACCTGTGCTTGAGGGCTGAGGAAGGGCATGGAAACCACATGACCATGACCTTACCTCTATCCATACACACATGCAAGCAAGCAAGCAGACACATTTACGCACACATACGCATGCACACTATGTGCACATTTACACACACACACACACACACATACACACGAGATCACCAATAGTGTGTTCCTGACCTAGCTTTATACTGGAGGGTTGAAGAAGAGGAGAGGGGAGGGTGGAGCTCCTGGGTCCGCTGCCCACTGGCTCTCAGCTGTGTCTGGGGCACAGATGACCCAAAACCCAGCCCACACCTCTCGGGACCTCCAATTGCACAACCGTGACCTAATTTATACTGATAGATCCACTACCAAGGCCTACAAATCTACACCTCGTCTGCTATGTTGGTAACGTTAGATAACAAAGAATGTCAGCTGGTCCTTTCTTTTTTAAGTACTTGTATTTAGTTTACTCTGACTTGGTCTTGTTTAATATCTTTGATTGGCAAAAGAGGATGTTGTAGACATGTTGCCCATATTTCAGTGCCTGTTTACAAGGGTCTTATCGTTTTTCATATCAGAAAAACAGGGGAGTACAGACTAAACGGTCACAATCCATCTGTGAGGTATAATGTAGCAAGGTTAATGTGCTGATATTGTAACAAAGCTTTTGGCCAGGCAGCACAACATCTAGTGTCTGTGTTAAATGAGGTTGGCAGGTGTTGCTAACCATCCGCATTCATTTTTAGAAGGGGGGGAGGGGGTGTTGTAAAAGTTGTCAATGTAGCCACAGGATGCAGAAAGACTGTATAAAACAGTACAAAATATTTAATTGTGAATAAATTCTATTTCAAAATGTCTCCGTTTTTTTGAGGTCATGACACCACACACACAGGCACGCTTGTTTCCGATGATGCTGTACTATGTTTCCACATACTCTCCCATGAGTAATGGCATCACTTCCTGCCCCACATGGATCACGCAGGTGGTTGAATAGTCTGCAGGTGGCCCTGAGGTTCAG
The DNA here is from genome assembly GCF_002021735.2 of Oncorhynchus kisutch. Classification (NCBI taxonomy): domain Eukaryota; kingdom Metazoa; phylum Chordata; class Actinopteri; order Salmoniformes; family Salmonidae; genus Oncorhynchus; species Oncorhynchus kisutch. The sequence goes on along the minus strand of NC_034181.2, from coordinate 42,448,732 downwards.
TGACTCAGTCCTCTGGCCCAGAGCCAGGCACATCCCATGCTGTGATAGTGATATGGCAGGAAGTCTCCTGACCAGCACCACTCCATGGGATCATTTACATCCCCAGGTCCCCCTGTCCCACTTACTATAGTCGTCATAAGGGTGTGTGGCAGCATCTTCTGCTGCCTTTTCAATGGAATATCACATGGAGGAGGGATGAGAGTTGGGCATGCTATTTCCTACATACTGTAGATCTAGTGCAGCAGAAATGCTCAAAATTAGAGACAATAGTGTAACCTATATGTAATCTTTCACACACCAGGGTCACCAGCCCTCCTCACATTGGCCATATACAGAAATCCAGTAATGGTAACCAATGTTCCCTATAATTAATTTCTGCACTGAGCAAATTTCAGTTCTGCTGAGCACAAACTTGAACGTTGTGAAATTTCTGTTCAACTTCCACCACGCTTTTACTGTGAATACTGAGGCTATACCGGCTTTAACCTTTCTAGCGCAGGCATTCCGCTAGTGGAACCCCTCAACAACATTCTGCTGAAAAGGCAGTGCGCGAAATTCAAAAATATTTTTTAGAAATACGTAATTTTCACACATTAATAAGTCCAATACAGCAAATCAAAGAAACTTCTTGTTAATCTACCCATCGTGTCCGATTTCAAAAAGGCTTTACAGCGAAAGCACAACATATGATTATGTTAGGTCAGAGCCAAGTCACAAAAACACACAGCCATTTTCCAGCTAAAGATAGGAGTCACAAAAAGCAGAAATATAGATCAAATTAATGAATCACTAACTTTTGATGATCTTCATCAGATGACACTCAAAGGACATCATGTTACACGATACATGTTTGTTTTGTTCGATAATGTGCATATTCATATCCAAAAATCTGTTTACATTGGCATGTTACGTGCAGTAATGTTTTGATTCAAAAACATCCAGTGATTTTGCAGATAGCCACATCAAATCCCAGAAATACTCATAATCAACACTGATAAAAGATTCACAGAATTAAAGATCGACTTCTCCTTAATGCAAACGCTGTGTCAGATTTTTTTTTAACTTTACGGAAAAAGCATAATCTGAGTACGGCGCTCAGAGCCCAATCCAGCCAAAGAAATATCCACCATGTTGGAGTCAACAGAAGTTAGAAATAACATTGTAAATATTCACTTACCTTTGATGATCTTCAACAGAATGCACTCCCGGGAATCCCAGTTCGACAATAAATGACTGATATGTTCCATAAACTCCATAATTTATGTCAAAATAGCCACTTGTTGTTAGCATGTTCAGCCCAGTAATCCATCTTCATGAGGTGCGAGCACTACGTCCAGACAAAAACTATAAATGTTCCATTACAGGTCATAGAAACATGTCAAACGATGTATGGAATCAATCTTTAGGATGTTTTTAACATAAAACTTCAATAATGTTCCAACCGGAGAATACCATTGACTGTAGAAAAGCACTGGAATGAGAGCTAACTCTGTCGGGACCATGCGTCACGAGCCTGAGACACTCTGCCAGACCACTGACTCATTCAGGTCCCATTCCCTCCTCCTTTACAGCAGAAGCCTGAAACAAGTTTCTAAAGACGGTTGACATCTAGTGGAAGCCTTAGGAAGTGCAACTTGACCCCATAGACACTGTATTTGGTAGGCCAAGCTTTGAAAAACTACAAACCTCAGATTTCCCACTTCCTGGTTGGATTTTTCTCAGGTTTTTGCCTGCCACATGAGTTCTGTTATACTCATAGACATCATTCAAACAGTGTTAGAAACTTCAGAGTGTTTTCTATCCAATACTACTAATAATATGCATATATTAGCATCTAGGACTGAGTCGGAGGCAGTTTACTCTGGGCACACATTTCATCCAAAAGTGAAAATGCTGCCCCCTATCCCAAACAGGTTTTTAAGTTACAGTTTTAACAGTGGCCAAGTAGGCTAGTGTGGCTATTTGATCATGATGTAGGCCTACCAGGGGCCTACCATCAAAAACAATGGAGAGAATGTATCCAATAACATTTTAACATGGAAATAGCTGTTCTATCATTCAGCCTACAGTAGCAGCCAATGTGTGGTGCTCAATCTAGGCCTACATTCCATTAGACTTTTGAAAAAACATGCAGGGCTTGACATTAACCTGTTAATCCACTTGTCCTTCAGACAAGGTGACTGAAAATACAAAAAAACTATTTTCAAAGATGCATAGAAAAGTACACGTTTCACGCTGTTGTAGGTAGCAGTCACTCCCCTATTGCTGACTAAACAAGATCTATAACTGGGCTAATAACTCACTATCTAGCAAAGCATATGAACAAAATGTGCATAAGTGGCTACATGCAGCTCTCGCTTTTATCTCATAACAAGCGCATCTACTCAAGATCGCTCATGCTGTAAACACAGTCCAGTTCAACGTAAAAGGCACAGATCCATATATGGCAATGGTCTATTTGCATATAGGCCTACTGCAGCTCTGATTGTTTATGCCGCACCGGTCTGTGTTCTGTACAGGCTGAGTAGTGTCAATGCAATAGAATTCTACTCTGATGTGGTCTGTCGACAACAAAATATCATGCATAGTTGGTTTTGCTTCAGTTTGTTGCGTTGAAAGTGGCTAATATTGCGTTGATTCGATCACAATTGCCACAGTAAAGCAAAACGTTTGTAGTGTTAACAGGGAAAACTCTAGTCAAGATCACTTTCTTAGTTAAAATGCAAGCTGAGATCTACAGCTCAGATTTCTTTTAATATGACTTAAAAAACATAAGCCTATGTAACATTAACCTATTAAAAACAGTACTGTAGCAATGAGGTAAACTGTAGGCCTATTACATAATCCCCACATACTAGCTTTGCTTGAATTGACCTGCTAATGCATTGTTGTTTGGGCCATTTAAAAAAAAAAAAATTCAAAATTTGAGGTAGGCTATATAATCACACCAGTAATAGATCCATTGTTGTTTTACTTTGAGGCACAGCTGAGTGAGCATACATTTAAATCATTAGCTTTTTCTTATTTTACTGGGCTGATGGTCGAATATAAAACATTAGCTGGCGCACACCGAGATAAAATAATTTTATGTAGAGGAGCTGAATAATCACGAATAAACTATAAGTTGTAAAAATAAAGAGTTGCACATTCCATATAAACTTCCAGTAATTTTTTCGGGCATCACTGTGCCATCTTCAGTGATGCTAAAACATTGGTGATTTACCCAATAAATGACTGGGAGTTTATATATGGACTGGGCTGATGGTGCCTGCATCTAATGGTCAGTCTCAGTGGAGGGAGAGAGCAGCAGACTGATGGTCAGCATCTCAACATCCCTCTGCTCTACCTTTCCTCCACTGACACTGACCAAAAAGGGACACCGTCTTCCAGCTGATGGGGAAACTCGAGTCGCACCTCATTAATTCTGCCTCATGCACAAATTCATGTTGTTGCTCCTATGAACAGAGAAATGTAAATATTCCTCGATATTTAAAAAGACCCAAGCCACTAATAATAACAAAAACGCAAGCCTATAGCGGTTAGAGCGTTGGACTAGTAACCGAAAGGTTGCAAGTTCGAATCCCCGAGCTTACAAGGTACAAATCTGTCGTTCTGCCCCTGAACAGGCAGTTAACCCACTGTTCCTAGGCCGTCATTGAAAATAAGAATTTGTTCTTAACTGACTTGCCTAGTAAAATAAAGGTAAAATAAAAAAATAAAAAATAAAAATAGATACAGTCTACTCATTCATTACTGCTGCACTGCTTGTTGTAGCTCTGAGTGAATGTTTTGAAATCTCACAGTATTAACTTAGCTGTAGCTTTATTTTATGCCTGCTACATTACTGCAGACATGGTAATCTGAGCCATCCGATTGGCCAGCGGTAGACATATGGTGCACTTGATTTGCTATCTGGGCCCCCTCGGAAGGCAGGATTTGTACCTTCAAATGGTTCAAGATGGCAACAGTTCACTTACCCGGTGCGTAGGACATCTGAATTGGGTGTAATTACTGCCAACAACCCGAGATTAAGGCTTTATCGTTAATTTTCTTACAGAAATGTTTGGTGATCGACTAGGTTGGTTACCACTGCTCTAGAAAGTTGAGTGAAGTTCAATCTCATGCTTCTCTCTGTGAGCTGATATTTCGACAAGGCAGTCCCGGGAGCTGCGGGGCACTCGGGCTACTGTGCACACATCCAAGCTCATAGTTCAGAGGGAACATTGACGGTAACTCCCTCCCTGTCCATCCATTCAAGAATGGGTGGCGAGAAGAAGAAGACTAAGAAGAAGGCCTGGCCCAACTAGGGGCGAAGTAAAGTGGCCCAGCTACAGCATGTTGAATAATGAATTAGGGGCTGATATCTTGTGACTGGGAGAGAGCACTTCCTCCCTAGGCAGGAGTGGGGCTTGAAACCCCTGCATAATTCATGCCAAAGTGGGCCTGTTTAAAGTGACTCCATACTGGGAGTCAAGTGCAAGATTATCTTTCCATGGTTATGCAAATATTGCAGCCTTTGTAACACAATAAAATGAGGCAATAAAATGGCAATGTGTGAAGATACAATAGTCTCTTTTCATTGATAGACCTAATATTTTTGCTTGGTGATTTTTCACAGAAATAATTGAAGTTGGCCTCCTTCTATTTGACCTATTTATTGAGCGAAGTGCTCCTCAAAACAGGTTATTCTCAATCACATAGTGCAAATATTTAAATTGAGGCCCTCAAAATGTAGGTAAATATTTGTATATCAGATTTTTGGAAAAAGCTTATTATAAGAACTATAATACTATATATATACTATTACCACTGTAATGTGTAACTCACCAAATAGGAGAGATGAACATAAAATAAGCATATCATAGAATATGAGGTCCCTCTAGGACCTTCTTTTTTCATCCTGGGATTCCGATTTCATGAATGTGGAAAACTAATTTCCTCTGCATCCGTCTTTTCAAGCAAAATAAATTCTTCAGGACATGGTTATGATATATTTACTTATCTTTATACAGTTGTCAATTTACACATGCAGAGATGGATTTTCGGCCTCCCACAAGACTAACTGGGGCCCCTGGTCTTGTTGGGCCAAGTCAGCCCCAAGAAAAGTGGAAACCACAGCCTGGCTGTGGCCCGACTCCGAAGTTGATCTCTAATCCATGTGTTTAATACATTAGACGCTTTGCCTGGCTTTGTTCCGCAGGGGATGTGCTGCCCCTTCTCCTGCCAAGTTTCTTCCCCTTTCTGTCTCGCTGCCATCTAGAGGATTATATTGGAGTCCAGGGGATTTATCTAATTGTGTTTAATTAGGCTTGTGTCAAGCCATAGTTGTATGGATTGGCCTGTGGATCTGATGGAGCAGATAGCAGAGCCTCCAGATGTGGAGGGCCAGGCAGGCAGGCTTCAGTGTGCTGCTCTGAGGAGCTGAAAGGAGAGAGAGCTCGGGTGCACTGGGAGGGTGACAGGAAAAATCGATTGCTACGCGCCACCCCAGACATCTGCCTCTGCGCTCTTATATCCATGACAGAGTCATAGCAGGGGGAGCCGTAACTCACTGCGCCCTTGGTAAGTTTAAGCGGATTGTGGGTCAGGAAGTCTTTCCTTTGGTGAGATGTATCCCCACTGAAAAAAAAAAAATCTCCACTGAAGAGCATTAGCAGCATGCTTCCTCTTGGTCTTCTCTGACTACAGAAGGCTTAGGGAAGACAAGGGCACAGGGGGTGGGATGTGGATAGGACACTATCAGTTCCGTTACTTTTCATGATAGTTAATCGTATATTCACATTCAAAATGGTCAACCATGGTGGGTCAGTCAAATTTATTGAAAGGTTGAATGGGTCTTGGAAATGAAGTCTGCTGAAATACATCAGGCAGTAGGAAAGCGGTTCAATAAACAGGTTCCTTACAGAAAAGAGGTGTATTTGTTTACCGCTTGCCACATGGAATTGATATTAGGGAGAGGATTACAACCATTGGAACTCCTACTACAGTACCATCCAGTAGGTTCAGTAACACTCTATTGAGGATGTTATGTGCAAGAAAATTCTAAACAGAGCAAAGCAAATGTTAAATAAATACAAAATGTGCTCTCCTGTTACAGACAAAATGTCTCTGGTTTTCTCATAATGAGACCATTATTATGGCATTGTGTTTATGGTGGGCGAAAGAAGTTGCTATTCCTGAGGGGAGGACTGAGAAATGTGTATCTGTAATTTGTGTACAATGGCATTGTCATCAGGAGTTACTGTACAAATGGGCTGCCTCTGAAATGTGATCCACTGACAAATGGAAAGCATACAATACCAAATCCCCACAATGAGGGAGCTTTGGGCCCATAAAGGAGTGTTGATGGAGAAACGGCTGTCAAGGAAAGTAATGAAATGCTGCTGCCTGCTGCTGTCTTGACTCACTTAGTCATGCTGTGACATGCTCCTCCATGTCTCCATTCCATTTGTATGGAAAGTAATAGATAAGTAAATGTGTGTGTGTGTGTGTGTGTGTGTGTGTGTGTGTGTGTGTGTGTGTGTGTGTGTGTGTGTGTGTGTGTGTGTGTGTGTGTGTGTGTGTGTGTGTGTGTGTGTGTGTGTGTAATCCCAGGACACACTGACGTCCAACACAGAGGCACAACATTGACTCAGAGACAGGAGACCTGTGACAACAAGCTCTATCAGCTCCACTTGATTCTACACTGTGAAATTACTTCACCACAATGGCCCGCCAGCCCAGGTACACTACCACTATACTGTGAGATTCAGAGCAGATTCACCAAACAATTATTCAAATCCAAAAGAACTGGGCCATTGAAATTGAGTAATTATAGGACAGTTGCTGAAAATGCCACAAACTGGGGGATTAAGTAATGGCCTTATCCAGTGTTACCTAGCGTCAGGGAGATAATGTGTATAATATCCCATAGCACAACGCCAGAGACAGGAAGACATTACAGAAGTTGAACCCCCTTCAAACACCCTGGACCTCTCAGGTGAAGATAGAGAGAGCAAGAGATTTGGCTTGGATCATTACTTTAAGGTAGTGATCCCCCTACTAATTAGTGTATTACTCACTGATTACCTGTCAGTACTGTACAGCGTAATGCAATAAATCCAAGGCTTTGTGCAGGTCCATGTACGTGGGAAATCATGGTGAGTGTTTAGTAGAGTACTTGCTATTTTTCTAGTGGCATTCTTTCTGTCTGGAGATATATTACACAGAAAGCTGATTGAGGACCTCAGAACTGATGAATGTGTTAGTTCTTTATACTTGTATTTTGTATTTATATTTTGTGTGTGTATTTCTGTAATTCAGAACTGTTCTGCAAAAGAGACCTTCGATCTCAGTAGGACTCTCTGATAAAATGGAGGGTAAATAAAATGTATTTAAATGTATTTAATCCTTGAAACAAACGTTTTCAAACGTGTTCATACCCTGTGAGTGTCCTAAAGTCTAGCTGAATCCATGTCCCACTGCATTTATTCCACAAATAAATGAAAACTTCTTGATTCCTAGAAGGAATGGAAGACAGTAGCACCAACTACTAGCACAAAAAAACGATTTAAAATGTGTAAATACAATTATAATTTGGTTAGCAGATTATAGGTAGAAAGGTGAACCCCTAACATACACTGAATAAAATAAAAAAATCCCCAACATGTAGTGTTGTTCACATGTTTCATGAAAAGATCCCATAAATGTTCTATACACACAAAAAGCTTATTTCTCTCAAATGTTGTGCACAAATTTGTTTACATCCCTGTTAGTGAGCATTTCTCCTTTGCCAAGATAACCCATAACCCATGCGACAGGTGTGGCATATCAAGAAGCTGGTTAAACATCTTGTTCATTACACTGGTGATCATTACACATGATCATAACACATCATTATCAATAAAAGGTCACTCAAAAATGTGCAGTTTCGTCACACAACACAATATGTCTCAAGTTTTGAGGGAGTGTGCAATTGGCATGCTGACTGCAGAAATGTGAACTAGAGCGGTTGCCAGATAATTTAATGTTAATTTCTCTAACATAAGCCGCTTCCAACACCATATTAGAGAATTTGGCAGTATATCAAACCGGGCTCACAACTGCAGACCACGCCAGCCTAGGTCCTCCACATTCGGCTTCTTCACCTGCGGGATCATCTGAGATCAACCATCCAGAGTGCTGATGAACCTGTGGGTTTGCAGAAACAAAGAATTTCTGCCCAAACTATCAGAAACCATCTCAGGGAAGCTCATCTGCATGCTCACAGTCCTCACCAAGGTCTTGACCTGATTGCAGTTCAGCGCTGTATCTGACTTCAGTGGGAAAATGCTCACTATCAATGGCCACTGGCCTGCTGGAGAAGTGTGCTCTTCATGGATGAATCTGTTTCAACTGTACCGGGCAGATGGCAGACAGAGTGTATGGCGACGTGTGGGCGAGCAGTTTGCTGATGTCAACATTGTGAACAGAGTGCCCCATGGTGGCAGTGGGGTAATGGTATGGGTAGGCATAAGCTATGGACAACGAACACAATTGCATTTTATCAATGGCAATTTGAATGCACAGCGATAGCGTGATGATATCCTGAGGCCCAGTGTCGTACAATTCATCTGCCACCATTACCTCATGTTTTAGCATGATAATGCAACGCCTCAGTACACAATTCCTGGAAGCCGAAAATGTTCCAGTTCTTCCATAGCCTGCATTCTCACCAGACATCTCACCCACTGAGCATGTTTGGGATGCTCTGGATCGACGTGTACGACACAGTGTTCCAGTTCCCGACAATATCCAGCGACTTAGCACAGCCATTGAAGAGGAGTGGGACAACTTTCCACAGGCCACAATAAACAGCCTGATCAACTCTATGTGAAGGAGATGTAAGGCACTGCATGAGGCAAATGGTGGTTACACCAGATACTTACTGGTTTTCTGATTCATGCCCGTACCTTATTTGTAAGGTATATGTGACCAAAAGGTGCATATATGTATTCCCAGTCACATGAAATCCATAGATTAGGACCTAATGAATTCATTTCAATTGAACTGTAACTCAGTAAAATCGTTTAAATTGTGGCATTTTGCGTTCGTATTTTTGTTCAGTGTAGTTTCATGTCCTTATCTTAAACTGCAATCCACAGATTCAAAATTGCTTCCTGTTTTTGTTGGTACAGGATGAAATCCATTATTCCCTAGCCGGTGATACCAGATCAGTTCCCCCAAGACTGTTTTTAACAAATGTTTTCATAGTGTAGAAACCGGAGTTACTAAACTAATCTTAGATAAGCAGTATTCACAAACTGGTGCCAAACCAGTTAATATTTTTTAGATTGAATAGAAACTGACACAAGGTAATAGAAGAATTGGCAATTATGCACACTATGACTAGTTTAGCTTTTCCAAGTTATGCGCCATTTTTAAATCATCTTGATTAATGATGAAATTATGAAAAATATTAATTACATTCCACCCATGAGACCAAAGAGCGCACGTTTGGTCATTGACTGCAGGAAAGGGCTACGACTACATTCTTGGGCTAAGTTACAGTGCTAGCTAAAACTGCCTAGGCTGGTTAGTTCAGTTACCCTAAGATTGCATCTTACATTACTTTGGACAATTTAATATATGGCTAGCAGATGTTACTCCACGTTGTTAGAAGAAATAGTATATTCAGTAATTTTGCATAATTTTCCACAATTTACCACTTTCTGTAACGCCCTGATCTGTTTCACCTGTCCTTGTGCTTGTCTCCACTCCCTCAGGTGTCGCCCATCTTCCCAGCTTATCCTCTGGGTATTTATACCTGTGTTTTCTGTCTGTCTGTTGCCAGTTTGTCTTGTTTGTTCATGCCTACCAGCGTTTTGTGTCTCAGCTCCTGCTTTTTCCAGTTTCTCTTTTCTCGTCCTCCTGGTATTTGACCCTTGCCTGTCCTGATCCTGTACCCACCCGCATGACAACTCTGCCTGTCCCTAACCCTGAGTCTGCCTGCCGTCCTGTACCTTTGCTCCACCTCTCGATTATCGACCTCTGCCTGACCTGAGCCTGCCTGTCGTCCTATACTCTGGATTATCGACCCCCGCCTGCATTTTCCCGTTGTTTGCCTGACCCTGTTGTTACATTAAACATCGTTACTTCACACAGTCTACACTTGGGTCTTACCTTGATTCCTGATAGTACGAACTGGCCATGACAGACCCAGCAGACTTGGACCAGCTCCGCAACGCCACCTCCTCCCAAGGAGCCACCATTGGTAGGCACGAGGAGTTGCTTCGCATTCTGATGGAAGGTTTCCAGGCCGTGTCCGAACATCACAAGCCTTGGACGCGATGTGGGAGCAATCCGTGGGTTGCCTACGGAAGCAGCGCAATCACCCCGGTTTCCCTGGAACACTGCTTACCTCCCCTGGAGCGCTACGATGAAGATTCCAGAACCTGCAGGGCCTTTCTCTCCCAGTGCTCCCTCGTTTTCAAGCTGCAGCCTTCTTCATTCCCCTCAGACCACTCGAAGATAGTGTACATTAATATGCTGATGTACAGGAGGGCACTCGCCTGGGCCACGGCGGGTTAGGAGCAACAATCCAACATCTGCCTCAGGATGGAGGTATTCGTGGCAGAGGTGAGAAATGTTTGTCGCTCCGGTGTCTGGGAGAGAACCTGTCTGGAAGTTACTCCAGCTTCGGCAGGACACCCTCAGTGTGGCAGACACATTCCTGCACAGATTATCGGAGGAGGCAAAGGTTGAGCTGGCAGTCCGAGAACTACAGACGGATCTCGACTCACTCATCGCTTTAACCATCCGGATCGTTCGTCGGCTACGGAAACGTAGGAGGGAGAAGAGATCCGATTGCGGTCCTAATCGCTCACTCAGGGATCCAACCAGGCATCTGATGAACTCTAGAAGTTCCCGGTGTCTACGTCCCCTTGAGGATCCGAGCTTAGGATTTCTTGTAGGATCCGTCCCTACAAGAGACTCCGGAGACTGCCGATTCACCTCTTCCTGAGCCGATGCAGCTCAGCAGGGCTAGGCTGTCTCCAACCAAACGAGTACGCAGACTTGAGACCCAGAGTTGTCTGTATTGCGGTACGGCCGGTCATTTTGTGTCTACCTGTCCCTTCAAGAGACCTAGTTCATTCATTGGAGTGAGTACACTGGTGGGTCTTAAAGATAATTGTTCTTCTCCCCTTACTCGCTCCCCTCTCCATGCCACCCTGCTGTGGGGTGACCAGTCCAAATCTCTCCAGGTACTCATCGACTCGGGGTGTTAGAGTGCTGGATGGGTGCTCTATAGGCCGGGTCACCCACCAGACTACCCCTCTCAACCTATGAGTATCAGGGAACCACAGCGAGGTTGAATCTCCGCAGGTTCCTGTGGTATTAGAATTATCTTGGCTCCAGCGACACAATACCTCCATTGACTGGGCTATTGTTGCTATCATGGACTGAAGCTCACCCAGCCACACTCATTTCCTGAAGTCAGCTCTGCCTGCCCCGGGATGTATTCCTGGGGGCTTGGAAATTGCCCCGGACTTCTCCGCCAGCTCCGCAGAGCACCAGGACCTCCAGGAGGGATTCAGTAAGGCCCGGGCCACTTTTCTTCCGCAGCATCGACCGGTATTGAATATTGTCAAGCCTGAGGCGCTATCACACTGCTATAGTGCCGCAGCTACACCCCCGGAAGCCGAGACCTTTCCCTCGCGCTCCAAGATCATTAGCCCCTCTGCTGTTCGTCCTCTGTTGCCTCGTACCCTCCACATTTTCCCTACCTTTTCTGTGTCTAGAGTCAAAACCATGTCTGAATGCCCCTTGTCTTCTGTTTCTAGGCCCATCCCTCCCCCGTGTTATTGATGGCCAGCCAGCGTACACGGTAAGACGCCTCCTGAGGGTTCGATCACAGGGCAGGGGTTTCCAGTCCCTGGTTGACTGGGAGGGTTATCGCCCGGAGGAGAGGTGCTGGGTTCCTGACTTTCACCACCGGCACCCCAGTCAACCAGCTTTCAGCCCAGGTGGAATGAAGGTGGTGTCCCTAGAGTGGGGGCTACTGTCATGCCCTAATCTGTTTCACAGGTGCTTGTCCCTATCCGCTCCAGGTGTTGCCCATCTTCCCCACTTATCTTCTGGGTATTTACACCTGTTGCCAGTTTGTCTCGTTTGTTCAAGCCTACCAGCGTTTTGTGTCTGACCTGTCTCACCTGTTTTTTCCAGTTCCTCTTTTCTCATGCTCCTGGTTTTTGACCCTTGCCTGTCCTGACCCTGTACTCGCCCGACCACTCTGCCTGACCTGACCTTGAGCCTGCCTGCCGTCCTGTACCTTGGCCTCTACTCTGGATTATCGACCCCTGCCTGCCTTGACCTGTCATTTGCCTGATCTGGAGAAGGTCTGTATGAAGGAGTGGGCCAGAATCCCTGCTGCAGTGTGTGCAAACCTGGTCAAGAACTACAGGAAACGTATGATCTCTGTAATTGCAAACAAAGGTTTCTGTACCAACTATTAAGTTCTGCTTTTCTGATGTATCAAATATTCATGCAATAAAATGCAAATTAATAACTTAAAAATCATACAATGTGATTTTCTGGATTTTTGTTTTAGATTCCGTCTCTCACAGTTGAAGTGTACCTATGATAAAAATTACAGACCTCTACATGCTTTGTAAGTAGGTAAACCTGCAAAATCGGCAGTGTTTCTATTATTTCTATTATTTATTTATTTATTTATTGTTTCTAGTATTATTGACTGTATGTTTTGTTTATTCCATGTGTAACTCTGTGTTGTTGTATGTGTCGAATTGCTACGCTTTATCTTAACCAGGTCGCAGTTGCAAATGAGAACTTGTTCTCAACTAGCCTACCTGGTTAAATAAAGGTGAAATAAAATATATATAATTTTTTTTAAAGTTTCAAATACTTGTTCTCCCCACTGTATGCACGCACCACTTAAAAAAACAAAAACATTTTTAATTGTTTCAAACAAGTTTGTATTTTATTTTACTTCACCAATTTGGACTATTTTGTGTATGTCCATTACATGAAATAAAAATCTATTTAAATTACAGGTTGTAGAACAACAAAATAGGAAAAACGCCAAGGGGGCCAAGTCTGTTATGTCTGGAGTACTTCTCCTGTCTTATCCGGTGTCCTGTGTGAATTTAAGTATGCTCTCTCTAATTCTCTCTTTCTTTCTCTCTCTCTGAGGACTTGAGCCCTAGGACCATGCCTCAGGACTACCTGGCATGATGACTCCTTGCTGTCCCCAGTCCACCTGGCCGTGCTGCTGCTCCAGGTTCAACTGTTCTGCCTGCGGCTATGAAACCCTGAACTGTTCACCGGACGTGCTACCTGTCCCAGACCTGCTGTTTTCAACTCTCTAGAGACAGCAGGAGCAACTAATGTGATTATTATTATTTGACCATGCTGGTCATTTATGAACATTTGAACATCTTGGCCATGTTCTGTTATAATCTCCACCCGGCACAGCCAGAAGAGGACTGGCCACCCCTCATAGCCTGGTTCCTCTCTAGGTTTCTTCCTAGGTTTTGGCCTTTCTAGGGAGATTTTCCTAGCCACCGTGCTTCTACACCTGCATTGCTTGCTGTTTGGGGTTTTAGGCTGGGTTTCTGTACAGCAGTTTGAGATATCAGCTGATGTAAGAAGTGCTATATAAGTAAATTTGATTTTAAATTTTTGCAAGGCACTGTAGCTAGTTACAACAAGTAGATCAGGAGCAGATAGCTTTATCACTATGAAGCATGTCTTTCCAGGACAAGGAACATTTAAGCTATCACTCTTATTCCAAGTAACAATTAAAACATACAAAATTGTATGAGACAAGACGTGTAAATCTACATCTAATACAGTAATTATTTTCATTCATGTTGACATAATAATTGCCACATTAGGATGAACCAGACTTGTGGAAGTCTATGAATTTTTTTCTGAGGTCTTAGCTTATTTCTTTTGATTTTCCCATGATGTCAAGCAAAGAGGCCCTGACTGCAGATTTGGTCAGGGCAATAAATTGCAATGTCCGTACTGTGAGACGCCTAAGACAGCGCTACAGAGAGACAGGACAGACAGCTGATCGTCCTCGCAGTGGTAGACCACGTGTAACAAAACCTGCACAGGATCGGTACATCCAAACATCACACCATGGAGAACATTCTGCTGCCTGCAACATCCTCCAGCATGACCGGTTTGGCAGTGGGTCAGTCATGGTGTGGGGTGGCATTTCTTGGGGGCCGCACAGCCCTCCATGTGCTCCCCAGAGGTAGCCTGACTGCCATTAGGTACCGAGATGGGATCCTCAGACCCCTTGTGAGACCATATGCTGGTGCGGTTGGCCCTGGGTTCCTCCTAATGCAAGACAATGCTAAACCTCATGTGGCTGGAGTGTGTCAGCAGTTCCTGCAAGAGGAAGGCATTGATGCTATGGACTGGCCCGCCCGTTACCCAGACCTGAATCCAATTGAGCACATCGGGGACATCATGTCCCGCTCCATCCACCAACGCCACGTTGCACCACAGACTGTCCAGGAGTTGGCGGATGCTTTAGTCCAGGTCTGTTAGGAGATCCCTCAGGAGACCATCCGCCACCTCATCAGGAGCATGCCCTGGCGTTGTAGGGAGGTCATACAGGCACGTGGAGGCCAAAGACACTACTGAGCCTAATTTGTTTTAAGGACATTACATCAAAGTTGGATCAGCCTGTAGTGTGGTTTTCCACTTTAATTTTGAGTGTGACTCCAAATCCAGACCTCCATGGGTTGATACATTTGATTTCCATTGATAATTTTTGTGTGATTTTGTTGTCAAAACATTCAACTATGTAAAGAATAAAGTATTTAATAAGAATATTTCATTTATTCAGATCTAGGATATGTTATTTTAGTGTTCCCTTTATTTTTTTGAGCAGTGTATAATCATGCCAAAACATGATAAAAATGTAATACATTGACAGAGATAGCTAATGAAACACAAATTGACATTTGGAATAGCTGGCTAGGCTAGTGTAAGTGTAACATTGGCATGCTTTCAATAAATTGGCTAAATTGTCAACAGTTACCAAAGTTACCTCTTTGTACGATCAAGGCAATTCGTTTTGCATGCTGCATATATCAAGTACACTCAAAAACAGATACTTATCTTATTTCAGTCTTTAGGAGCTAGCTAGATCTGTTCCTCTTCATCAGACAGCAGCTCGTGTTTTCACAAGAGGCTGTGTTTACATTGTAGATAGAAGCAGGCCACTGGCTGCCTTTATCACGAGGGGTATGTACAGGAGTTCTGATTGGTTCCAAGGTTAGCAGTTTGTCAAATTTGCCTGAACGGACCAAGTGTTGAAATATACTTTTTATGAGAAAATGTGCAAGAATTGAAGGTGGTCAGAAATGTTATAATCATCATAAGACTGTTATACTGTCACATACCTTTTCCCATCTCAAAGGTTAATAAAATAATGACTATAGTAAGTAACTATTAAGTGACAAAGAAGATAACAGGGTTGACAATTTCATCTTAAATCAGCTTTAAATCCCCTTGTGACAGGGGGAATGGAAGCTTGTTGTGTGCAACAGGGAGGCACAATTGAATGCAACCTTCACAAAAAAAGAAGTAATTGTTTAAGCATTTCTAGCCTGTGTATCTATGGCTAACAGTGTTGACTTGTTATGCTCGAGCCACTCAGTTTTCCACCACAAGACATCAAAAAATGGGCAAAAAGAGTAAAACCAGTTCACCTGCTTTTACACTATGATTTAACTATTAGATGTATGATTATACTGTGTTCAATGTTTCTCTTGATTTGTTTGTTGTTATAATTTCACCATATAAAAATGAGAGTTCAGTTCACTTAACAGGGTTGACCTTGACACATTTCATTTAATAAAGGGCTATCGTTTAATGAGGGTCAGATGTAAATGAATCACTAATCACATGAAATGAATAACAAACGTACTTTTCAAAGCAACAAAATACCTAAGACTTCACAATTAAAATTGAACACTTGGAGACATTTTGGGGTTAAGTAGGCTATAGGCAGAAACTACCGCACACCCAAAGCTGGTTTGTGAAGGTGCTAGAGCCAAAAGGCAAAACTTGAGAAACAGGATAAAGTCTCTGCACACTTAAAATCTTCCTGGAAGTCACAGAGGGACATGTCAAATTGCACAATTTTGGCACTTTAGGAAGTCTTAATTCATAAAAAAAAAATCTGATTTATTGAATTATTGATATGATAGAAATTCATATGATTTATGTGTTTAAGGTAATGGTAAGAGAATGACTAAAAATAGTCCACCCTGAAACCATATAATTGTATGAAATGTATTAGAATCATAAAACTATAGTCAGATGATGTGTGTAGTTTTAGTCAGAATTAGAACAAGGACCTTTTGTTCCTTTTTAGTATGTATGCAGGGTGCAAGTGGGAAACAAATGATAAGAGGAGCTATCGACAGACAAGTTGTAACACTGTGTTCCTTACAGGACATTCTGTCTCCACCCGTGGAGGGGAGAAACTGTTAGGCTTGCAGAAGATGATGAAACATGTTGCAGAATAAACCATGTATCTGTGTAGTGGTAAAACACTGACTGTCTGAGCAAGGCGTAGCTTAAGATTTGAACTTGTTTGTGTGTGTTATAAAGACTGGGTTTGTATAATGGACTTCAGAGTGCTCTCGTGAATAAAACGTTTTGACTATTGTAAACTGGGAAATCTGTATGTTTCATTTAAACCAGATCTGTACGAACTCTGGGTTGCAGACTGAGTAGATTAATTGAAGTTAATGAACATCGATAACGAAATTCACGTAACAATTATCCATGTCCATATTAAAGTGCATTTAATTTACTATAACAGGCTTTTAAAATGCAATATTGCTGCACAATTACTACTTAAAATATCAAATGGACAGAGAAAGCACTCATTTTGTGGAATGACACATAGACTAGTGTGATATAGGCTAGACCAGTGTCTGGCCCAAACTCCACCCCAAAGTGAAAAGTACTGTGGGAAAGGTCAGCCTAAGATTTCAACATACTAAGTGAGAGATGGAGGAACTGAATTAAATGTTATTATTCATCACAATGTTGGCAGCTTTTGGGTCCAGAACACAATATATCCATTTGCATCCCTCAAACAACTGCCTTCTCTGTCAGCTCTCACATTAAGTATGGAACTGTTCTCTGCCCAGGGCTCCAAATCTAATCTGAGCATCCCAGGACAAAGCAGGACAGGACAGTCCCATATGAACATTTTATACTGACTGGGATTTCCAGGCATTATCTGTCAGCGGTTTATTGTGGGAATCACAAGAGGTCTATTTAGATCATAACATTGTATCATTATATACAGAATGCTTATGCTCAATACTTGGAATTGTAATGTGTTGCTCATCTTTATTAATTTGCTGGAGGTATGGAAGATACAAGGTGATGCTCTTGATTTGAGTTATTTAGTGAAAGTGCGTAGTTATGCTGAAGCCTTGTTTCAGTCTTGTTTTATTTCTGATAAGGATGCTCTATTTCAAGGTTGGAAATGTCTTTACTGCAACCTGTAATGCTAGCACCTTGAACTTTCAGATGAAAAACACATTTTCATGGTCCATGGTGCCTGCCGGCTGAGGGGCACATACGGCCCTGATGAGAGGATGTGAGAGGATGGGGCAGAGGGGTGAGGAAAGGGAGTTAGGTGAGACGGGAGTTGGGGTAAGGAGTGGAGGAGCTTTGAGACATGGTTTCAGGGACAAGTACTGTAAGTAGGGTGGGACAGGGAATGGGAAAGGGTGCTGCTATCATGGATGGTATTGCAAAGTTTCTACAGAAATGTACAATGAATAAAAGCAGTGGGAGAACCACTGGATTGGATGATCATCAAATGTAATTAGCATGAACCATTTATAGTAGAACTGTGTTACATGTTCAAGTTGTCTGGAATCTAATGCAAAGTGAAGAGCAGAAAAAGGTCACATAATGCAGACAAGTGAGGAAGAGACGTGGGTTGGAGTAAAGCTACAGAGAGAAAAATTATAGAAATAGTAAGACTATCTCCATGCTTTTATTTGGGATTCTATGCCTTTTCTTTACAGAGAAAGAGCATGGAGTGAAACTCTGTCCCGTCATGGGCAATGGTTAACACTAGTAGACTGATGGTGAGTCATGGCTAGATTGTTCAGCTGAGGTAAAAACTGAAGCGTCACCAGAACTAAATTAGAGAGGAGAACAAGTTTATGTGTGCACAACATTAAGACTGGTTGCCTAGTCACAGCGGAAGACGGATTTATCCTGGTCCCAGAGAGGGGTGGAGATGCTTGCCTATTTAGCACAGTCCCTCAGTACAGGCTGAGATGGGCCCTACCCTATTCACTCTAATCAACTGTAACCTAAACATCCACCCTAACCTATCCACTCTAATCGTGATTATTATCATATGGTACATGCAACCAACCCCATTCCCCCATCCCATCCCATTCCTCATTTCACCTCACTCCATACCTTATCTCAACCCTTCTTACAGATCAGATCACAGCCCTCCCCTGACTGTGGGGGATAAGGGGAAAATACAGTTGGGATTTCTGAGGACAGGAACATGTTATTTGTTTTTTTAGCCAGAGTAAATTGTGATCTGACAATTGCAGGGGCAGTGTGTATCTGGCAAAAGGTGGTAGTTTGTTATCAGAGCCCTTTCTTGCCCCCTCGCACACGCACACACACACACACACACACCATGGCTCTCTGGCCTGTGGATGTAGATATCTCCTCCCATAGACCCCTAGATGGGGAGGGAAGTGTAAGCAGATTTTAATACATTATTTTTAGAGGCACAGTTGAAGTCGGAAGTCTACATATACCTTAGCCAAATACATTTAAACTCAGTTTTTCCAGAAAATAATTCCCTGTGTTAGGTCAGTTAGGATCACCACTATATTTAAGAATGTGAAATGTCAGAATAATAGTAGAGAGAATTATTTATTTCAGCTTTTATTTCTTCCATCACATTCTCAGTGGGTCAGAAGTTTACATACACTCAATTCATTGGTAGCATTGCCTTTAAATGGTTTAACTTGGGTCAAACGTTTTGAGTAGCCTTCCACACACTTCCCACAATAAGTTTGGTGTATTTTGGCCCATTCCTCCTGACAGAGCTGGTGTAACTGCCTGCTAAATCTTTTAACCATCCCATGTGGTTAAACTCTTAGACTATCGATACCGACAGAATAAGAACAAGTCTTTGATATTAATTACTAGTCTTCAGCTAGGAATTCGGTATCATTGAACGCGAGACCGACAACCGCCGAAACATCTATTCTATAACGACATGAATGAATGTCACTCTGAACTATCCAATCTAACCACGACAGAGAGAGAGGACGGACACTCTCCAACAGAAACAAACTTTTCAACAGAGATCCTGAGCGTAAACACACTGAGCGTAAATATATATATTGATTGCAATTGTTCCCGAATGAGTGAGCATTCATGTGCAAAGGATTAGCATTTCAATTGTTAGAATTATCAACTTTGTTGTGACTTCTCAGCTGACCCCCACTCCCCTTTTGTCTAACAAGCCGCCATGCCGGTTTAGCCCACTAGAGCACATTCCCCTATCATTTCTTGTAACCATATTTACTTTGTTTGTTTGTGTGTGCACTTCTGTGATTGTTTAGTTAGTTGATTAATAAATTATTTAAGACAATTGATGTATGGATGACTCATAGTGAAGACTGGGTTTGTGCAGATAACCAACAATTTACGATGTTTGGAATGAGACTAACGTGAGGTAAAGCAGAATTCATTAATCAGAAGACTATTGATCAGATATGAAAATATCTGAAAAGTTATATTAGGAAAATTATAACTTTATTTTCATTGGTGCCCCGACTTCCTAGTTAATTACAGTTACATGATTAATCAGTTTAATTGCGTAATAATAATTACAGAGAGTCATTTGATAAAGATTAATCTTCAGTTTAATAATGCCAAAGACACAACAGTGTTCTTCGGCTTGCAAGCCTCCCCCTTTTTTCATCCAAACATAACAATGGTCATTATGGCCAAACAGTTCTTTGTTTGTTTCATCAGACCAGAGGACATTTCTCCAAAAAGAACAATCTTTGTCCCCATGTGCAGTTGCAAACCGTAGTCTGGCTTTTTTATGGCGGTTTTGGAGCAGTGGCTTCTTCCTTGCTGAGTGGCCTTTCAGGTTATGTCGATATAGGACTTGTTTTACTGTGGATATAGATACTTTTGTACCTGTTTCCTCCAGCATCTTCACAAGGTCCTTTGCTGTTGTTCTGGGAATGATTTGCACTTTTCGCAGACATAACGCATCTCCATCCTGAGGTTTATGACGACTGCGTGGTCCAATGGTGTTTATACTTGGGTACTATTGTTTGTACAGATGAACGTGGACCTTCAGGCATTTGGAAAATGCTCCCAAGGATGAACCAGACAATCTTTTTTCTGAGGTCTTGGGCTGATTTCTTTTGATTTCCCCATGATGTCAAGCAAAGAGGCACTGAGTTTGAAGCTAAGCCTTGAAATACATCCCACAGGTACACCTCCAATTGACTCAAATTATGTCAATTAGCCTATCAGAAGCTTATAAAGCCATGTCATCATTTTCTGGAATTTTCAAAGCTGTTTAAAGGCACAGATAACTTAGTGTATGTCAACTTCTGACCCACTGGAATTGTGAAACAGTGATTTATAATTGAAAAAATATGTCTGTCAACCATGCACAAAGAAGATGTCTTAACCGACTTGCCAAAACTATAGTTTGTTGATAAGGAATTTGTGGAGTGGTTGAAAAGTGAGTTTTAATGACTCCGACTTCAACTGTATATACACCATGAGGTTGGAATAATACTGTGAAATTGTGAAAATTTAATTTTGTGAATAGATCAAATGTAACAAAGAGAGTTTTTATTTGTCTCTGCAAATAACACCTAGTTTCCGGTTACTCGTCCCTCTCATTAGGCTCCTCCAATTAGGCCCCTCTCTCACTCAGACCTCTCCCAGATAGTCTTAGAAAAATTGTTGATCGAGAAATTCCATTTAGCTAAGAAACTATTTTTCTTTCTTTTTGACCATTTTAATTGTAAACAATACAGTTAGGTTCTTAATTGTTACCCAGAAATTATTTGATATTGAGATAAAAATGGCTGCATTGGACCTTTAAATCCATTTGAAGTATGGTATAGCTATATGCTAACAAGACAAACTGATTTATTATTTTGGGAGGCTATTCTATAATTGTAAACAATCCTTCACAATGCAAATGTTTCTCTTTGAAATACAACATTGTTTGTAATGTTTCAAGATTTCCATGAGAATCCAGTGAACAAGTCCATTTTTTTCGCGAGAGCTCCTTTGGAGGCCACAAAATGATGTCAGCTGTGCGGTAACTGTCAGTTATCATGGCTTTGAGGGTCCTCCTCCTTCCTGTGCATTAATAATGTAGTGTGTTTTTGAGTGATGAGTAAACAAGATGCTGATCCATCCAGATGAGATGACCTACAGGATGACGTCATGACCAGATGAAGGGCATTGATTGATGCAAACTGTGAAACTGTGAGTGATTATTATGAATCTCCTATTCAATTTGACTGAAGAGTAGCTGAGCATACTCAATTACCTCCACTATGGTGTTAATTCACTTGACTCCATAGTTTTTCTAGCCCCTACCATTAATCCACATTTTTTTTCCATAGGGGATTAAGGAATATCAGACATATCAAAACGAAGACAAAAGGCAAAAGCATTATTGTAGGTTGACGTTTATTGTCACGAGTCTTGTCCTGGAGGCGGAACTGATCGATTTCCCTTTAGATAGGCCAGCTGCAAAGTCCAAATTGTCTATATTGTAAAATTTCATGAAAAAAAGTGCTTTTTGGTGTTAATTTAAGGTTAGGGTTAGGCATTACGGTTAGCAGTGTGATTGAGATTAGGGTTAGGTTTAAAATTAGATTTTATGACTTTGTGGCTGTGCCAGCTTGTGACCACTACGCAGAGCTGCTTTCAGAACAAGATTCATGATGAAAAACACTGAAGGAACTATGACCTATAAATCAGCGAATAGATCGTTGCAGTTTGGATTTGCAGGCAAACTAGGGCCAGTGACTGAAAGGTCGCTGGTTCTAATCCCCGAGCCAACTAGGTGAAAAGTCTGGAGCAAGACACTCATCCCTATTTGGTCCTGTAACTCTGGATAAGATTGCCTGCTAAATATGTAAATTAAATTTTGTGAGCAAAATAAATTACCAACTGTACTTTCCCATACCAACTTAGGCCAATTAATCGTCTGGTAAGCTGGACAGTATAAAGGAAACAACATGTAATTCATTAAGCTAACACCCAGCAACCCGTGCAGTGTCCTCCATGGTATTTAAATTGTTATAACAGTGGCTTAATTTTGTTGTCAAATACAGAAAGGCTGGGGGAAAATGGCATGGACTTCTATCAGGAGAGAGGATACTTGGTATTATTAATAGTAGCAGAGGCATGACAGTGAACAGAGCGGGGCCTGTATAGGGTCCTTTTATTCCACCCCCTCCACCCCAACTCCCACCACCATCTTATGAAATATGCACAACGCAAACAGAGGTGGGGTTGATGCAGGGACCTGCTTCCACCACAACTAACCGCTACATGTCCAGGGCTATTACTTATTTATAAGACATGCCGGATAAGTGCCAGAGTGGCCTCGCGTTTTTTCCTCATTGCCAAAGGGCACTTTCATAACACTCTGTTTACATTTCAAGTGCTGGGAGAGGAGAATGATAACAAAAAAAGGCACCAATTAGTTACAGTGTCCAGAGCATGGGCCGAAACCTGGGCGAGATGACTCCGATAAATATTTGGATGTGTCATAGGAATCTACCTATAGGCCTCTGCTGGTCACTATCCAGGCTTATTAGAAGGGATACATTAACTACTTTTCCACGGGCCCAGTCTCCCTTTGAAGCCATTTGGGTCTTAAAGGAAAATCAATACTTAGTTGTATCATCATCGCTAAATGTACACTAGAATTAAAATGAAGCAGTGATTACTTAAAGTGTTATATTTTCAGAGAAATGCCCTCCATGCCCTTTGTATTGTCTACGCCATTGAAGGATTTAACCAAATTAACCTCTTCATACATTCTTTATGGTTTTGATGAGATAAGCAAATGGATATTATTGTGTACCAATTCATTTATCAGTCTTGTTGAGTTGCTAGAAATAGAGCATAAACCTTGATGCTGTGCTCATAAGAGGTTTGCCAGGTACTAAAATCATGCTAGGCTGCGTTTACACAGACAGCCTAGTTCTGATCTTTTTTTCACTAATTGGTCTTTTGACCAATAAGATCATCTCTGAAAACATCTGATATGATTGGTCAAAAGACCAATTAGTGGAAAAAAGTTCAGAATTGGTCTGCTTGTGTAAACACTGCCTTACATGCTGACCAGACCGAGCGAGCATGCTCCATCGCACACATGTTGATTTGCCCACCCACACCAGATGCGATTAGGACATGCAGGTTGAAATATCAAAATTAACTCTTAATCAACTATATTCATTTGTGGACAGGTTGAAAAGCATTAAACATTTATGGCAATTTAGCTAGATAGCTTTCTACTGCTAGCTAATTTGTCCTGGGATATGAAAATCCACAGATAAAAGGGTAAAAGTTTGTTTAGAGTGATCTGTCCTCCTTCAGGCTTCTTCTTCTTCTGTGGACTTTATATGGCGGGTGGCAAGCAACTTTAAGATGCATTACCACTACCAACTGAACTGGAGCGTGGACCTCAGTTCATCTTTCATTCACCCACGTGGTTATATGCACCTAAAAACCAATGAGGAGATGGCACGTGGGTACTGTATATGCTCCTAAAAACCAATGAGGAGATGGCAGAGGCGGGACTTGCAGCACGTCAATCGTCACAAATAGAACCATGTTCTATTTTAGTGCCTAGCTAAACAGACGCTCAATGATGCACGCGAGCAGTGTGGGTACAATGATTGAATAACATGTATGTGTACATTTATTTTGCAACGCTCGCACATACCACGCGAGCGGTGTTGTCACCATGTTAGTGCTGTCTTTCAATTATCTCCTTGACTATAATTATTTGAAATACATTACTATTTCAAGAATGAATGACTGAGTCATACATTCTACAAATTGTAATGTTTCAGGGGTGTCTAAATTGTCCAATTCCACATGTAACTTCGTCCATCAATTCCATGTAATTGTAAATGAATACTAACATCATTACTTCGACAAAGACATTACGGGCAACAGGGATTTCATAATACCCATCCAGAAGATAACTGTGGAGAGTACGGGGGCTTCAGAAATGTGGCACTTTGTAAAACAACAGTCCTTCCCACACACATACAAGGTGAAATGGAAGGATTCACTGTTATCAAATACTGTAACAACCCTGTTGATTCCTCCATCCCTTTTGAAAAATAATATAGAAACAATTCAAACATGTACTGAGAGTGCAAAGCCAATCGCTTATTACAAACTACCTATGTATCCAAACTAAAGATCAAATATGAGAATTTCAAACGTAACCTGCCTTTGCATGAGACCACATCTGGTGTAGTTGTCAGTCTGCTGAGCAGTGTTTGGCTCAGAACCAGGTTGTTGAATCTTCAAGGGAGGTATATGGAAAATTAGGTCATACTGTAAAATATCTTTGGTGGTATTATGCCCGTTTACCAAATAAACAGTAAAATACACTATAACAACCACATATCCAAACGCTCTTGACAGGATAAACAGGTGTTGATTTAAAAAAAAAAAGTGCAAATATAAATACACTCTTGATTCATATCAAAATAATTTGTAAATCAGTACAATATTTCAGTGTATGTAGTTGACATTGTGACAGGCAGCTCCCCACATGGTGATGTAGGTCAACTTCTCTTTCAGCCTTGCCTCTCAGTCTTTCAGCAGACTCAGCCATGCCCAGTCTGTCTCAGGACACCACCAAGCTCAGGGCTGCCAGTGTCACAAGGGAGACACACTCTGACAGAAGCTGTGCCAGTCAGACCTCAGACATGTCACCATACTGCACAGCCAGCCGTCTGTCCTCCCCAGTCCTCCTCTCCTCTCCTCCACACCCCAAACCACCACCACCTATAGATCCAACCCTAACCATGCCCGGTCCGGGCAACCACACCACATACAATTTGTCCTCCATCCATCCTTCCTCTACTTTCCTCTCTCACCATCCGCCTCTAGACAGACAGGGGTGGGGTGCGATGGAGGCATGCCATCGGCGTCCTTGCCTCGGCCATCTGCTTGGCGAGCCTTCGGAAGGATCGGCATACGTCTGCCAGCATTGCCAGGGGCGACGGTGTCCAAAAACGCGGCGGCCTGCAGTAGAACCTTAACTCAGTGTCACAGGGCCGTCAGGCATGATTGATCTGGTCCATTTAGCCGGAGCAGCCAGCTCCAGGGGAGGCTTGGTGCTTCTAAAGCCCCATCCAGCCCTGCTTCCCCTACACAACATAAACACCAGGTACGCCACTACACAACCTGACCAGCTGGTCCAGACCCTCTCTCTCTCTCTCTCTGCCCACTGATCAGTCAACATGCCATCGCATGGCTGGCCCTCTGTCACTGCTTAACCCTCACTTGTCTCATTGTCAAGTTATTGCTTGACTATAACAGATTTTTCAGTTAATTCGAATACACTTTACGATATATTAATTTGAATTTACAGAGCAACACTAATGCTAATACCGGTACCATGACTTGAATGGGATTTGTGCAGCAAATGCTAAAATGTGGCATTTTTGCCACAAATGCTAAAATGAACTAAATCCAAATCATGGATTGCTATCATACCTTGTCCATATACTGCTTCCAGGGTAAAGAATCCAATGTGGCATTTTGTAATTTGGTGGAACTATTGAGGTTATTTCAGAATCCAAGTATGCATTTTATCATTTTATACATGGTTTTGCCCATCAAGTCCCATTCACAATTGTGAATACAGAGCAATAGAAATGACATATTTTTGTAGGCACTAAATTCATGTTTTTTTTGTAGGGTTCTTAGATCATTTTATAACCGCCGAAAAGAAGGTATGTGGTAAACACAGGCTGAGGCGATCTGATTTGTTTCGTTCTATGAGATGCTCTTCATCAGGTAACATCCCTTTTTGTGAATTGTAAAGCATTTATGTAATCAGGAAAAGCACACAAAGCACATAAAGGCTTCATAATTCATAAAGGTCATGCTAACTGACTGATATTATCTCATATAACAAAATGTATAAGATCTCCTAAAACTGTTGACCTCAGACATTATTTTCAATGTTTATCCCAAAACCCCATTCTTTCCCTTGATTTCCTTCATGTACATAACTTGCATTCATCTACATATTTACCTCAAAATACCTTGTACCCTACACAGTGATCTGCTGCTGGTACTCCTTGTATACAGCTCCATTCGTGTGTATTTTATTCCTCGTGTAACTATTTTTCCTGTTGTTATTATTATTATATATTTCGGCATACGTCTGCCACTTTTGGGAAGGTCTCGTGAGCAAGCATTTCACGGTAAAGTCTACACCGTTGTATGTGACAAATAGTATACATATTTATTTTACTTCCCCAATAGGAATGTCCGAACATCCCAGAGGTAACTCGTTTCCGTTTTTTAGGACTACAAGCTGGTGAGCTCAATGGGAAGTTTGCCATAGTTTGATAGGTTTAAAGCAGGGTCATATCATGCTGCTCATACATATTGTAATGTACTACCAATTAATACTGGTCAGAGGAGTTGTGGCTTTTTATTTGATCTATAAAACTGGGATAATTCACAAAACAGAAATATAGAATGGAATTCATCCATAATTAGTCTTCCAGTCTCTTTGTAAATATTTGTATTAGTCATAGTTGAAACCAAACTGCAGAAGTACACAATTGGCATCATCCCAGGTTCCTACAGTTTGAATTGATATCCCAATATTGTTGTCTATTTCCCATCTTATGTATTTTCAATCCCCTTTATCTGTATTCTGGTTTGACTCATCCCAGGACATTGGTGACTCGTTACAACGGGATGAGTTACATGGACAGAGAGGTCATGGCCACAGCCCTTCATCCAGTTGCTTTTGCGCTCTGTGTGTATTACATCACTTTGAAATATAGCTAGGCTAAAGCTCTGACTTCTCAATGCTCCCTTTTAACAACACCCGTGTTAGTCTTTGGGATTTACCCACCACAAGGCTTTAAGGTTTTCCTTTACTGCTCGGGAATTCAACCACATCACACAGGCTTTTTTTTCATCGTAGACGTCTGACTGCCGAAGATAGCTGCTCCATTTCACTACATAAATATAAAATAACTGTAGATTTACCGTTAAAAGTAATGTGAGGTTTACTTGATTTGCCAATATCGATGTGACATTTAGCTGAAAGAGATGCAAGGTTTTAATTGAGAGAGTAATGATACAGAGTGTTTGGTTTCAGGGCTGGGTTCAAGAGAGAAATGGACTTGGGCCATCGTCCATGCAGACTAAGTGAAGTCTAAAGAACTCTGGGAAATTGTTAAGATCAGGGAATCTTGCATGTCCTTTCAGTTAAATATTTTAAAAGAGGAGAGTTTAAAGCTTTTTCTCTCAATATGTATCTCTCTCCCTCTCGCTCTCAAATGGTCTCTCTCAAGCTTTTACAAAGTGCCTTTCCTGAAAGAGGCATTATTGCACAATCAAAGATACTAGAATGGAAAGATTATGTGAACATGTGTGTGTATTTTCACATTATGAAATATCTATTCTATACTTTAACAAGGTGTCTTTCTTGTGGATGTGGATGTATATCCAGAGATTAAATGAGGACACATAGCAAAGTGACAGCATAAGAAACCCTTCAAAATTAGGTTGCATAAGGTTAAACCCGTAATAGACACAATGGACATGAGTAATGTATCCTTAATCAATTCATGAATTAAGCATCTTCACTTCCTCTGTCCAAGGTAGCAGTCGGAGGGCCGAGGGCTACTTGGGGGGCCAGCCAAAGACTACCATGGCAACAGTTGGCCAAGGCGAACTGGTCTAGCAAGGAAGTGTGGGAGAATTGTGCCAGTAATGGGCTTTTCTCATGTGAAAAAGACCTATGCAGCCCCAGTGAGAAATCCATCAATACAGACAGGAAGCATCCGGGACCTGGCGACAACAACAGAACACTTGCTTTGTTGACGTAATAAGGTACCATTTCCTTCTTTGGCCACTCTGTTTTGTATTTTTTTTAATGTTTTAATCTGAGCATACTGGAACAATATACCAAGGTCAATGAGGGTATAGAAGTTTATGGGTTTATTTATTTTCTAGTTGTTTTTTAACGATGAAAGGATTTATCTTTATTTAGATACAGTATGTAGAGGCGGGCGGCATTTTGGCGAATGGTGTTTAGTGCTGCAAAGCGTGTCAGCGAATAGTTTTAAGCGTGTCTCCATTTTTGACATCCCATCACAGTGTAGTATGAAATGGTCCTGAAGTTGAATGAGTCGCTAACAAAAGCATGCGGGAATTAGCACATGGAGGCCCATCTCCAGGAAGTGTTTATGTTCCTGTTAAAGCCTTTCTCTGGCAG
This sequence comes from Oncorhynchus kisutch, assembly GCF_002021735.2. Taxonomy (NCBI): domain Eukaryota; kingdom Metazoa; phylum Chordata; class Actinopteri; order Salmoniformes; family Salmonidae; genus Oncorhynchus; species Oncorhynchus kisutch. The sequence continues at coordinate 42,420,162 of NC_034181.2, read as the reverse complement.
AAACGATTACATGAACGTCTCCCAGTTATTTGTTTTCATCTGAACATTTGGCTGTGGGGTTTATCCATCTTGACAAGCACATAATATGACTTTCGGTGCTCCGGGGAGGAATATGAGAGAGAGTGAAAGAAGGAGAAGAGAGGAAAAAAAGTTAAGACACAGCCTCTGTGTTTTACTCTTATTTTTCACTCTCCAGAGATGTGTTGAAAGATCACAATAATCCCCTCAAAATGACATTAGTCTTCACTCGTCTTTGAGTAGGAGGTATGCATCTCAGCCAAATTACTGAAAACACTCTAGGGTGTTGGGAACGATGTGACAAGCAAAGTTTCCGAAGTAATTTGATTATGTCTGAAACAGTATAAATATGGACTCTTCCTAGCGTTCCACACAAAGCCAATTAGATTGAATCCCTAAATGAATGTGTCCTCCTAGTCATCAAAAAGTAACAGGTTCAGGCCCTGTTGCAGCATGAGCAGGACCATGCCCAGTGTCTTCTAATGGAGACTGGATTCTACTGCTGCTTAACTGTACCTATGAGCTAAGTAGGAGGATTGTTTGACCTCCAAACCACCAACATACCACCAACTTGTAAGCACAGAAAGAGTACTGAAGAAAATGAGCTATGCACCTTATTCCATTATTTGTCTATTTGACTAATTGATGTATATATTGTCCTATGTTAGGATATGTGGCTTCTATATCACCCAAATCACATGGAACAGAGTGCAGTTTACAACCAACTAATTTTGAACATTCCCCCAAGGACATGTCGTATAGCCTTGGCACACAATAAGAGGGTACATCAAATCAAATGTTATTTATTACATCCGCCAAATACAACAGATGTAGACCTTACAGTGAAATGCTTTCATACAAGCCCTTAACCAACAATGCTGTTCAGAAAATTTGTGTTTAGAAAGTCTTTACTAAAATACAATGAAGTAAAAGAAAAATAAATTACAAAAATAACAAATAATTAAAGAGCAACGATAAAATAATGGTAGCGAGGCTATATAAAGGGGGGTACTGAGTCAATGTGCGGGGAAACCGGCTAGTTGAGGTAATGAGGTAATATGTACATGTAGGTAGAGGTAAAGTAACTAAGCATAGACAATAAACAGAGAGTAGCAGCAGCATAAAAATGGGGGGGGGGGGGTCGACAATGCAAATAGCCATTTGATTAGCTGTTCAGGAGTCTTATGGCTTGGGGGTAGAAGCTGTTAAGACGCCTTTTGGACCTAGACTTGGAGCTCCGGTACTGCTTGCCGTGTGGTAGCAGAGAGAACAGTCTATGACTTCGGTGTCTGGAGAACATTTTTAGGGCCTTCCTCTGACACCGCCTGGTATAGAGGCCCAGGATTTTTATTTGACCCTGCTGGTCATCTATGAACATTTGAACATCTTGGCCATGTTCTGTTATAATCTCCACCCAGCACAGCCAGAAGAGGAGTGGCCACTGCTCATAGCCTGGTTCCTCTCTTGGTTTCTTCCTAGGTTCAGGCCTTTCTAGGGAGTTTTTCCTAGCCACCATGCTTCTCCACCTGCATTTGCTTGCTGTTTGGGGTTTTAGGCTGGGTTTCTGTTACAGCACTTTGTGACATCAGCTGATGTAAGAAGGGCTTTATAAATACATTTGATTAATTGATTGATTGGATGGCAGCAAGCTTGGTCCCAGTAATATACTGGGCCGTATGCACTACCTTCTGTAGTGTCTTGCGGTCAGAGGTAGAGCAGTTGCCTTACCAGGCGGTGATGCAACCAGTCAGGTTGCATGCTCTCGAAGGTGCAGCTATACATGTCGTATAGCCTCGGCACCGATATACAGATCAGCAGCAGGAGGACACATTGTTTTATTATTTTCAACTATTAGCATAATAATAGACATGGGATTCTTCCAAAATGGTCTCCTTTACAGCCACCTCAGATCGGGTTGGTTTTAGGTGGTTAGGGGTGTTTATCAATGTCAAAAGACAAGCAGAGGAGCGTGTGGTGAGACACTTTCAATTGTAGGTAGGCAGCTTCCCTATTGGCCTGTGTTCACAAATATGTTGTATGTTATTATGGAATCATCTGATGTATAATGAGTAAGAAATGATCTATCATATATAATAACCAACACCAGCTGAAAGCTTTATGTACTGGAAATGAAAGAACATGAACACAATTTAACACACTGTATAATTGATATTATCGGCCTACATATAAACATGCTATAACATTTGAGAAAACTTTAGTAATGGGCCATTCATGGTTATGAGTGTATAAGCAGTTTTCTGCTTGCCAACCAACAATTATTATTTCTGTACTTTGGCATTATATTGTGTTCAATCATGAAAAAAAAAACGAAAAAAGTTAATTCACAGCCTTCCTTGTAATCACATTTTTCATTTCGATAGAAAGGTCAGCAAACATAAAAATACAATATGGGAGACATTTCACTTTACCCTGTAGAACTAGGCAGTGGGAAAGTAAATGCTGTTGCTCGCTGGATTGTCTAATAATACACAGTCTCAGCCAGTTCAAGCTGGAATAGGCAACACAAAGCAATACGTGGGCTACTTTCTCCCCAGCAATGCGTTAGAAAATTACAGACAGAGAGCTGCAAAGTGCTTATGTCTACTCCAGCAAATGGAGAGAATGGGAGGCTCAATTTGAGTGCTCCGCTCAGACCCTCAAATCGCTGCCAAGATATACCACCGACTTCTCAAGCTGCTCTTACTTTCACCAGCCCACTGTTGCAGAGCGGAGAGGGGTGAATGGGTAGTTTTTTTTTTTTTTGTGCCCGTGTATTGCTACGTAAGATACAAATCCTTTGTTTCAGACCCCCCCCCCCCGATTTTAACACTCTGTTTTTTTTTTTTATGGACCCATATTACGTTCATTCATACATTTGAGGAAAGTCATAACCGCCATGGTAGAGATTGCACCTACACTACACCATCTAAAGAAGATGTAAAAATATTTTTTTTTAAATAGATGTATTGAACAGAAGCATAACACCGACTTCTCCAATCTTCCTGGCCAGGTCAAACCTTGAGTGCCAGTTACAGTGATTTCCTCAGACTATATCCATTTGGAGATTTTGGATAGAATATATGACAAATAATTTCCCCTTTACTACTGCAAGTTGACTTGTTGGTTTGTACATTTAAAGAAATGGTGATAATGGAATTATGGCTCTATGTGAGGAAATAACAAATAATTTTACGGAAGAGTGCTTAGAACACTGTAGTGTCAGTCAAAGTCTTCACTTTTTAATGAGAAGTGTGGCACTCTGTATTTTGATTGTGAAGAGTGTTGTCTCCTATAACTATGCAGTCAGTTGCCTGCCTGTCTGGCTGCCTGCCTGTGTGTGCGTGCATGTGTGTTCCACAATTCACTTCCCCAGTCTGTGAAGCAGGGGATAATTAGCTGTCTTATCAGCCTGGGACACGGGCAGACCCCTCTCCAGTGACAGGTCATGGAGCCCGGACCAGCAGGAGATAGGAGGGGGGGATGAGAAGACGACAGGGAGAAAGAGATGTGGAGCCAAAGGAGTAGATAAAGATAGAGGGGAAGAGAGATGGAAGAGGGAGGGAGGAGGACAGTTAGGGCCGGTAAGGACAAACCAGCTGCTCTGGCCTATCAGCTCCTCGACGAGACCTTGCTCCTCATTAGCACACATTCGAATGACAAATGTGACCAGCTTAGGCAGAGACTAATTAATTCACGAAGGGGGGGGGGGGGGGAATCACTGGAGTAAGACTCCAAATCCTTCACTGCCTCGTGGATGAACAAGTGTTAAGGAGGAGGTGTAGAGCTAGCTATACCTCTGATGCCGTGCTTCCATTACACTTTCTCAGCACTTGCTTTTTGGTCCGTTTGATTGGTCTGTGTGCGTTATTCTGTGTTGGTGACCTATTAGGCCAAGTCTGCCTGTGTCCGAGAAAGAGGATATGGTACTGCTGTTGGTGTTTTATACGTCACATGAACAGTGTGAGTGTGACTGGAATGGTATAGCTTTTGCTTGTGTGCAACAACTTTTCTTTTTATACAACTGCATCTGGGCACATGTTTTCGTTGTTGAGATATTCGATCGATTGGTGGATTGTGCTCAATGTGTCTCCACACACCGTACTTTATGATCTGATGGAACAATAGCGAGTCAGACTGCTCTGCTCCTCTGCTGTGGACTCGGTGTGTCTGTCTGTCTCTCTCCGAGCCCACAAACACAGTGGGAAAGAATAAGTGCGCCACCTTGTGTTCACTGGATCAGCAATAATAGGGAGCAGAGGAAATGCTTTGGCTCCTCTCATATTTTGGACCGTTGATATCACAAAGGTTGAAATGATTTAACGTAATACCCCAGAAATGCAATTGTTTAAAAAGAAAATGTAAGTCAGTGAAGTCACTCATATTGAGATTAAAGGCATTCTATCCACTATGATATTTCATTTAGAGCCACCAGGTGTTTACCCAACCAAGGGTGCTTGTTTTATTGAAAGTAAGAAAAATACCAACACACACAGAGTTGTCGTGGATAACAACATACAACCTTGCCTCTGGGGGCTCATGCATCTGAGCTCAGAATCTCTGCAGGGCAGGAGAGGGAGAATCCATCACACTCATATTTCTGCCCTTCAAGTACTGCCGGATCAGAACAGAAGTGTCTCCCCGTGCCTCCTTGGTTTGGAATAGAACTAGCCAATGTATGTATCAGCACTGTTAAGGATACTGCTACAGTATGTCAAGCAGGGAGATGAATGTGTTTTTTGGACCGACCAGATGTAATCTGTAGTCCCCTGTCACTACAGGTAGTGCTCTTGTCTTCCCTGTGCCAAGGAAAAAAGCACTCATCCTTTAATACATTGAAACAAGGATGGCTTAATGTCCAATGTTCTTAATTTGTAAGCAGTGCTGTTGATAGTGCTCATTCAACTGGCTTCACTCTTAGACAGTTCACATGCTTAGCCTCTTGCGCATGACAGCCCCAAAAGAAGTCGCCTGTATTGCTCGTGTCAGAGTAAATCCAGCCTTTTGGCAAGTGCCACATGTATGGGGGAGCCTAAATGATCCGTTTGAATAGAATTACCGATACTGTCTGGCTTGTGCCCCAGCTTGTGTTTCCCATCAGCCTCCTTGTTTTTCCATTTAGAACAGGCTTAACTGGCCTGAACATCTGGCCCTCATCAAGTCCAGGTGTTCCCTCACTATACAACACACACTACCATGCTGTCTGCTCTGCGTCCTCTCTCTCTCTGGTGCAAGTGTTCTTACCAAATCCCTCGTAAAAGTATATTCAGCACTTGTTCAAGTGCTCTCTCAACCAAGCTGTTCCTGCACAGCAATTATGCCAAAACAGTTCATGTTGTCCAATGTGATGTATTTATATCGAACACTCAGTTTTCTGTATTTCAGTTCCAAGTAACATCCTACTCAGAGCACCAAGCCATGAGTGAGAGCAGTGTTCTCCAGGTGGCACCCACAGAACGCTACCCACCGACCATTACCTAATACCTCAAGACTACACCTGTGAAACACATTAACTTGGCCCAACACTGAAACTAGGTGGTATTCTTTTTTGTCTTTGTTATTGCTGACAGTGGAGGGACAGCTAAAGCGATTTGAAAACGCTATAACCAGGGAGTTAAAAAGGGATCATTCAAGAAAAGCCACAACTATTATGGACCTACTATTCATATCTTCACACGAAGTCATCAGAATTTCCATACTGTACATGATTCCTCTCCGTTTTAAAAGCTACAGAATAAGGCATTGTTGGGGAGATCTCATATTCTTGCAATGTTCCAGTCTAGACTCAGTCATTTATATTTTTTATTTAATATCATTGCTACCATGATAGCAATGATATTTAATCATGCTAGCACTCTGTCGTTTACCATTTTGATCTCTGCCCCTAACCTGCAGCATCAGAAAATGTGTCTTCAACCAAATAAATGACACCATCGAGGAGACAATTTTATGTGCATTAAGCCTAGTTGTCAATCTGAAAACATCCGGTGCATGGCATCGGTTCCTCCTATTCAATTCCAACGTGCTGCGGTATGTAGATGATGATGGTAAAATAGTAGCCCCGTTGGGGCCATTGGCTGAGCTGATTAATCTAACAGACAGTGTAGTGGGTTAGGAGCCAGGCATGGGGTAGAACAACAGAAGCGAGACCAGCACAAACAGGCCTTGCCAGAGGGGAGCTGCTCAGTGTCTGAGAGAGAAGCCATCTTAGCAGCACTGTACATTGTCACTCTGTGACTCACCATCACACTGAACTATGGCGGCTGGCTTCGCCTTGTGACAAGGAACAATTCACCAAGCTCTTGTGACTCCAGGAGCTTTTATTCCATAAAATGTAGGTTTGACGTGAACGTAGACAGACTGAGGATAAGACTGCATTGATTGATGGTGAATAATAAGATACCCAAGTGAGTGCCAAAGACTTCAATGGATATAGATTCTAAAGCTTTCTGTACTTGAATCCCTGGCCTTTGGCAAAGAGAGGACAAAGCGTTTCCACAGAGGTGAATATTTATAGCAAAATATTGTCTAAGTGTCTACATTTCCATAGTGCATATTAATGTGTTTCATATTGAATATGTTGTTGCGTTATGAGTCGATATTGATCCATTCCACTTTGTCAAAAATAAAGAAGCATCTTAATATCCATAAGACAGAACTTAGTGTAGCTGTAGTCTCCTCTTTGATATAGAGGAGAAAACCTGCCGGGTGTAGATACACTCAACACAGTGCTGCCATGCCCACACACATCGTATCCTTTTGTTGCCCGCGTGACCACCATTGCTGATAGGCTAACCACACACAGGACATCCATATCTCAGATAAAGCTGTAACGTCAAAGAGAGAGAGGGAGAGAAAGAGGCAGGCAGAGGGAGAGAAAGAGAGGGGTATGGTGGGGGGAACGGGTTTCATGGCTGGTCTGACTGTTTGAATGAACGTATCTGAAATGGGCATCGTCTGCTAACGCTCTGACATGGTGTTGCTCTGGCCCCCAGCGTACCCCTTGCGATCCCTCCCCCCACCCCTCCCCCTGTACCATGGCACCCATGATACTCAGGCTATGTACTGTCACACTGATTGAGGGCGGCGAGACTGACATCTGACAATGTGACAGAACCAAGTATGTCACGCTCACATCAAACAAAGAAGCTAAAGAAAGTGATCTACTGTAGCGAGGGAGGTGGATTAAATGTTTTTACTGGCCGAAGTAGGTATGAGTTATTTACTCAACAGAGGCTCATGGGAAGGGCTTGAAAAGTAGAATGCGTGATGAAAATATAAACGCCACAGAGGGTAGTTACAATTGTTTGACCCCGTAAGTCATAAGTGTGTCTGTAGCATCTTGTGTTTTGACTGTAGTTGTGGAATGAGCACTATCCTGCTGAGCCTCGGTTTCTGTCAAGCTATCATTGGGCAGTGGCTCAGCTCTCAGTCTAACCCTGGCCCAGCCTGTCCAGGCCTCTGGACCACACATCAGCCCCTTTACTGTTCCTTCCACTGGGGTAATGGAAACTGCAACGCGGTGTGGAGAGGGAGGGGGGGGGGGGCATGGGCCATGGGCCCCATCGTGGTTGGCATCCTCCCTCCACCGCTACACTGAGAGGGCTGGGCAGGCAAAGCCGCACTGAAAGAATTACAGTGAAAACACTGCAGCGCCCCTGCATCCCTTCAAATGGAAGGAAATCCTGGACATGTAGAGCACACTAGAAAAATACTTTGAGGTTTTAGAGAAGTTGGGATCACCTCGGCTCGGGGTAATGCGATGCTGTTCATTAAAAAATGAAGCTTGGTCCATATGGAAACCATTGCAGACCTCATGCATAAACCAATCAAAGGAGCTGCTCTCCCTGCTAATGAGGGTGACCATGACATTTTTATAATGTTATCCTACTGTGCGGCTTGGTGCTGACTGAATGGCAGGGATATTTTATCCGTGAAAGCGCAGGGGGGGGGGGGGGTCCTGCTGGTATTGTTCCATTTTTAGCCTTTGAATTAATCGGCCCAAGTCGTGGCAGGTACTTTTTATTAGTTGGTTAGCAAACTTGTTCAAAACTCCACTGCAAGCTTGTTTTATGAAGACAAGAATCAGTCATTTTGTCTATTTGGGAACCACACTGTATTTTAACCGAAAACCTAAGACAAGGTTCAATTCAGGCAAACATTTATTTATTTATAAATACAGTATGTTAGGTGCATTTCGAATCGCTGGAATTTTTTATTTGCGCATGAGCACTGACTGACGTTACATATCCATTGTGTATTGTGTGTTTTGAACTGTGTGCTGTGGCCCCAGATTCCACATCCTTGGCTCAATTGCCTTTCGCCAGCTCTACCACGCTCATAAAAAGCTCTGTAGCACTGATAATCACACCTCTATGTCCTATAGCAGGCGATTCCATGCCAACGTAGGCCGGAAATATTTTAGGCAAATCTCACTTAAAAACTTAATTGGGAGGAAGGATGTTTGACATGCTTTTTACATTTGTATCAAACCATTTTTTAGAAAATCATGACCTATCCATGCCTCACATAAGACCGTATAATCCATGAACCGTACATGATACAGACAACATCTTGGTGTCTTTATACTCCTTATAGTGTGCCCTAACATACGGAGCATGTCTAGTCTCTGAAATACACATTGAGAAATTAAATGTATTCAAAATAACAAATATTCATATTTCAAAATTATTGATTTTGTTCATTTTAAGACAATGTTTGGAACAATGAACTCTACTCAATTTTATGAGCACCAACAACACAGTGAATGGGAAATGGATTCAAAGTGACCTCCCTCTGCTGGTGATTTGTTGAATGTGCAATCCTAAAGAAGGGCTGTGATTGGTTAATGACCTATAACATTGCTGTGCATGTAAAAAAAAATGTCATATCATTAAAATGACCAGAGAACCCACTCTGGAAATGTGATGTGTTTGAAGAGAATATTGTTCCAAACAATGTGTAAAAAAAAAAGCTAAATCCAAAAGAGCACTTTGAGCTATTCATATTTATGTTGTAATAAATTAATGAACATTTTATTTCAGAATCTAGATATATTTGAGAGCACACTATAAGGAGTGTAATGACACCGAGACGTCGATATCATGTGTGGTTCATGGATAATAGGGTCCGGGGGGGGGGACAGGGACAGGGACAGGTTGTCTTGCTGTTATCTGTGTGGGTGTGGGTGCTATCGGTCTTGGTCGATATGAAGGTTGGCTCCCTGTGTTTCTGCTGCTTCCCTGTGTAATCAGGGTATTATCTTCTATCATCCCCTCCCACCAAGCCCAAAGCTGCTGTCAAAGTCCGGGTTGGCCTGTCTGTGTGTCTAAACTACAATACATCACCTCACCATGGCTACTATCACTGAACAGTGGTGGAGACAAAAACAGGAAATCCATTCAAAACCTCAGGTGCAACCTATAGAACAGAATTCCTGAAAAAAACGAATTATAAAATAAATGTCATGGGGACACATTTTGGCCCTAATAATGTGGTCAACAACATCTAACAAATATGTGAAATAGTGAGATGTCTTACGGTGAGTCTTATTTCACCCCTGTATAGTCATGACATGTAAAAAACATTTGTCACCAAAGGCCCAGCCTAAGACCGTGTGAGAACACATCGCACATTATCATGACTGGTGTCCCATGGTCCACAATGGCATCAGGCACTGGGTTCTGATGTTTATCCCTCTCAGAGACACTGCCATAGGCATCCCCCCATCAAAGCCTCTTGTGAAATGTGTCTGGCAGGAATATTGCTGCCAAAGGACTCAAGGGTCCTCACCACAGCCGCCCTAAGGGTCTGCGATATCAACTCTGACACACCCCAGGACCTCAAAACAGTTTGCTTGCTAACAATGACCTCAGAGACTGTGGCACTGGCCTGCATGCTTTTCTATGGATAACTGAGGGTTCTATGATAATATGAATGAGATGTATCACATTGGGATTCACTTAGCGGATCACCGACGCCTAGAAGAACCAATCTCACAACATCTGTTGAGACAGACAGGTCGAGTGAGGTGAGCTCCTTTCCTCGTTATAAGTTGCCACATTAGTCATTCTCAATCATGCCTCTTCCTTGCGCTGTGGCGAGCAGCAAAATGCGGTGTGACATCTCACTCATACTATCATACGACCGTGGTTACGTCAGTAACCCTAAGTTCTACGTGGGAAACTTGTTTCGATGTCTCACAATGAGATATGGCCAATTCCCCTACGGCAGACATGCTCTCCGAAGCCATGATAGTCCCAACAGCATCGGCCCTCAGAGGCCTGACACTGAGGACCGTATGCACCATTGAAGGTGCAGTGACATTCAGTCTGTAAAACCTCTTATGTATAAAGGGTGGCCCAACATGCCCCCTCGCAAATAGCTTGTAAAGAAAGAGACGCATTTGAACAGTGCCCAAGAAGTAGCCATACCTCTGGTGGAACGGGCCCTCAGGTTCTCATTCTCAGCCTGAGGTTTCGGCGTGCTGTGCTATGTTAATAAAAAAAATAACTGCATGTCTTCCCAGATTTTAACTAAAATCAAAGTTTATTTGTCACGTGCGCCGAATACAACAGGTGTAATAGACCTTACAGTGAAATGCTTACTTACAGGCTCTATCCAATGGTGCGAGAAAAAAAATGTGTGTGTAGGTAAGTAAAGAAATAAAACAATAGTAAAAAGACATTTGAAAAAAGAGTAGCGAGGCTATATACAGACACCTGTTAGTCAGGCTTATTGAGGTAGTATGTACATGTAGGTATCGTTAAAGTGACTATGCATATGTGATGAAAAGAGCGCAGCAGAAGCGTAAAAAGAGGGGTTGGCGGGTGGTGGGACACAATGCAGATAGCCCGCTTAGCCAATCTGCGGGAGAACTGGTTGGTTGGGCCAATTTAGGTAGTATGTACATGAATGTATAGTTAAAGGGACTATGTATATAAGATAAACAGAGAGTAGCAGCAGCGTAAAGGAGGGGTTTGGGGGGAGACACACAATGCAAATAGTCCTGGTAACCAATTGGTTACCTGTTCAGGAGTCTTATGGCTTGGGGGTAAAAACTGTTGAGGAGCCTTTTTGTCCTAGACTTGGCACTCCGGTACCACTTGCCATGCGGTAGTAGAGAGAACAGTCTATGACTGGGGTGGCTGGGGTCTTTGACAATTTTTAGGGCCTTCCTCTGACACCGCCTGGTGTAGAGTTCCTGGATGGCAGGTAGCTTTGCCCCAGTGATGTATTGGGCCGTACGCACTACCCTCTGAAGTGCCTTGAGGTCGGAGGCCGAGCAATTGCCGTACCAGGCAGTGATGCTACCGGTCTGGATGCTCTCGATGTTGCAGCTGTTGAACCTTTTGAGGATCTCAGGACCCATGCCAAATCTTTTTAGTTTCCCAAGGGGGAATAGGCTTTGTCGTGCCCTCTTCACGACTGTCTTGGTGTGTTTGGACCAATCTAGTTTGTTGTTGATGTGGACACTAAGGAATTTGAAGCTCTCAACCTGCTCCAATACAGCCCCGTCGATGAGAATGGGGACGTGCTTGGTGCTCCTTTTCCTGTAGTCCACAATCATCTCTTTAGTCTTGGTTACGTTGAGGGATAGGTTGTCATTCTGGCACCACCCGGCCAGGTCTCTGACCTCCTCCCTATAGGCTGTATCGCCGTTGTCGGTGATCAGGCCTAGCACTGTTGTGTCATCAGCAAACTTAATGATGGTGTTGGAGTCGTGCCTGGAAATGCAGTCATGGGTGAACAGAGAGTACGGGAGGGAACTGAGCACGCACCCCTGGGGAGCTCCAGTGTTGAGGATCAGCATGGCAGATGTATTGCTACCTACCCTCACCACCTGGGGGCGGCCTGTCAGGAAGTCCAGGATCCAGTTGCAGAGGGAGGTATTTAGTCCCAGGTTCCTTAGCTTGGTGATGAGCGTGCTATGGTGTTGAACACTGAGCTGTAGTCAATGAACAGCATTCTCACATACAGTGCCTTGCGAAAGTATTCGGCCCCTTTGAACTTTGCGACCTTTTGCCACATTTCAGGCTTCAAACATAAAGATATAAAACTGTATTTTTTTGTGAAGAATCAACAACAAGTGGGACACAATCATGAAGTGGAACGACATTTATTGGATATTTCAAACTTTTTTAACAAATCAAAAACTGAAAAATTGGGCGTGCAAAATTATTCAGCGCCACCTTTTGCTGCGATTACAGCTGTAAGTCGCTTGGGGTATGTCTCTATCAGTTTTGCACATCGAGAGACTGACATTTTTTCCCATTCCTCCTTGCAAAACAGCTCGAGCTCAGTGAGGTTGGATGGAGAGCATTTGTGAACAGCAGTTTTCAGTTCTTTCCACAGATTCTCGATTGGATTCAGGTCTGGACTTTGACTTGGCCATTCTAACACCTGGATATGTTTATTTTTGAACCATTCCATTGTAGATTTTGCTTTATGTTTTGGATCATTGTCTTGTTGGAAGACAAATCTCCGTCCCAGTCTCAGGTCTTTTGCAGACTCCATCAGGTTTTCTTCCAGAATGGTCTTGTATTTGGCTCCATCCATCTTCCCATCAATTTTAACCATCTTCCCTGTCCCTGCTGAAGAAAAGCAGGCCCAAACCATGATGCTGCCACCACCATGTTTGACAGTGGGGATGTTGTGTTCAGGGTGATGAGCTGTGTTGCTTTTACGCCAAACATAACGTTTTGCATTGTTGCCAAAAAGTTCAATTTTGGTTTCATCTGACCAGAGCACCTTCTTCCACATGTTTGATGTGTCTCCCAGGTGGCTTGTGGCAAACTTTAAACAACACTTTTTATGGATATCTTTAAGAAATGGCTTTCTTCTTGCCACTCTTCCATAAAGGCCAGATTTGTGCAATATACAACTGATTGTTGTCCTATGGACAGAGTCTCCCACCTCAGCTGTAGATCTCTGCAGTTCATCCAGAGTGATCATGGGCCTCTTGGCTGCATCCCTGATCAGTCTTCTCCTTGTATGAGCTGAAAGTTTAGAGGGACGACCAGGTCTTGGTATATTTGCAGTGGTCTGATACTCCTTCCATTTCAATATTATCGCTTGCACAGTGCTCCTTGGGATGTTTAAAGCTTGGGAAATCTTTTTGTATCCAAATCCGGCTTTAAACTTCTTCACAACAGTATCTCGGACCTGCCTGGTGTGTTCCTTGTTCTTCATGATGCTCTCTGCGCTTTTAACGGACCTCTGAGACTATCACAGTGCAGGTGCATTTATACGGAGACTTGATTACACACAGGTGGATTGTATTTATCATCATTAGTCATTTAGGTCAACATTGGATCATTCAGAGATCCTCACTGAACTTCTGGAGAGAGTTTGCTGCACTGAAAGTAAAGGGGCTGAATAATTTTGCACGCCCAATTTTTCAGTTTTTGATTTGTTAAAAAGGTTAGAAATATCCAATAAATGTCGTTCCACTTCATGATTGTGTCCCACTTGTTGTTGATTCTTCACAAAAAAATACAGTTTTATATCTTTATGTTTGAATCCTGAAATGTGGCAAAAGGTCGCAAAGTTCAAGGGGGCCGAATACTTTCGCAAGGCACTGTAGGTGTTCCTTTTGTCCAGGTGGGAAAGGGCAGTGTGGAGTGCAATAGAGATTGCATCATCTGTGGATCTTCATGGCTATGGACGTGAGTGCTACGGGTCCGTAGTCATTTAGGCAGGTTGTCTTTGTGTTTTTGGGCACAGGGACTTGTGGTCTGCTTGAAGCATGTTGGTATTACAGACTCAATCAGGGACATGTCAAAAATGTCAGTAAAGACACCTGCCAGTTGGTCAGCACATGCCCGGAGCACACGTCCTGGTAATCCGTCTGGCCCCGCAGCCTTGTGTATGTGGTTTCTCTTTCCTTGTGTGTGTGGTTTCACTTTCCTGATAACGTTAAGGGAACATTGAGGGAGTTTGATGAGCAAATGTCTTTAGCCACCAATGGATCACTATCAATGTGTCCATATGGAAAAGGCTGCTGCTTGAGCATTAGTTTAATTTGAACTTTTTAACATTTTAATTCCAATTTTTTTATGATTAACCACATGGAAATCATTTAGAGAAACAAAAACCTTAGAATTAAAATTAAACTGTTCCACGGTTCCACAAAAAGGCGCATATAAAAACAATCATTACTGGCACGAAGATAGGTAGAAATGGTAGGATAAATTGTCAGCTTCCCCAAACTCGAAACTCCTATAATCTTTATTAGCCTGTAACACCAGGAGGTCCCATGAAAAAAAAGGCCCGCCTATAGAAATCAAATGCCCGTCCAACTGATTCATTCTCACGCCGGCCCTGCTCATATGATGTGTAATGACATGAATGAATGATTGATTATTTTTGAAGTAAGTTACGAGGAAGACAGAAAACAGGACACGCTCTCGCAGCTCAGTGGTGGAAAGATTATATCAGGGTACTATGTGAGTCAGAAGCAAAGTAATACACCTGATGTAGGATACATTGCATGCTAAATGTTTCTGACCATTGAAAGATGAACAAATGAATAAATTTGTGAACACCTACACTTAGTTGCCCAGCCAAAGATCAATTAACTACAGACGGAGATTCAGTTAAACAAAATCACATTGATTGATTGATTATCAGACAAGTCACAGGCTTTTGGTAGGGGGTAGGACAGGCTACTCTGCAATTGAATAGCAAAATCCAATTGTTTAAGCTACATAACATTCAGCCCCTTTGAGTTTTGCCACATTTTGTTACATTACATCCTTATTAGAAAATGTATTAAATAAAAACAACCCTCAGCAATCTACACACAATACCCCATAATGTCAAGGAGAAAACATTTTTGCAAATCTATTAAAAAAACAAACAGAAATACCTTATTGACATACTTTAGTTATTCAGACCCTCTGCTTTGAGACTCCAAATTTTGATCAGGTGCATCCTGTTTCCATTGATCATCATTGGAGTCCACCTGTGGTAAATTCAATTATTGGAAATGATTTGGAAAGGCATACCTGTCTATATTAGGTCCCACAGTTGACAGTCAAAGGACTTGTCCGTTGAGCTCCGAGACAGTAGGTGTCGAGGCACAGATCTGGGGAAGGGTACCAAAACATTTATGCCGCATTGAAGGTCCCCAAGAACACAGTGGCCTCCATCATTCTTAAATGTTTGGGACCACCAAGACTCTTCCTAGAGCAGGCCGCCCTGCAAAACTGAGCAATTGGTGGAGAAGGGCCTTGATCAGGGAGGTCACCAAGAACCTGATGGTCACTGACTGAGTGACGAGCGGTCACGACCAGGCATACGAAATTTCCAAATAGTATCCACAAGTTCGAAAAACATGTCAAACGTTTTTTATAATCAATCCTCAGGTTGTTTTTACAAAATATAATCGATAATACTTCAACCGGGACTGTAGCTTCTTCAATAGGAGAGAGAGAGAAAATGTCTGCTCCAAGCTGTTGCGCATGCAAAACGCTGCTGGCACCCAGCCATACAATGACGCAATGTGATCTTTCTCGCTCATTTTTCAAAATAAAAGCCTGAAACTATGTCTAAAGACTGTTCACACCATGGGGAAGGAATATGGTTGATATCCCTTTAAATGGAGTGAAGGCAGGCAATGGAACAGAGAGCTTTCAGGAAAAACAGCACTTCCGGGTATGATTTTCCTCAGGTTTTCACCTGCAATATCAGTTCTGTTATACTCACAGACAATATTTTGACAGTTTTGGAAACTGTGTTTTCTATCCTAATCTGGAATAATACACTATGGACTTTCTCTTGCATTTCAAAGATAATAAAAAATTATGTTTTTTCTTTGTATTATCTTTTACCAGATCTAATGTGTTATATTCTTCTACATACATTTCACATTTCCACAAACTTCAAAGTGTTTCCTTTCAAATGGTATCAAGAATATGCATATCCTTGCTTCAGGTTCTGGGCTACAGGCAGTTAGATTTGGGTTTGTCATTTTATGCAAATATTGAAAAACAAAAGGCAGATCCTAAGAAACCTATTTGACTTTGGTCAACTAAATATGACTGAAAATGTTTACCTGGAATAGATGTCAAAGTCAGGAATGTTGTTTGAGAGGACGACTAAAAACATTTGCTCTCATTATAGTATGCTCTGTAGTTCTATAACCCTAAACATAACCTTACAGAGGTTATACCTAAATTTAACCCTAAAGGTTCTTGCTTCCTAGAAGCAATAGTTTTGTCAAGTTAATTTCATAATTTTGACGAGTGAATGACGGCACTGGCATTGCAGCAGTTTGCAAAGATTTTAATGCATTTCAATATATAAAAAATGCTGACAGATCATGTTGACAGGACGTTTTTGGCCATTTTCAAATTAGTTTGCATTTTGTCTCATCCCTCATCCGCAGTCAATCTGCCGGTCTCTTCAGACAGGGTTGGGCTACGATGACTCTTCGATGTATGAGGAACAATAGGGAGCCCCTGACTAATGTGCCAGTCTTTGTCAAGTTTCCTCAGTCCTCCCAGCTGTATTCCCCCCTCAGAGCCTCCTCACGAATGGAAAAATACTAGCCCAGGGTACGGAGATGAATCCCCGGCTCTCTGTGACATCCAGCCCTCCTAGCATTATTTACTAATTGACAGGCCCTATCAGTCGGCTGCTGGCCACAGCTGACAAGTGTGTGAAAGCTGGTGGTGGGGAAATGACACGCATTGCAGGATTATCAGCACAAAGGCCAACGACATAGCAGTAATCTGATCTGGCTGCAGCTAGTTTGTGGGCCTTGTCTCGGTTTCTGGTGCAGCAGATCACACGCACACACACACGCACACACTCTATACATATGCACGTTGTTTCTTCTCTCACTTTCTCCCTTTTCCTTTGTTTGATCATATCATACTCCACAATGACTTTTAATGATTAATTAGGTGTGCCAGATAGGTGTGAGAATGGCTGAAGACAGATACCGCCCCTTATTGCTCCCCTCCCCCATTTCTTAGTTCCCCAAGGTACTCCACAGCTCTACACAAACACAAGTACACACGTGCATAATTTTTGTATTATGCTAATTAGATTTTTACGGGGCAAGGACATGGACTTTAGGGGTTAAGAAGTTATGTTCAAAACCACAGAAAAACATAACGCCTGAGAGTCAGCAGCCTGGTGTTTCAGACAAGATTTTAATGTCAATGTAGAAACAAGGCCATTAACAACATTGTTCTGCAGAGATGCTTTTCCATGGTCTGTAACCCAATCAGCATTTCTTAACAGCCTGATCACCTTTGAAAAATATTTGGGGGTGGGGGTGCTGCAAATGTTATGTCCAAGGGTGGAGAAAAAACAAACATTCCTCCAGTAAAGGCCCAGTGCAATTCTTTTGTGATTTTCCTTTTTACTGTGCTGCAGAGAGTTACAGTGCCTTGCGAAAGTATTCGGCCCCCTTGAACTTTGCGACCTTTTGCCACATTTCAGGCTTCAAACATAAAGATATAAAACTGTATTTTTTGTGAAGAATCAACAACAAGTGGGACACAATCATGAAGTGGAACGACATTTATTGGATATGTCAAACTTTTTTAACAAATCAAAAACTGAAAAATTGGGCGTGCAAAATTATTCAGCCCCTTTACTTTCAGTGCAGCAAACTCTCTCCAGAAGTTCAGTGAGGATCTCTGAATGATCCAATGTTGACCTAAATGACTAATGATGATAAATACAATCCACCTGTGTGTAATCAAGTCTCCGTATAAATGCACCTGCACTGTGATAGTCTCAGAGGTCCGTTAAAAGCGCAGAGAGCATCATGAAGAACAAGGAACACACCAGGCAGGTCCGAGATACTGTTGTGAAGAAGTTTAAAGCCGGATTTGGATACAAAAAGATTTCCCAATCTTTAAACATCCCAAGGAGCACTGTGCAAGCGATAATATTGAAATGGAAGGAGTATCAGACCACTGTAAATCTACCAAGACCTGGCCGTCCCTCTAAACTTTCAGCTCATACAAGGAGAAGACTGATCAGAGATGCAGCCAAGAGGCCCATGATCACTCTGGATGAACTGCAGAGATCTACAGCTGAGGTGGGAGACTCTGTCCATAGGACAACAATCAGTTGTATATTGCACAAATCTGGCCTTTATGGAAGAATGGCAAGAAGAAAGCCATTTCTTAAAGATATCCATAAAAAGTGTCATTTAAAGTTTGCCACAAGCCACCTGGGAGACACACCAAACATGTGGAAGAAGGTGCTCTGGTCAGATGAAACCAAAATTGAACTTTTTGGCAACAATGCAAAACGTTATGTTTGGCATAAAAGCAACACAGCTCATCACCCTGAACACAACATCCCCACTGTCAAACATGGTGGTGGCAGCATCATGGTTTGGGCCTGCTTTTCTTCAGCAGGGACAGGGAAGATGGTTAAAATTGATGGGAAGATGGATGGAGCCAAATACAGGACCATTCTGGAAGAAAACCTGATGGAGTCTGCAAAAGACCTGAGACTGGGACGGAGATTTGTCTTCCAACAAGACAATGATCCAAAACATAAAGTAAAATCTACAATGGAATGGTTAAAAAACTAAACATATCCAGGTGTTAGAATGGCCAAGTCAAAGTCCAGACCTGAATCCAATCGAATCCACTCTCTCGCGAGGCGCCGACAGAGATGGCCGCCTCGCTTCGCGTTCCTAGGAAACTATGCAGTTTTTTGTTTTTTTACGTGTTATTTCTTACATTAGTACCCCAGGTCATCTTAGGTTTCATTACATACAGTCGAGAAGAACTACTGAATATAAGATCAGCGTCAACTCACCATCAGTACAACCAAGAATATGTTTTTCGCGACGCGGATCCTGTGTTCTGCCTTACAAACAGGACAACGGAGTGGATCCTATGCAGCGACCCAAAAAAACGACTCCGAAAGAGAGGGAAACGAGGCGGTCTTCTGGTTAGACTCCGGAGACGGGCACACCGTGCACCACTCCCTAGCATTCTTCTTGCAAATGTCCAGTCTCTTGACAACAAGGTTGATGAAATCCGAGCAAGGGTAGCATTCCAGAGGGACATCAGAGACTGTAACGTTCTTTGCTTCACGGACAAACATGGCTCACCGGAGAGACGCTATCCGAAGCGGTGCAGCCAACGGGTTTCTCCATGCATCGCGCCGACAGAAACAAACATCTTTCTGGTAAGAAGAGGGGCGGGGGCGTATGCCTTATGGCCAACGTGACATGGTGTGATGAAAGAAACATACAGGAACTCAAATCCTTCTGTTCACCTGATTTAGAATTCCTCACAATCAAATGTAGACCGCATTATCTACCAAGAGAATTCTCTTCGATTATAATCACAGCCGTATATATCCCCCCCCAAGCAGACACATCGATGGCTCTGAACGAACTTTATTTAACTCTGCAAACTGGAAACGATTTATCCGGAGGCTGCATTCATTGTAGCTGGGGATTTTAACAAGGCTAATCTGAAAACAAGACTCCCTAAATTTTATCAGCATATCGATTGCGCAACCAGGGGTGGAAAGACTTTGGATCATTGTTACTCTAACTTCCGCGACGCATATAAGGCCCTGCCCCGCCCCCCTTTCGGAAAAGCTGACCACGACTCCATTTTGTTGATCCCTGCCTACAGACAGAAACTAAAACAAGAGGCTCCCACGCTGAGGTCTGTCCAGCGCTGGTCCGACCAAGCTGACTCCACACTCCAAGACTGCTTCCATCACGTGGACTGGGAGATGTTTCGTATTGCGTCAGATAACAACATTGACGAATATGCTGATTCGGTGTGCGAGTTCATTAGAACGTGCGTTGAAGATGTCGTTCCCACAGCAACGATTAAAACATTCAATAACCAGAAACCGTGGATTGATGGCAGCATTCGTGTGAAACTGAAAGCGCGAACCACTGCTTTTAATCAGGGCAAGGTGTCTGGTAACATGACCGAATACAAACATTGGAGCTATTCCCTCCGCAAGGCTATCAAACAAGCTAAGCGCCAGTACAGAGACAAAGTAGAATCTCAATTCAATGGCTCAGACACAAGAGGCATGTGGCAGGGTCTACAGTCAATCACGGACTACAGGAAGAAATCCAGCCCAGTCACGGACCAGGATGTCTTGCTCCCAGGCAGACTAAATAACTTTTTTGCCCGCTTTGAGGACAATACAGTGCCACTGACACGGCCTGCAACGAAAACATGCGGTCTCTCCTTCACTGCAGCCGAGGTGAGTAAGACATTTAAACGTGTTAACCCTCGCAAGGCTGCAGGCCCAGACGGCATCCCCAGCCGCGCCCTCAGAGCATGCGCAGACCAGCTGGCCGGTGTGTTTACGGACATATTCAATCAATCCCTATACCAGTCTGCTGTTCCCACATGCTTCAAGAGGGCCACCATTGTTCCTGTTCCCAAGAAAGCTAAGGTAACTGAGCTAAACGACTACCGCCCCGTAGCACTCACATCCGTCATCATGAAGTGCTTTGAGAGACTAGTCAAGGACCATATCACCTCCACCCTACCTGACACCCTAGACCCACTCCAATTTGCTTACCGCCCAAATAGGTCCACAGACGATGCAATCTCAACCACACTGCACACTGCCCTAACCCATCTGGACAAGAGGAATACCTATGTGAGAATGCTGTTCATCGACTACAGCTCGGCATTCAACACCATAGTACCCTCCAAGCTCGTCATCAAGCCCGAGACCCTGGGTCTCGACCCCGCCCTGTGCAACTGGGTACTGGACTTCCTGACGGGCCGTCCCCAGGTGGTGAGGGTAGGCAACAACATCTCCTCCCCGCTGATCCTCAACACTGGGGCCCCACAAGGGTGCGTTCTGAGCCCTCTCCTGTACTCCCTGTTCACCCACGACTGCGTGGCCACGCACGCCTCCAACTCAATCATCAAGTTTGCGGACGACACAACAGTGGTAGGCTTGATTACCAACAACGACGAGACGGCCTACAGGGAGGAGGTGAGGGCCCTCGGAGTGTGGTGTCAGGAAAATAACCTCACACTCAACGTCAACAAAACTAAGGAGATGATTGTGGACTTCAGGAAACAGCAGAGGGAACACCCCCCTATCCACATCGATGGAACAGTAGTGGAGAGGGTAGCAAGTTTTAAGTTCCTCGGCATACACATCACAGACAAACTGAATTGGTCCACTCACACAGACAGCATCGTGAAGAAGGCGCAGCATCGCCTCTTCAACCTCAGGAGGCTGAAGAAATTCGGCTTGTCACCAAAAGCACTCACAAACTTCTACAGATGCACAATCGAGAGCATCCTGGCGGGCTGTATCACCGCCTGGTATGGCAACTGCACCGCCCTCAACTGTAAGGCTCTCCAGAGGGTAGTGAGGTCTGCACAACGCATCACCGGGGGCAAACTACCTGCCCTCCAGGACACCTACACCACCCGATGCTACAGGAAGGCCATAAAGATCATCAAGGACATCAACCACCCGAGCCACTGCCTGTTCACCCCGCTGTCATCCAGAAGGCGAGGTCAGTACAGGTGCATCAAAGCTGGGACCGAGAGACTGAAAAACAGCTTCTATCTCAAGGCCATCAGGCTGTTATACAGCCACCACTAACATTGAGTGGCTGCTGCCAACACACTGTCAATGACACTGACTCAACTCCAGCCACTTTAATAATGGGAATTGATGGGAAATGATGTAAATATATCACTAGCCACTTTAAACAATGCTACCTTATATAATGTTACTTACCCTACATTATTCATCTCATATGCATACGTATATACTGTACTCTATATCATCGACTGCATCCTTATGTAATACATGTATCACTAGCCACTTTAACTATGCCACTTTGTTTACATACTCATCTCATATGTTATACTGTACTCGATATCATCTACTGTATCTTGCCTATGCTGCTCTGTACCATCACTCATTCATATATCCTTATGTACATATTCTTTATCCCCTTACACTGTGTATAAGACAGTAGTTTTTTGGAATTGTTAGTTAGATTACTTGTTTGTTATTACTGCATTGTCGGAACTAGAAGCACAAGCATTTCGCTACACTCGCATTAACATCTGCTAACCATGTGTATGTGACAAATAAAATTTGATTAGATTTGATTTGATTTGATTTGAATCTGTGGAAAGAACTGAAAACTGCTGTTCACAAATGCTCTCCATCCAACCTCACTGAACTCGAGCTGTTTTGCAAGGAGGAATGGGAAAACATTCTCAGTCTCTCGATGTGCAAAACTGATAGAGACATACCCCAAGCGACTCACAGCTGTAATCGCAGCAAAAGGTGGCGCTACAAAGTATTAACTTAAGGGGGCTGAATAATTTTGCAGGCCCAATTTTTTTGTTTTTGGTTTGTTAAAAATGTTTGAAATATCCACTAAATGTCGTTCCACTTCATGATTGTGTCCCACTTGTTGTTGATTCTTCACAAAAAAATACAGTTTAATATCTTTATGTTTTGAAGCCTGAAATGTGGCAAAAGGTCGCAAAGTTCAAGGGGGCCGAATACTTTCGCAAGGCACTGTATATCCGTCCACTAATACAGGCTGGCCCGCTCATTAAGCAGGCAGCCGCATATTGCGGCAGATTGAAGAGGGTGGCATTTTCTGAGCTGAACTAAGCAAGAAACACCTCCAACAACACACAAAACCTCACGTAATTCTGCTCAAAAAACAATGACAATTTCTCTCAACCAGCGGCATATGGACTTTTTAGGTGAGCGCTGATGCCGCCCTATGATCAGAGTGCCAACTTTCTTCAACAGCAGGGGAGCAAACTATTTCGCTTTTCCATTCCCATTGCGCCTCTCCAGTTTGCTGATGGAGAGACGCATCGTTGCCAAGCTCCACCAACATTCTGTCAAAAAAATTATCAAACATAAATGAGATAGGCTTATAGTATATGGTAGAACGTGTATGTGTCCTTTTTTGTAGCCTACAGGCTGAAGATAAAATGTTCGACAATGTAATGAGACATACACTTTTACTGGTTTCTCCGATTATCTAGCCTAACCTAAATGGTGCCCAATCCAATAAAACATGTGCTGACATGTTAACAAACAACATATCCTATAAAACAGGAGGTCAATGTAAAATGGACAATATAGAATGGATAATCAGGCCACTCGCAACTGCTGTCCAGGAGTTCCACCCCATGGGCTAAATTGTCATCATCAGTGGTTTCAAGTTTATATCCGTATTTCCCCCTTTTATTCAGAAATTAAATTTAACCTAATTTCAACGTCTTCAAAATAAGTAGTTTAGATGTCTTTTCAAAAAAATTCTTACTGTGACTATTCTAGTTTTGCAGGGGCAGCAATGTTTTTGTCTCAGAATATTCAGCCCTGAATACAGGAGTAGTAAAATCCCGGTGCACTATTTTTGTCAAGAGAAAATTCGGGGCAGGTGGGGCAGAGCCCAGTTTAGCTAAAAAAAAACAATTATATATATATAGTACTTGTCAAAAGTTTATACACACCTACTCATTCCAGGGTTTTTCTTTAATTTTCCAATTTTTTTCATTATAGAGTAATTGTGAAGACATCAAAATGATGATGTAGTAACCAAGAAAGTGTTAAACAAATCAAAATATATATTATATTTGAGATTCTTCAAAGTAGACTTGGTCTTTTACCAAATAGGGCTATGATCTGTATACCAACCCTACCTTGTCACAACACAACTGATTGACTCAAACTAATTAACTTTTAACAAGGCACACCTGTTACTTGAAATGCATTCCATACAACGTCCTCCACACTTTTTTGGTTAATACATTTTCCATGTGTTATTTCATAGTTTTGATGTCTTAACTATTATTCTACAATGAATGGGTAAGTGTGTCCAAACGTTTGACTGGCACTGTATATATTTAAATGTAGCCTATTTTGCATATTATTTTGGCATTAATACGTGTCACCAATAATGTAGAAAAAAAGAGTAAATAAAGGTGCATAAAAACATTCTTGAGTAAGGCAGTTCCAAAATGCAGGTGTTTCAGCCTAGCACAGTGCTTTCAGTGGTGGTGGGAAAGCCATCGGAAAATACGGAGCATAGGGGTTGGTAATGACTTCTAGTTGCGCCGTGATTGGCTCAGTGTTCTGTCACTCATGGGGACCCAACATCACCGCAAAATCTATGGGGAGAACTCGAAAATTCAAACCCCTTGGGTGCTGCCATAGAGTTACATTAGAAGTACCCATCCAAGAAGGCTCAAGGTCATTGGCCACAGATAAAATTGTCAAATCACGTTATATCTACTGTAGCTTTCAAAATCCTAGCTAGCAAGCTAGACAAACAGTCTACATTGAGATTCACATCGACAATCTACAGGTAAATCCTTTTCAATCCTTGTCATATGAAGATAAAACGTATCAGTGCTCATCGGCCAATGGACACAGACATTACACAACCAGTTGGAAATCGCAGTGGTTTGGAAGAAATCAGTGGCTAACTGAAAGCGTTGTAAAGCAATCACTAGCCTGCTATTTAGTGGACTGAGTGTGTGGCAGTGGTGACCTGTGTTTTGAGCCCCACATTATTAGCAAAAATAAATAAATACTGTATATATAAACTGCCGTTCAAAAGTTTGGGGCCACTTAGAAATCTTCTTGTTTTTGAAAGAAAATAATTTGTCTATTAAAATAACATCAAATTGATCAGAAATACAGTGTAGACATTGTTAATGTTGTAAATGACTATTGTAACTGGAAACGGATGATTTTTTTATGGAATATCTACATAGGCGTACAGAGGCCCATTATCAGCAACCATCACTCCTGTGTTAATCCAAGTTTATCATTTTAATAGGCTAATTGATCATTAGAAAACCCTTTTGCAATTATGCTAGCACAGTTGAAACTGTTGTTCTGATTAAAGAAGCAATACATCTGGCCTTCTTCAGACTAGTTGAGTATCTGGAGCACCAGCATTTGTGAGTTTGATTACAGGCTCAAAATGGCCAGAAACAAATAACTTACTTCTGAAACTCGTCAGTCTATTCTTGTTCGGAGAAATTAAGGCTATTCCATGCAAGAAATTGCCAAGAAAGTGAAGATCTCATACAACGTTGTGTACTACTCCCTTCACAGAACACCGCAAACTGGCCCTAACCAGAATAGAAAGAGGAGTGGGAGGCCCCGGTGCACAATTGAGCAAGAGGACAAGTACATTAGAGTGTCTAGTTTGAGAAACAGACGCCTCACAAGTCCTCAACTGGCAGCTTCATTAAATAGTACCCGCAAAATACCAGCCTCAATGTCAACAGTGAAGAGGCGACTCTGGGATGCTGGCCTTCTAGGCAGAGTTGCAAATAAAAAGCCATATCTCAGACTGGCCAATCAAAATAACAATTAAGATGGGCAAAATAACACAGACGCTGGATAGAGGATCTATGCCTAGAAGGCCAGCATCTCTGAGTTGCCTCTTCACTGTTGACTGATGAAATTACGGATTGCCTCTTATCCGCTTGTCATCCCTTTATGCCATAGTTTGTACATCTCAAATGTCAGTAGACATCACATTTGTTTAAGCATGTCAGGATTCACTGATTGGTGCTGAAAAGAAAGCTCTGCTGTTAAGGGCCTAACAGAATGTGGGCACCGTTTGTCACCATTTATAGTGCAATTCATGTCATATTTAGTGGTGTGTAGTGGCTTTGCATGCTAATATCGCCAGTGCTCCAGGAACATCTCAAGCACTGCAACAGCTTCAACCTTCAAATTCTAAATAAAAAAATATATTGGACATTTCACTAATGCCTCATCCCAACAACTTATCTGTCTCTGAGCCTTTTATTTTAATGAAGCATTGTGCATTGGTTCCCTTCCTCTTTGTGTAAATCTCCAATTATTTGTTTGTCTCTCTTAAATATCTGATTGTTTTTTTATTTTATGGTTTTGCTTTATTAACATGAAAGGGGGAATTAATCTCAAGCCCTTCGAGGTTTCTTACCTCTCCTGCAAATGTCATTTTTGTTAACCTTTTAAATCTTCATAAAATGTATTTTCTTGTGTGCAAATAACTAAATAAAAAATAAGACTAATAACCTTTTCCTTGGGAAACAGACAAGTACTCCCCTGGATATAATTGATCATTTCAACCCTTGACCATGTCAAACCTTACCTCTATATTTAAACCAGACTACCAGCACTGCCAAACCTGCTTACTGAACTACCCAAGCAAGTGTATCTTCGACCAAAAAACTATTGAAAGACTTTTGTAGAAATATTAATGTCACATTCAATCGGTTAGTATTAGCCTTGGGGAAAATCTGATTTGAGGAATAGCGTTATTAGTCCTTTTAGCTTTTGGAAATGCAGGATATTCCTTAATAAAAATGTCCTGCCAAAATACATTTTTCTTGCGTTTATCCCCCCAATTCTCTATGCTCCTCCTGTTCTAGTTTTGTCAATGCCACTTTACAAAACCAATGTCTCCCTCTAGAGGTATGCATGTAACATAACAGTCTATGTAAGCCTCACATACAAATAGCACACGGATATTTCAATGAGAGATTCTCAATTGGGCAAAAGTCCTCTGTCGTCCATGACCCAGAAACTAATAAGTGGTTGAGTGGTCAAATTGTTGAACGAAGGAGTCTGCTCCCCTCCTTGATTACCTTCTTTGACAGAAGATGCACAAGAGTTCGCTTGCAGAAGGTAGCTTGGAAGTGTTTTAAAATCTGACAGACCCCCTTTGAATCAGCTGTTTTCTCAAAGGAGAAAAGCATGCACACATCTAAAAACTATACGCTACTGATCTTTATCCTTAAAATGCATTGCCCAACTACAGTTGAAGTCAGAAATGTACATACACTTAGGTTGAAATCATTTCAACCACTCCACAAATGTATTGTTAGTTTTGGCCAGACGGTTGAAACATCTACTTTGTGCATGACAAGTAATTTTTCCAACAATTGTTTGCGAACAGATTATGTCACTTATAATTCACTGTATCACAATTCCAGTGGGTCAGAAGTTTACATATACTAAGTTGACTGTGCCTTTAAACAGCTTGGGAAATTCCAGAAAATTATGTCATGGCATTAGTAGCTTCTGATAGGCTAATTAACATAATTTCAGTCAATATGAGTTGTACCTGTGGATGTATTTCAAGGCCTACCTTCAAACTCAGTGCCTCTTTGCTTGACATCATGGGAAAATCTAAATAAATCAGCCAAGACCTCAGGAAGGAGACACATTGTCTCCTAGAGATGAACGTACAATGATGCGAACAGCACAAATCAATCCCAGATCAACATTAAAGGACCTTGTGAAGATGCTGGAGGAAACAGGTACAAAAGTATCTATATCCACAGTAAAACGAGTCCTATATCGACATAACCTGAAAGGCCGCTCAGCAAGTAAGAAGCCACAGCTCCAAAACCGCCATAAAAAAGCCAGACTACGGTTTGCAACTGCACATGGGGACAAAGATCACACTTTTTGGAGAAATGTCCTCTGGTCTGATGAAACAAACAGAACTGTTTGGCCATAATGAACATCGTTATGTTTGGAGGAAAAAGGGGGAGGCTTGCAAGCCAAAGAACAAATCAAAATCAAATGTATTTATATATCCCTTCGTACATCAGCTGATATCTCAAAGTGCTGTACAGAAACCCAGCCTAAAACCCCAAACAGCAAGCAATGCAGGTGTTGAAGCACGTTGGCTAGGAGAAACTCCCTAGAAAGGCCAAAACCTAGGAGTGAAACCTAGAGAGGAACCAGGGTATGAGGGGTGGCCAGTCCTCTTCTGGCTGTGCCGGATGTAGATTATAACAGAACATGGCCAAGATGTTAAAATTTTCATAAATGACCAGCATGGTCAAATAATAGGTCTGGGACAGGTAGCACGTCCGGTGAACAGGTCAGGATTCCAGAGCCGCAGGCAGAACAGTTGAACCTGGAGCAGCAGCACGGCCAGGTGGACAGCAAGGAGTCATCATGCCAGATAGTCCTGGGGCATGGTCCTACGGCTCAGGTCCTCCGCGAGAGAGAAAGAGAGAGAGCATACTTAAATTCACACAGAACACCGGATAAGACAGGAGAAGTACTCCAGACAACAAACTGACCTTAGCCCCCTGACACAAACTACTGCAGCATAAATACTGGAGGCTGAGACAAGAGGGTTCAGGAGACACTGTGGCCCCATCCGAACACCATCCCAACCGTGAAGCGCAGGGTTGGAAGAATCATGTTGTCGGTTTGTTTTGCTGCAGGAGGGACTGGTACACTTCACACAAAATAGATGGCATCATGAGGAGTGGAAAATTCTGTGGATATATTGAAGCAACATCTCAAGACATCAGACAGGAAGTTAAAGCTTGGTCACAAATGGGTCTTCCAAATGGACAGTGACTCAAAGCATACTTCCAAAGTTGTGGCAAAAATGGCTTAAGGACAACAAAGTCAACGTATTGGAATGGCCATCACAAAGCCGTGACCTCAATCCTATAGAACATTTGTGGGTAGAACTGAAAAGGCGTGTGTGAGCAAGGAGGCCTACAAACCTGACTCAGTTACACCAGCTCTGCCAGGAGGAATGGGCCAAAATTCCTGAAGTCAAATGATCTAGTGACCTCATGGTCACATAGTTTGATAATTAATAAACTAACTTTTTTTTGTGTGCAGAGAATCTATTGTTTCTATGTCAAATGGTTTTGTTAGATTTCAGTTTTCTGTGATGTATATATAAGCGTAATTTTTGAATGCAGACTCAACATCGAATACATTTCAACTCTGTATATGACATGGTATATATAGGTGTCCATAACCATGTGTGTGAGGTATAAACACTGCCTGTAATTATTTTATCATCTTTATGATGCTTCGCTCCGGCAGTGAGCTACCTGAAGGAGCAGAGCCTAACGCTAAGACTATGCATTGTAATATTTTCTAATAAATGCTTGAATGTATATGTGGTGGTGTTTCCTTTCTGAAATATATAAACATAAATATACAGGCTTGAGTCCTCTTAATGGACCGTGAATAGGAACATTGCCACCTTGAATGCTGTTTTCATAAAACATTTTATGTAGCAGAGGAGGAAGAAATGGCCATTTAATGTATTTAATTGAAGAACATGTGTTAGTGTTGTGTTGAAAAATACATACTATATTGATGACTGATGATTTAAAATTATATATCATTGGTGAATTGACATCATGGGTTCATTGGGTTGAATTGGTGCATGGAGGCATTGGAAAATGTGACGTAAGCTATAACTGGCGTAGCCAGTCCAAGTAAACACAACAGTTTGATGC
Source organism: Oncorhynchus kisutch (assembly GCF_002021735.2). Classification (NCBI taxonomy): domain Eukaryota; kingdom Metazoa; phylum Chordata; class Actinopteri; order Salmoniformes; family Salmonidae; genus Oncorhynchus; species Oncorhynchus kisutch. Next base: position 42,390,877 of record NC_034181.2, on the reverse strand, counting down.
AGTAAGACAGTTGAACTTAGCTCATGAGGCATTTATCATTTATAATCTTCAAGAATCAATGGCTATATCGTTAATATACAAGACCAAAAATGTATGTATCAATCCAAGATTGGCCCCTTAAAATGTCATGTCTAATACATTATGATGAACAAAACAAATACACTAGCCCTGAATGGCTCAGTAAGCATTGATGACGCTAAAATACTAACTAATACATCTGCTTAAAAACAAGGAGGAACTAGATGTAGACTACGATTTGCTGCTATTACTAATTTATTGCCGGTGATTTTGTAAATCTTATTAATCATTGTTCTCTTCTCTTCTGTTATGCATGAAGTGGGTTAGACTTTACATTGCAGTGCCCTTATTACTGTGTAATTGTTCCTGTAATTACAGTGTAACAATTATTGTAATGACCCATTATTACACTTTAACACTGTACTAAGGGCTGGTTAGGGTTAGGGGATTTTTTTACCTTTATTAAACTAGGCAAGTCAGTTAAGAACAAATTCTTATTTACAATGACGGTCTACCCCGGCCAAAAACGGACAACGCTGGGCCAATTGCGTGCCACCCTAAGGGACTCCCAATCACGGCCAGATGTGATACAGCATACGGTTACTGATGTATGCAACAATGTAACAACGAGTAATTACAATGTACATACATCAGTTACACAGTGATAAGAGCTCTGTTAACTAAATGTGTTCACTTCTCATGTACTTTGGAAGTGCTTGGACAATTGCATTACTGCATGTATGTATGCATACTGCATACACCATTTGTGGTGCCAGGTGGTTAGAGCGTTGGGCCAGTAACCGAAAGGTTGCTGGATCGAATCCCCAAGCTGACAAGGTAACAATCTGTCATTCTGCCCCTGATCAAGGCAGTTAACCACTGTTCCCCTCTAGGCTGTAATTGTAAATAAGAAGTTGTTCTTAACTCACTTTCCTAGTTAAATAAAGGTTAAATTACATTTTAAAAAACACCAGAGGGCGGCAGAGGCTTAATGTGCATATTATATCCCTGGGGCCAGTCAGACACTGCAGATAGTCACCTCTGAAGCTCATACTCTAATAAACCATAATTTGAAGATGTACACCATTGCTGCTCTTTGGAAATACCTATACAAAGAAAAAACAACAGCAACATAAAAAAAACACAGCAATACAGAAATGACACATACTGAAAACAAATGTACACTACAAGTTGATTTGTGGATTAGCATCAGTGAAGACTATACTTTATTGCTCCTTCTAGAAGCCAAGTGTTTCATGTCCAACCCCCCTACTACACTCGAAAAAGAAAAGGTTCCTGGAGTATCCTTTAGGGGATCTTCAAATTGAAACTGTGGGGGAACCCCTATAAGTTATTTGAATAACCCTTTATTATAAGGGTTCTTCAAAGAACACCTTTTAATGGATCCTTAAAGAACCTTTTGAAGAACCTTTTGTGGTTTATTTTTTAAATACCCTCCCCTCCCCTATTATTATTATTATTAATAATAATATGTATAACATTAACACAATATTTTAGTTCTGATTTTGCAGTGCATGGTCATCTAACAGGTTTGCTGTTATATTCAGGGGATAGGGGATAGGGAGGGTGAAGTCTGTGAATCCCCAAAATTGTAATTATATAGATAATTAACAAAACATGCCCTCAACAGAATTCATACCTTGGTTATTGTGATGAATGTGTAAGAAAAAACTGTTTTGATAATTGTTTTCTTACACATACCTTGTCCATAATGTAGAGGCCTATGGGATACGTGTATGCCATCTGTAAATGCAAATAAAATTGTTAAATTATGATCCTAGTTGGTTAAGCCACAGAAAAAGGGAGCAACCTTCCCACTAGCCATGATTGGCTGAGATAATGAGTGGGCTGGACATGCCGAGAGAAGAGTTTGGATTGGTCTACCATATAGCACTCGTCTGTCTATTGGAGCTGGTATGTTTAGGTAGTCATGTCGAACACGGCTTTTAAAAAAATGTATCGCTTAGTAAAACTGCATAAACTTAATGTCAACTTAAAGTGTACAGTTAGCTAGCCAACATTAGCTGGCTGGCTCGCTAGCTAACTTTATGTGCATGCTCTCCACTTTCTGGAGGACCGAGTTTTGAAATCAGTGGAATTTAAGTATGATAGCTAAGGAGATGGAGAAAATAGCACTCAGAATTACATCGTCAAACTAAGGCAACCGTGCATGGCATCAGACAGGAGATCCGTCCAACCATGATGTATACTGCTAAGATTTTCAGATATTACACGTTTCTAATTTTGACAGAAAGTGATTTCATTTCAAGTGTACTGTTAGCTGGCTGGGTTGCTAGCTAACGTTATGTGTATGACCTTATTCTCCGTATCTCAGACACATTTGCTTGGCTAGTTATCTCCTTTGGGATAGGGGGCAGCATTTTCACTTTTGGATGAAAAGCGTGCCCAGAGTAAACTGCCTCCTACTCAGTGCCAGATGCTAAAATATGTATATTATTAGTACATTTGGATAGAAAACACTCTAAAGTTTCTAAAACTGTTTCAATGGTGTCTGTGAGTATAACAGAACTCATATGGCAGGTGAAAACCTGAGAAAAATCCAACCAGGACGTAGGAAATCTGAGGTTTGTAGTTTTTTAAAGCTTGGCCTATCGAATACACAGTGTCTATGGGGTCAAATTCCACTTCCTAAGGCTTCCATTAGATGTCAACCGTCTTTAGAAACTTGTTTGAGGCTTCTACTATAAAGGAGGGGGGAAAGAGGGCTCTTTGAGTCAGTGGTCTGGCAGAGTGTCACAGGCTCATGACGCGTGGTCACGAGAGAGTTAGCTCTCGTTCCATGGAATTCTCAGGTTGGAATAATATTTAACATTTATGATTAAAACATCCTAAAGAATGATTCTATACAACGTTTGATATGTTTCTACGACCAGTAATCTAACTTTTTGGAATTTTCTTCCGACCTTTCCCCTGGAAGTTGCACGCGTTTCGATTTCTTTACCAAACGCCCTAACAAAAGGAGGTATATGGACATAAATGATAAACTTTATCGAACAAATCAAACATTTATTGTGGAACTGGGATTCCTTGGAGTGCATTCTGATGAAGATCAGCAAAGGTAAGTGAATATTTATAATGCTATTTCTGACTAATGTTGACTGCGCAACATGGCGGATATTTATTTTGGCTGGTTTGGGCTCTGAGCTCCATACTCAGATTATTGCATGGTATGCTTTTTCCGTAACGTTTTTTTGGAATCTGACACAGCGGTTGCATCAGGAGAAGTGTATATAAAGTTCCATGCATAACACTTGTATTTTCATCAATGATTGATGAGGCTCTCTGCAAAATCACTGCATGTTTTGGAACTACTGAACTACTGACCAGAACACGACAATGTAAAATGAGATGTTTGGATATAAATATGCACTTTATCGAACAAAACATACATGTATTGTGTAACATGAAGTCCTATGAGTATCATCTGATAAAGATCATCAAAGGTTAGTGATTCATTTTATCTCTATTTGTGCATTTTGTGATAACTCTCTTTGGCTGGATAAATGGCAGGGTTTTTCTGGGACTTGGTGGTAACCTAACATAATCGTTTGTGGAGCTTTCGCTGTAAAGCATTTTTGAAATCAGACACTGTGGCTGGATTAACTTCTTTGGGACAGGGGGAAGTATTTTCAAGTCCGGATGAAAAGCCTGTCCAAAGTAAACGGCCTGCTACTTAGAACAAGAAGCTAAGATATGCATATTAGTATTAGATGGATAGAAAACACTTTGAAGTTTCTAAAACTGTTTGAATCATGTCTGTGAATATAACAGAACTTATTTGGCAGGCGAAACCCTGAGGACAAACCGTTCAGATGTTCTTTTTTTTAGGTCACTCTCTTTTCAATGGGAATCCAGATTTCTAATCGACTTTCCTGCAGTGCCTATCGCTTCCACTGGATGTCAACAGTCTTTATAAATTGGTTGATGTTTTTTCCTTTGAGAAATGAAGAAGTAACACTGTTCAGAATGAGGCTCGAGGGAAGTGTACTCTTTGTTAGAGGCGCGTGACCTGAAAGCACGCTCCACTTTGTTTTCCTCCGGTATTGAACACAGTATATCCGGTCTTCAATTTTATCGATTATTTATGTTAAAAAAATACCCGGAGTTGCATTACAAAAGTAGTTTGAAATGTTTGCACAATGTTTTACAGGTAATTTTTGAGAATAAATGGAGATTTTGGATATATATGGACAGAATTAATCGAACAAAAGGAACAATTTTGATGTTTATGGGACATATTGGAGTGCCAACAAAAGAAGCTCGCCAAAGGTAAGGCATGTTTTATATTTTATTTCTGCGTTTTGTGTAGCATATGCTACCCTCTTTGTTTACTGTTGTGCTATCATCAGATAATAGCTTCTTATGCTTTCGCCGAAAAGCCTTTTTAAAATCTGACATGTTGGCTGGATTCACAACGAGTGTATCTTTACTTGAGTATCTTACATGTGTGATTTAATGAAATAAATTTCACCTTTATTTAACCAGGGTTGCTAGTTGAGAACAAGTTCTCATTTGCAACTGCGACCTGGCCAAGATAAAGCTTAGCAGTGTGAACAGACAACACAGAGTTACACATGGAGTAAACAATTAACAAGTCAATAACACAGTAGAAAAAAAGGGAGTCTATATACATTGTGTGCAAAAGGCATGAGGAGGAAGGCGAATAATTACAATTTTGCAGATTAACACTGGAGTGATAAATGATCAGATGGTCATGTACAGGTAGAGATATTGGTGTGCAAAAGAGCAGAAAAGTAAATTAATTAAAACAGTATGGGGATGAGGTAGGTAAAAATGGGTGGGCTATTTACCGATAGACTATGTACAGCTGCAGCGATCGGTTAGCTGCTCAGATAGCAGATGTTTGAAGTTGGTGAGGGAGATAAAAGTCTCCAACTTCAGCGATTTTTGCAATTCCTTCCAGTCACAGGCAGCAGAGAACTGGAACGAAAGGCGGCCAAATGAGGTGTTGGCTTTAGGGATGATCAGTGAGATACACCTTCTGGAGCGCGTGCTACGGGTAGGTGTTGCCATCATGACCAGTGAACTGAGATAAGGCGGAGCTTTACCTAGCATGGACTTGTAGATGACCTGGAGCTATTGGGTCTGGCGACAAATATGTAGCGAGGGCCAGCCGACTAGAGCATACAGGTCGCAGTGGTGGGTGGTATAAGGTGCTTTAGTGACAAAACGGATGGCACTGTGATAAACTGCATCCAGTTTGCTGAGTAGAGTGTTGGAAGCAATTTTGTAGATGACATCGCCGAAGTCGAGGATCGGTAGGATAGTCAGTTTTACTAGGGTAAGTTTGGCGGCGTGAGTGAAGGAGGCTTTGTTGCGGAATAGAAAGCCGACTCTAGATTTGATTTTCGATTGGAGATGTTTGATATGAGTCTGGAAGGAGAGTTTACAGTCTAGCCAGACACCTAGGTACTTATAGATGTCCACATATTCAAGGTCGGAACCATCCAGGGTGGTGATGCTAGTCAGGCGTGCGGGTGCAGGCAGCGAACGGTTGAAAAGCATGCATTTGGTTTTACTAGCGTTTAAGAGCATTTGGAGGCCATGGAAGGAGTGTTGTATGGCCTTGAAGCTCATTTGGAGGTTAGATAGCACAGTGTCCAAGGATGGGCGGGAAGTATATAGAATGGTGTCGTCTGCGTAGAGGTGGATCAGGGAACCGCCCGCAGCAACATCACTGATATATACAGAGAAAAGAGTCGGCCCGAGAATTGAACCCTGTGGCACCCCCATAGAGACTGCCAGAGGACCGGACAGCATGCCCTCCGATTTGACACACTGAACTCTGTCTGCAAAGTAGTTGGTGAACCAGGCAAGGCAGTCATCAGAAAAACCGAGGCTACTGAGTCTGCCGATAAGAATATGGTGATTGACAGAGTCGAAAGCCTTGGCAAGGTCGATGAAGACGGCTGCACAGTACTGTCTTTTATCGATTGTGGTTATGATATCGTTTAGTACCTTGAGCGTGGCTGAGGTGCACCCGTGACCGGCTCGGAAACCAGATTGCACAGCGGAGAAGGTACGGTGGGATTCGAGATGGTCAGTGACCTGTTTGTTGACTTGGCTTTCGAAGAACTTAGAGAGGCAGGGCAGGATGGATATAGGTCTGTAACAGTTTGGGTCCAGGGTGTCTCCCCCTTTGAAGAGGGGGATGACTGCGGCAGCTTTCCAATCCTTGGGGATCTCAGACGATATGAAAGAGAGGTTGAACAGGCTGGTAATAGGGGTTGCGACAATGGCGGCGGATAGTTTCAGAAATAGAGGGTCATTTTTATTTTATTTGCCGCATTGCATTTTCCCTGGCTTTTGGCCAAGTGGGACGCAAGCATCCCCTATACCATAAGAAGTTAAGGTGTCCCTGTTTCCCACCTGTTTTGTGGGATATTGTTTGTGTATGTGTATGTAGCACTACGTTAGTTTACGTTTCGTTTCGTTGCTTGTTTATTGTTTTTGTTTGAAAGTTTCACTTAAATAAAAGATGTGGAACTCAACACACGCTGCGCTTTGGTCCGTCCATTCAAACGAACGTGACAGAATATCCCACCAAACAAGGACCAAGCAGCGTGCAACAAAGAGAAAAGTGAGTTGGACCTGGGAAGAGATCATGGGAGGATGCGAGACCCTTCCTTGGCGGGAATCGTTACTTTCAGTAACCCCAAGATTTTTTTTAGGGGGGGGGGCGGGTGGAGCAGCGGAGGGAAGGGACAGAGACCATCAGGGAGGCGATGGAGATGTTGGGGGAGAGAGAGAGGACAGAGATGTTGGTCAAGTGTGTTCTGCTCAACATTCGACCTGAGGAGCCCGTTAGCAGTCTGGTGAAGTCTGTGCCGGTACCACCTGTACCAGCTCCACGCACCAGGCCTCCAGTCCGCCTCCCCAGTCCGGCACGTCCTGTGCCAGCTCCCCGCACTCGCCCTGAAGTGCGTGTCACCAGTCCAGTGCCACCTGTGCCGGGTCCACGCACCAGGCCACCAGTGCGCCTTCCCAGTCAGGTATGTCCTGTGCCAGCTCCCTTCACTCGCCCTGAAGTGCATGTCAACAGTCCGGTGCCACCTGTGCCAGCTCCACGCACTGGACCTGAGCAGCGTGCCATCAGTCTGGTGCAAGCTGCGCCAGTGCCCAATCCAGGCACGGTGTCCGTCCCGCTCCATGGTAGGAGCCTTCCTCTGCGCCAGTGCCCAGTATAGGCACGGCGTCCAGTCCCTCTCCAAGCCCGGAGCCTTCCTCTGCGCCGGTGACCAGTCCAGGCACGGCGTACAACCCAGCTCCATGGCCGGAGCCCTCCTCTGCTCCGGTGCCCAGTCCAGGCACGGCATCCAGTACCGCTCCAAGGACGGAGCCTTCCTCTGCACCGGTGTCCAGTCCAGGCATGGACCGGAACCGCCACCGACACTAGTCCCCCCTACCCTCCCCATTAGGTTTCAGGTTTTGCGGCCGGAGGAGGGGAGGGGGTACTGTCACGCCCTGACCATAGAGATCCCTTGGTTCTCTATGGTTTTGTAGGTCAGGGCATGACCAGGGGGTGTTCTAGTCTTTTCATTTCTATGTTGGTGCTCTTGGTATGGTTCCCAATTAGAGGCAGCTGATGTTCGTTGTCTCTAATTGGGGATCATACTTAAGGTGTCCCTGTTCCCCCCTGCTTTGTGGGATATTGTTTCAGTTAGTGCCTATGTATGCGCTGTACATTCCCCTACGTTCGTTGGATGTTTTGTTGTTTTTTGTTGTTTCACTGTGAATTCAAATTTAGTGGAACTCAACTAACGCTGTGCCTTGGTCCGCTCATTACGACGATCGTGACATTATGGTCCATTGTTTAGCCAGCTAGCTAGCTATATGTGCTAGGGGTTCCGCTAGCGGAAATGGTAGTGTGCGAAATTCAAAAATATTTTTTGAAATATTTAACTTTCATACATTCACAAGTGCAATACATCCAATTAAAACTTAACTTCTTGTTAATCTAGACATCGTCTCCGATTTCACAAAGGCTTTAAAACGAAGGCACACCATACGATTATGTTAGGTCAGGACCTAGTCACAAAAAAACATACAGCCATTTTCCAGCCAAAGAGAGTCACAAAAAGCAGAAATAGAGAAAATTAATCACTAACCTTTAATCTTCATCAGATGGCACTCATAGGACTTCATGTTACACAATGCATGTATGTTTTGTTCGATAAAGTTAATATTTACAGTGGGGCAAAAAAGTATTTAGTCAGCCACCAATTGTGCAAGTTTTCCCACTTAAAAAGATGAGAGGCCTGTAATTTTAATCATAGGTACACTTCAACGATGACAGACAAAATGAGAGAAAAAAATCCAGAAAATCACATTGTAGGATTTTTAATGAATTTATTTGCAAATTATGGTGGAAAATAAGTATTTGGTCAATAACAAAAGTTTCTCAATACTTTGTTATATACCCTTTGTCTGTAAGTCTTCACAAGGTTTTCACACACTGTTGCTGGTATTTTGACCCATTCCTCCATGTAGATCTCCTCTAGAGCAGTGATGTTTTGGGGCTGTTGCTGGGCAACACAGACTTTCAACTCCCTCCAAAGATTTTCTATGGGGTTGAGATCTGGAGACTGGCTAGGCCACTCCAGGACCTTGAAATGCTTCTTACGAAGCCACGCCTTCGTTGCCCGGGCGGTGTGTTTGGGATCATTGTCATGCTGAAAGACCCAGCCACGTTTCATCTTCAATGCCCTTGCTGATGGAAGGAGGTTTTCACTCAAAATCTCACGATACATGGCCCCATTCATTCTTTCCTTTACACGGATCAGTCGTCCTGGTCCTTTGCAGAAAACCAGCCCCAAAGCATGATGTTTCCACCCCCATGCTTCACAGTAGGTATGGTGTTCTTTGGATGCAACTCAGCATTCTTTGTCCTCCAAACACGACGAGTTGAGTTTTTACCAAAAAGCTCTATTTTGGTTTCATCTGACCATATGGCATTCTCCCAATCTTCTTCTGGATCATCCAAATGCTCTCTAGCAAACTTCAGACGGGCCTGGACATGTACTAGCTTAAGCAGGGGGACATGTCTGGCACTGCAGGATTTGAGTCCCTGGCGGCGTAGTGTGTTACTGATGGTAGGCTTTGTTACTTTGGTCCCAGCTCTCTACAGGTCATTCACTAGGTCCCCCATGTGGTTCTGGGATTTTTGCTCACTGTTCCTGTGATCATTTTGACCCCACGGGGTGAGATCTTGCGTGGAGCCCCAGATCGAGGGAGATTATCAGTGGTCTTGTATGTCTTCCATTTCCTAATAATTGCTCCCACAGTTCATTTCTTCAAACCAAGCTGCTTACCTATTGCAGATTCAGTCTTCCCAGCCTGGTGCAGGTCTACAATTTTGTTTCTGGTGTCCTTTGACAGCTCTTTGGTCTTGGCCATAGTGGAGTTTGCAGTGTGACTGTTTGAGGTTGTGGACAGGTGTCTTTTATACTGATAACAAGTTCAAACAGGTGCCATTAATACAGGTAAAGAGTGGAGGACAGAGGAGCCTCTTAAAGAAGAAGTTACAGGTCTGTGAGAGCCAGAAATGTTGCTTGTTTGTAGGTGACCAAATACTTATTTTCCACCATAATTTGCAAATAAATTCTTTAAAAATCCTATAATGTGATTTTCAGGATTTTCTTTTCTCATTTTGTCTGTCATAGTTGAAGTGAAAATTACAGGCCTCTCTCATCTTTTTAAGTGGGAGAACTTGCACAAATTGTGGCTGACTAAATACTTTTTTTGCCCCACTGAATATCCAAAAATCTCATTTTACATTGGCGAGTTATGTTCAGTAATGTTGTGCACGAAAACATCCGCCGAATTTGCAGAGAGCCACATCAATTTCCAGAAATACTCATAAACTTTGATAAATGATATATGTGTTATGCATAGAATTAAATATATACTTCTTGTTACGGTTTTCTAGGTGTGAAGGAGAGTCGGACCAAAATGCAGCGTGTAGATTGCGATCCATGTTTAATGAATAACGTAAACACGAAGTAACACAAACATTACAAAACAAAGATTGTAAATAACGAAACAAAAACCGAAACAGCCTATACTCGTGAAAACTAACAAAGATAGGAACAAGGACACTAAGGACAATCACCCACGACAAACTCAAAGAATATGGCTGCCTAAATATGGTTCCCAATCAGAGACAACGATAAATACCTGCCTCTGATTGAGAACCACTCCAGACAGCCATAGACTTTGCTAGATAACCCCACTAGCTACAATCCCAATTCATACACACCAAAACCCCAAGACAAAACACACCACAATACAAAAACCCCATGCCACACCCTGGCCTGACCCAATACATGAAGAAAAACACAAAATACTTAGACCAGGGCGTGACACTTCTCCTTAATGCAACTGCTGACTTTTACTGACTCCACAACATTGCAGGTATCTGTATGGCTTTACTGAGAAAGCACACCATACAATAATCTGACTACAGTGCTTAGCCACAAAACAAGCCATACAGATACCTGCAATGTTGTGGAGTCAGTAAAAGTCAGAAATAGCGTTATAAATATTCACTTACCTTTGATGATCTTTATCAGTATGGCACTCACAGGAAACCCAGTTCCACAATAAATGTTTGTTTTGTTCGATAAAGTTAATCTTTATGTCCAAATACCTCCTTTTTGTTAGCACGTTTAGTTCACCAATCAAAATTCACAAGACACAGGCAAGTCCAGATGAAAAGTCCAGACGAAAAGTCAAAAAAGTTATATTACAGTTCGTAGAAACATGTCAAACGATGTATAGAATCAATCATTAGCATGTTTTTATCATAAATCTTCAATAATGTTTCAACCGGACAATTCCCTTGTCTTTAGAAACAGAAAGGCTCTGGAGCAATGAACCACCCTTGCTGTCTCTGCCTGACTGGTTCCCCTCTTTCCACTGGGATTGTCTGCCTCTAACCCTATTACAGGGGCTGAGTCACTGGTGTTCTTTCATGCCGTCCCTAGGAGGGGTACGTCACTTGAGTGGGTTGAGTCACTTATCTGATCTTCCTGTCTGGGTTGGCGCCCCCCCCTTGGGTTGTGCCATGGCGGAGATCTTTGTGGGCTATATTCGGCCTTGTCTCAGGATGGTAAGTTGGTGGTTGAAGATATCCCTCTCGTGGTGTGGGGGCTGTGCTTTGGCAAAGTGGGTGGGGTTATATCCTTCCTGTTTGGCCCTGTCCGGGGGTATCATCGGATGGGGCCACAGTGTCTCCTGACCCCTCCTGACTCAGCCTCCAGTATTTATGCTGCAGTAGTTTGTGTCGGGGGGCTAGAGTCAGTTTATTATATCTGGAGTACTTCTCCTGTCTTATCCAGTTTCCTGTGTGAATTTAAGTATGCTCTCTCTAATTCCCTCTTTCTCTCTTTCTTTCTCTCTCTCGGAGGACCTGAGCCCTACGACCATGCCTCGGGACTACCTGGCATGATGACTCCTTGCTGTCCCCAGTCCACCTGGCCGTGCTGCTGCTCCAGTTTCAACTGTTCTGCCTGCGGCTATGGAATCCTGACCTGTTCACCGGACGTGCTACCTGTCCCAGACATATTATTTGACCATGCTGGTCATTTATGAACATTTGAACATCTTGGCCATGTTTTGTTATAATCTCCACCCGGCACAGCCAGAAGAGGACTGGCCACCCCTCATAGCCTGGTTCCTCTCTTGGTTTCTTCCTAGGTTTTGTCTTTTCTAGGGAGTTTTTCCTAGCCAACGTACTTCAACACCTGCATTGCTTGCTGTTTAGGGTTTTAGGCTGGGTTTCTGTACAGCACTTTGAGATATCAGCTGATGTACGAAGGGCTATATAAATAAATTTGATTTGATTTGAAAAGGAACGCAGCTCGCTCTCACGGACGCGCGTTTGACTTAGCTCATGGCATTCTGACAGACCCCTGAGTCAAACAGCTCTTATTCGCTCCCCCTTCATAGTAGAAGCGTGAAACAAGGTTCTAAAGACTGTTGACATCTAGTGAAAGCTGTAGGAAGTGCAATATGACTCCATTTACACTGTATATTGAATAGAAAAAGACTTGAAAACCTACAAACCTCAGATTTCCCACTTCCTGGTTGGATATTTCTCAGGTTTTTGCCTGCCATGTGAGTTCTGTTATACTCACAGAAATCATTCAAACTGTTTTAGAAACTTCAGAGTGTCATCTACGCTCTGGGCACGCTTTTAATATGCATATTTTAGCTTCTGGGCCTGAGTAGCAGGCTATTTACTTTGGGCACGCTTTTCATCCGAATGTGAAAATACTGCACCCTATCCCAAACAGGTTTTAACAAAAGACTGGACTGTAATTTTGACAAGTAATTTTAATTTCAAGTTAAAGTGTACTGTTAGCTAGCTAGCTAATGTTAGCTGACTGGCTCACAAACTAACGTTACGTCATGTGTTGGGATTCATTGTTCATCTAGCTAGCTATCTAGCTACATTTCTTAACAAAAGACTCTCATCTTAGTGTTCCAGAGAGCATAATAACTGATGCACCCCTTGAATATGCCCGGTGTCAGTAAACATCTGCAACAAAGCATAATTCAATTGTTGCCAGTGTT